>NC_052947.1:16762149-17121149 GCF_013358895.1 Oreochromis aureus
CTGCAACGTATGGCTAAACTTTCTGAGTCGGATGGATCAGGTGTGTATGCTACGCTTAGACCAGGGGTGCTCAATCCCAGTCCTCGAGAGCTACTGCCCTGCAGCTTTTAGATGCGTCCTTGTTCCAGCACACCTGAATCAAATAAATGGCTCGTTATCAGGCTTTTGCCAGACTTGATGGCATGCCGAATTGGTAATCCAACTATTGGATTCAGCTGTGTTGGAGTAGGGATGCATCTAAAAGCTGCAGGACAGTAGCTCTCGAGGACTGGGATTGGGCACCCCTGGCTTAGACTGATACCTCTGGCTGTGCCTGAGAATGACCATATAAGGAAATCCCCTCTTGCTGACACCAGCCAGACCCAATAATAGAAGAAAAAATTTAGGGCAGCCTGAAGCTTGAGCTTTTAGCTTACAGAGATTACTTGTATGTAATTATTTAAAACTTTTATACCTTCTAAGGTATGCAGAAGAGGGTCAGTGAGCAGACATGTCAGCTAATAACAGGACACTGAAGCTACAGTTTACACAGGCTCACAGGAGTATTGTTGCTGACCATGTCCACCCTCTTCACTCCATGTCACAAAGATCAAATCATCCCAAACTGGTTTCTTGAATATCACAATGAGTTCACTGTACTCAGATGACTTCCACAGTCACTAGATCTCAAGCCAGCATTTATGCCATGAAGAATTGGTCCATTATTCCATAACCATATTTGTTCCTTCTAGAAAAAAACCCAAAAAACATTTCTATCAGTGCTTTTTTTATTTTATTCTAATTTTTGCTTCATAACTTTTGCACTGTCCACTTCCTGCTGTGACAAAACAAATTTCCCACGTGTGGGACTAATAAAGGTTATCTTATCTTATCTTATCTTATCTTATCTTATCTTATCAAACATGCTCCAAAACTTTAGTTTTTGTATTATTTCTTCATTCATGCTTAAGCAGACCAGAATCCTTGTCTATATTAGCATTTTAAATTAAGCGACTTATATTCTTCTCAGTGTAGATGGCACAAACATTTTTCAAGACTTAATTTCTAAACAGGAGGATGACATGAAATAGTTGTTTTACTTATAACAGCTTCATAATTTCAGTTACGAAGGGTCTTCTTACGATCTATAGTGGTTTTAAATTAAGTCAGATCTGGGCTAAATTACAGGGAATCACAATCAACCCAGATTGTAAAGCCAAGACTTTTTTAGTTTTCATAAAACAGTTTTTACTTTGCTTTTGTACTTCACTGGCTGCTTGTATCTGATATTCTGTCTCATGTTCATGATGCAATAACAGTCAATATTGACAGTTTTCGCATACAGTATGCCATGTTTGTAAGCCTGCATCATTTACAAAGATCGTACAAAAGGGTTATTTTAAATAGGACTGACACGTGGTGCAGTGTTATTAAAGTATAAAAAAAAATATCTCCGATCGAATGTGACGTGCCAGAGATAATCAGGCGGATTGGTAGAAAACACACAAGTACTTCATTTGGAATACCAAGGTCCAGGACTTTGTTTTCTGTGCTCCTCTTTTGAAGTGTGCCTCTGCGTGAAACAAGCTGTGAATTTCCTTTGAATTTCTTCTTCTTTATTTGGTCTGGAAATATTTTTTCTTTCCCTAGCATGATGTTTGTGCTCTAATTTTGCAGGCCTCTCTCGGGACGGTCGTTTGTTTTAACAGATGTTGTCTTTGAAGCCCTCGGCGGAGGGCACTTCCTAACACAACTGTCACACAAGACACAACACATAGCTTGGCCCTAAGACATTCCTACCTGAATACATCAGTGCACATTACATCAGGCACATCAAACGGTGGGCTCTGAGGTCTACACAACTGCGACAGGGAGGAGAAAAGCTTCTTTTGTTCTGTAGTCAAGGAAACTGTGGCAGTTTCTGTGCTGCCACTTTCTGGCAGGTTTTTAGGTCTGCTGCGGCCCGTCTGGATGAGGTGGAAGATGTGTTTTTGAGCTAACCCGTGAGGGAGTGAAGTCCCTGCTGAAAATAACATCGTGTGGTTAAATACTAATTTTTGAGACCAACAACACTGAGTCAATTTAGCTGTTCCTTTATTCTTTTTAATCTTAGCCTGCTATTAAATTTTAAAATAAATCTGTACCTTTAGCAGAAGTAAACTGTTTTTTTCTTCTTTTAAGAAATAATAAGAAAGATTCAACAAAAGCTCCTTTTTTAATCTTCTGCCTGAAGCTTACTTTCTTAAAATTTTGGTGACTGAGTGCCAATTTCAGAGCCTGTACATGAGTGAGATCCACACAAGATTAAAGCCTATATACTTACCAGTCACTTTATTTTTAGTTTTAAGTGCTTATGAAGGCAAATATTTAATTAGCGAATCACATGGCAGCACCTTGTTGCATCTAGGCATGTAGACACGGTGGAGACGACTTGCTGAAGTTCAAACTGAGCATCAGAATGGGGAAGACGGGTGATTTAAATGAATGTGAATGTGGCATGGTTGTTGGTGTCAGACAGAAACTGCTGATCTGGTGGGATTTTCCCACATAACCATCACTAAGGTTTCTACAGAATGGTCCTAATAAGAGAAAATATCCAGTGAGCAGCAGTTCTCTTGGTGAAAATGCCTCATTGATGCCGGAGGTCAGCTGATGGGAAGGTGACTGTACTTCAAAAAATTACTTGTTCTGAATACACAATGTGTTAGTGGGTGACAGCAGCGGAAGACCACAATGCATGCCAGTAAAGGAAAATGGGTCCAACCTGGTACTTGCCGGGTGTACCTAATAAAGTGGCGTTTATGTGACATTTTCAGAGCATAAATGCCTGTTCTGGGCCATACTGGGTAATAGTATTTATGGGTAAGTATTTAGAGTACCTATACGTATTTATAGTAGTTATGGCATTAGTTGACACGATCAGTATTTGTTAATGTTAGGAAGGCTTTGTCAGGATAGAACAGAAGTGCTATGGTTGAATTGTGGGTGAATGAAATGCAGCATAATTGTTCTCTTTCCTTTATTATATTTTTTAGGTGCCGGTCCATGTGTTTCTGGACTTTTCCACACTGGAGTGCAGACACCTCAGTGAATCTGTAGAGCTCTTTGTTCTCAACCTCATGGATGCCAACGCAAACTACATTAACAGAGAAGTCAAGGTTAGTTGTACATCAGCACTTTCAGTGATAACATCACGACTGGAATATGTATTAATTTTTTTTTCTTTTAAAGTAAATAAATTTAAAAAGAAATATCGCCTGTGATAGAACAGGGCTGAAGTGCTGAAAACTGATTTACACATGAAATCTGCTGATAAAAAATCCACAAGCATGAAAAAAGAAGTAGAAATGAGTCAGATCTGTATTTGTCTCCCCACAAACTTTTAACCTCACTTTACTTTCTGACTTTGCCTCTTTGGTTGTGAATGAACAGGTCCAGGCTACATCTGCAGGCAGGATAACTGCAATTCCCTTCTGGTATCACATCTACCTGGACGAAGAGATCAGTGTGAGCACCCTCGGCCAGGCTTCTCACTGGAAGCAGGCCGCCGTTGTTCTGCAGCAGCCCCTGGAGGTACGAGCAGGAGAGTGGGTCCGCCTCGCCGTGAAGCTTCACAAAAGCACCATCTCCATTTTGGCCCATATAGAAAGCACACCTGAGCAGATGGAGTGATAATCGCTCACTTTTTAGCTTATTTGTAATACATTTCAGCCGACTGTTGTATCAGCTGAGTGATAACAAAGACAGTATTGGTCTGTCAGATGTATCAGAGTCGGTGTACTTGTTGTCTGATGGCCATTTTTTTTGTTACAGATCATATTGCAGAAAAAGATGCTTGCGGTAAATTGCATGTAGAAATTGTGTCATCATGTTTGCCCAGCAGTTCACAGCCTGCTGTTTACAATACTCTCAGCACTGTCTGCAGAATACGGATGAGAGTATATTTCAAAGAACACTGCTGCTAATATTACATTCCTAGTATTTTTTTAATGCCCTTTCTCTATTGACATTTTTCATGTAGTACCAATCTCAAAACATTGGGATCACAGTTTAGTAACTCCCTGCATGAAAAAACCCTTGTTAGAAGTTTAAGGAAAAAGCCTGCTGTATATTTTGTTAAAGGAAAATAGGTCCACAAGGACTTGTACTTACATTTGTAAGTAGATAATAAACACACACACATAATTACAGACTCAGTTGTTTTTGTAAACATCATTCATTTGACCTATGTTGCATTTTTATAATAAAGGCAAGAAAAACGAAGTCATATTTCATCTGATTTATTGAGGATATCCGAGATGGAATTAAATCAAACAACGGATGTAGAACAACTGATCTGATGCAATTGTGTCAGTCATATTTTGAAAGAAAAAGAAAATCCCATAAGGCAGTGCGACACACCAGAGTCAGGCATGATGCCAATTACCCCTCGCTGTGCCACACACTGATATCCCAAAACTGTACATTAACGATGGCAATATCCCTGAACAAATGTGTGAATTCACAAAGAAGGAGCCTTTAAAAACCTATGGAAAAACAAATGGCTTTAGTGCAACAGGTGCAAAATTATTTCAGTTTACAAGAGACAGAAAACATCTTACCAAATAAAAATGATCCCAGATTGAAAAATAAAATAAAAAACATTCCACATGGAAACATTCCACTAGTTACACAGCACACAGAACAAGGCATCTGCGAAGACTAGCGGATTTTATTAACTGTCGAGTAAGCCGTACGCTTTAAAGCATAGATAAGAGCCAACCAGAAGGTGCTGATTGTACTTTTTAAAACTGAATTATGATTTTAATAATACTAGGATTGTTTAATTGTATATATTCGTACTCTTCTGAAATGGAGTATACTACATTTATATTGATACTGTGTGATATTGTCAGTTATGACCCCTTTTCTAGTGATGTACACGTCATTGTACCACGGTTAATTTTTCAAGTGAAACACGATCGTGTTACCTCTGCTCTTTTCTCCCCTCTGTATCGACTAGTTAGAACGAAATGACTGCAGATATCTGTAGTTATACTAGTGCAGGTTTTCAGTTTATCGAAAACCAGTAAATGCATGATTTTCAATTTAAAGGTTGCATATTTCCGTGTCACATCTGAGATTACGGCATGAATGACACGTAAAACGGTATAGTTTTATTTTTGGAAAACATTTCTCCATATTTCACTTATTCTTCAGCGAGAGCCATGTTTTGTCTGATCTTGTGTCTTTCCTGGGTAAAACCAATTCTAGTTTAGCCTACTCTCTAATAAAACATAAAACAGCAAATTGATGTTGCTTACTAGTCTTTTAGTACCATTAAATCACCAAACATTCTTGAAGCTGTCACTGGAAGCAGTCCATTATGTCTTGCATGTTTTTTGTCAGACTTTGACTACTACATGGTCATTGTGCCCTTTTAATTGAGTTTGTCTTGTTTGCATCAGTGACGTTTGAAAAAATGTGGCAAGGCTATAATTGGGCCCTGCCCAACCATGTCTGGCAGAGTCTGTTTGCGGCACCTAAGCTAGGTGATCACAATGAGATCTGCCTCTGTCGGGTCTTTGGTTTGGTTGGTAGTTTCTTCATCCTGGGTTTCTTCAGGTCTAGCCTCACACCCTTCCTCCCACAGGGCTGAGCCGAGCCCAGCGGGTGCTGACAAAGAGTGCGGTGCGGGGGTTCTGCCCAGGCCCTGATAGTGACCCTTAGGAGAAACTGGATTACAAGCTGCTTCGGTGATGGCATCTTGAGACGCAGAAGAGAGCAGGCCTGATCGCTCACCATCACTTTGCGCCTCATTGAAGTAGGACTTTCTTGGACGACCCATAACTGTTCTTCCTGCAAATGTGGACAAAGAGAAACTTATTTTTTTAGAGAGGATGCAGTAAAGATCATGTTACGATGGCTCACACCAGTAGCAATGCTATTCATGTAGCAGTGCGTAGTAGTCAGTTCTAGATTATCACAGGTACATCTGCAGCAGGAACTACAGTACAGATGGTTTTGGTAGGTGTTTTTGGTTTGACAGAGTTTTTTCTGCTTGAATGGGATCACAACCATCACGTGGTCATTGCCATTACCATTTTGTACAGTCAGAAAACTGCACAGGAATAGCTTAAATAATCACTCACAAGGTGAACAACGATACCAACTAGCTTATGATACTGTAGCACTTATAGTACAGCAGGAACACGTACCAACATTGCGGACTTGTTCAGAAATATCTGCTCTGACATCGGAGATGTCCCACATTGCCCTGAAAGAGTCCAAACAAGACACCTCTTCGGCCTCCTGCACGTAAGGTTTGTAGGTGAAGCTAAAGTGATGGGCAATGGCTGCGAGAAACATCTCCACGCATATGATGAAATCCTAAAGAAAAAAAAAGTGGACAGCTTCATTGTGTTGCACTATTAGGTCCCATAGAATATATTAGTTCTGTTGACCTTGGTCAGAATGTTTGAACTATACTCACGTACCTGTAAGCCAGTAGCTACAGCTTCCACACTTTGCCAGTCCCATGTGCGCTTCTCTGAGATAATGCCCACTTTAACCAGCAAAGCAATGACCACGGCTTGCCTAAAAAGATTTACAGCAATCACAGTTTCATTAGCCTTGTTTTTAATGACTTTTTCAGAAATATCTGGGTCATGTCATGAAGTTTTAACACACTGAGATTTACCAGAAAGAGACGAAAACCACCATTTTCACACACAGGAATTTGCCGACTGGTTTGATTGGATTCAGCTCCTCTCTCAAAGCCTTGTAGAAGAGCACCAGGCAGTACATGGCAAACTAGATCAAAAGAAGACATAGAAAGGAATGGGAATGAAGGAAGGGAATGCTTGTAACAATTTTTAGTCCATCTTTTAACAGGATTTAGAGCCACCATTACCAGCTGTGACATATTGTTGAAGATCACCAGGTATGTCCATGCGTTTTTGAAACTGAAGTTGCCTTCATCGTACACTTTACACAGCTGACAGATTCTAGGAAGGAAGAGAAACACACAGCTGACATCAACAGACACCAAACAAAATGTGACTACAGTTAAACAATAAATCAGGTAATAACCAGAGGTTACTCACAAAGCAATGACTGTGGTGACAGGTCTTACTACTGTGTACTGCAACACTCCCAGCTTACATCTCAGCAGCAGAACCCTGCAGAGGAATTTGATCATCTGAATTAGAAGTGAATTGGTCTGAAATTCCAAGCAAAAGCCCGGTGAGCAGAAGTATCTCAGGATCACTTGGGCAGAAGCCCGAGACCGGCTTGATGATAACAGTTAACACCGAACTGTCTAAGTCTCCTCAACACAAACTAAGTTATGGCCCATTTTAGCCACATTGTATTTATATTCCTATTAAAACAATGAGGTTGATGATGCTGGCCATTAGGACTTCTTTTTATACATCTACACCAGTTTCTTATATACAAAGGACACCCAGATAAATATGGGCTAAATTAACAGCACACTTGACCAATTACCAATTACAGATGTTGTGTGACTGAGGCTAATTTGAAGCTTGTGACTTTCACTGACTTGTTTGCTTTGAGGAAAAAAAAAAAAAGATTTGAGCTCCAAGAGTTTAGTACATTAAGATGAACCAGTTTCATTTGTTTAAATTTACAAAACCTCTCTGAAATGAAAATACATCGAAAGAGAAAACATTGTGCAAGAAGACCGATGCAGATTAAATCTCTAAATTTTGGCCATTTCATTGAGACAGTAAGGAAACCTGACTATGGCCAATAATCCCAGTAAAACGTCAGTAGATTGTCCATAAAACTAACATTTTTGGGTCAAAGTATAAACAGATGGTAATGTTTAACTAACATCGCTTTTACAGCAAAGGTATGACCAACACTCGAGTGCAGCTAAACTCTGGGTCAGTGAATTTAACCTGCTGACAGCTACAGTTTGACATAAGAGGAAAAAGTTTAAAGGGAACTCACTCTCCCATTGGCCACGGTGGGCAGCAGCAGAGAGGGGGCAGGTGTTTCTGCTGCTCCTGAACCTCCAGCATCAATACCAGGTTGGGGTACTGGTTTTCCAGGTAGTTAAGCAAGAACGTCATGAAGTTGTAAATGACATACGCCTCGTAGCACTCCCTGCATGTGTCAAAATATATTGCTATACTGGGGTATTTCAGTGCAATCCACTGGAAACAAAAAAAAGATGAAAAAGGAACAATAACAGGAAAAGCTATGAGGTTATATAAACTCATAAACCGGTGTGCGATGGCTTTCATTATAAAAATACATAACTCACACTGTCCAAGCTGTAGATTGGAACCATCCACAATATCCTTTAAATAGAAAACACAAAAGCCTTAAACATCTGTTCTGGGCTCCTATTTGTGGCTAAAATGACTGTTAAGATCTTTACCTGATGATAGGTTTTTGAAGCTCTGGCTGAGTATAATGCACTAGATGCTGAAGGATGCCCCATAATGATATGGGTATGGTCATGAGGACAAAAATCCCAGCGATGAACCATGCTTTGTTATGAGTGCCAACCTGCCGGGACATGGAAAGGAACAGTCAACAACATTTAAGTCATTTAGCCATTGGAGTCTTGGAGGGTATCATTTAATACAAAGTCAATGGTGAAAGCAGTATTCAGATTCTGAAGTACAGAAACATTACAACCATGTAAAAATACTTAATTTCAAGTCCCGTATAAAGGGGACGTGTTTAACTAAATTGCAGTGCAGTGTGATGACTTGGATAAAGATAGTTTTTAAAGAAAGTACAATTAAGGAAAGACTGTTTTAGTAGAACACATCTGAAGAGCAATGAAGATGGTGGTTATTTAAAAAAATAAAAAAGGTCATCTATATTACTCTAGCAGACTTTGAGTTTTGAAAAAATAAAACAACACTTCAAAGTCTTTTTAATATGTAAAACATCAGCAATCTTAACAGTTATAAAACATTTAATGCCTTATTTACCATTACTCGCTCAACAACCTTAATATAGATTCCTATGAAAAAGTATTTGCCCCCTTCCTGTTTTTTTTTTTTTTTTGCATGTTTGTCACACTTTCCATACTGGATAAAGATATTCTGAGTAAATAAAAAAAGCAGTTTTTAAACGACAAGCTCTTTTATTCAGGGAAAATAAAGTTATCTAAACCTACCTGGCTCTATGTGAAAATGTAATTGCTCCCTAAAGCAAATAACTGGTTGTGAGACCCTTGGCAGTAAGAACTGCAGTGAAGCATTTGTGATAACTGGCAGTAAATCTTTCACATCGCTGTGCAGGAATTTTGACCGAACCTTTTCTTTGCTGAATTGTTTTAATGTCAATGCACTCTTATTTTAGTGGGCTGAAAACTCTTGGGAAGGTTCACCACGGCTCCAAGGATTCTCTATTTTTGGATAATGATCCTCAGCTGTTTTGACTTTCTTTAGATCGAGCTATGATGCTATGAAGCAGGCTAAAAGTTGAGATTTTTAGCCTGCTACGCTTTGTCAGACAGGTCTAATTTATGTGATTTCTTGATTTAACAGGTCAGCTAAATTGAACTCAGCGTTCCAAAAATGGGGTTAATCACAGTTAATTCAAGATTTAACAAAGGGGAGAAAGTTACTGCTTCACAGTGTGTCAGATCGATCTGGATAGTATTGCCCTTAATAAATTAAATTATCACTGAAAAACTGCATTTGTTATTTACTTGGTTTAACTTTGTCTGATTTTAAAATTTGTTTGATGACCTGAAACACGTACGTGGGGATGTAAACAGGAAGGTTGGACATACTTTTTTACAGCACTGTACTTTGCTATTACTGCACAAACTGGTAGGTTTGCAAATGCATTAATAAGTGGTTAATGATGAATAATGAAGAGCTAACCAGCTGCTAATGTACATGATAACAAGTAGCCAGTTGATGGTGAACATGTTTGTCTTTATACACAGTTGTACCCAAAATAACACAACGTCACATAAGTACTGTAACAACTCACAACTCTATTCAAGTGCAGTATGTGAGAACCACGTGTTATCTCTGTGTTAAACCAACACATCTCCCCAGAAAGAAGCATGAGCAACAACTGCACTGACCTTTGACTTCTGCAGTTCCCAGATGCACAATGGCAGGACCACTAAGAGCAACAAGATGTACAACACAACGACCAATGGCCGGATCCATCTTCTCCAGTTCCCACAGGAACACGGCATCTTTCACAGAGACACTACAGGGCACCCCTTTCTTTTACTAAAGACCTGAACAAACGTCTTCAACACTTTACGCACTTTACGTTAGCTTAGCATACTGTTACCCTCCTATCGGCTAACCGCGACTCTAAAACAATCCTTTACTAATGTGTAAACGTATGTCGACTTCTTCTCTAACGTAGCGATTCATTCATGAGAACAAAGCTGCTTGATAACAACCAGCTCATATGACTCCAATTTTAAAAGCGAGGCTGCTAACATTAGCTTGTCAGCTGATTCACCATGTAAACAAACGGTGCTGGAATAGTTCCATACTGCCAGGACACCAGGCTCCACAAATCTGTAAAATTATAATTCACACTAAATCAAGAGACTAGTTAAAAAAAAATATAAATATAAAAAGTTACAGCCGGGAGAGGTTTAGAGATTAAAAAAGTTTCCAAACTGCTGTTATTGTTGTGTGAACTTCCTGTTTTTTGCTTCAACTAAGAGCTCCACCTAAACCCCTCAACCTGATTGGTGGAATTGTGGATAGTTTGGTTGAGCTATAGCTTCCTGACCGTATGATATGTGGTTTCGCCAGCAGATGGCAATGTGAATTAACAATTATCAGGATCCCGGCTCATTTGCTATATGTAGGGTATCAGACGTGAAACAGATTCAAAACATTGATGCTGAGATAGTAAATATGTCACTTTTAGGACATACAGAGCTTGAGTATATGTGGCATTTTTTTCACATAAATTTTGTCTGGCCTATTTAAGAAACGTTTGGGTTACTGGTTTCAGTGAAATGGCAAATGGGATTTATTCCCATTTCCACTGGATACAGAGGCCTGTATGTAGAACAGTAAAGAGTTTGTTTTGTTTGACTCTCAGATGAGGCTGTGCAGAAAGGATCCAGAGCAACACTAAGAACAAAACTATTGGTTTATCTCTGTTCCTATTTTAAATTTCTATCTAAATTCATAGAAATGCACTGTCTATATTTGGGCAGGACTACAACATATCAGAGGACTAAACGAAGCTTTAAATTGGGATTATTTATTGTCTCTTGTTTATTCCATTTACTTTCAAAACCAAGCCAAAGATGAACATTTGTGGGTCGAAGTTGCTTTATGGGTATTATTTTCTTTAAATAATAAAAGTTTAAAAGGAGCCCTTTTCTTTTTATCCTTTCTTCTTTGTTTGTATTTGTATGTGCAGGCGTATGAGTGTGTTTCTCTGTAAAAATGAAGGGAGGCAGAACTTTCCTTTCTGTCGCACCATGTCTACACTGCCCCACAGTCACAGAAATCACTGGTTGTTGGAGGACAGATTGTTCATGAATTTTGTATCAATCCTTTTGGCTTTTATGAATTAGAAATAGTCTTTGCCACAAGTAGCGCATGCGAGTGCCATGGTGGGTAGCTTGGAGGGATTGCCATGCAAAGTGGCATACAGGGTAGAGCCATGTAAGGGCAGGGTAGATAAACATATGCCGTGTTTGATCAAACCCAAAAACATATTTAAGCATAAAGGATGTGGCGTCCATCAAGTCAAAGTGAATCGCAGCCATAAGTGCAGTATCTCGTACGGTATAAATGGCAAATGAGATGAACAGAATGGATGGGTCTGCGGAATGATAATAATAATAATCAATACAGAAAGAAGGAGACATACTGTCTGGTTGCTGATGCATCAGCCAAAGTGCACCTCCTTTGTCAAAGAAATATGTAAGACTCCAGTAGTTCAACAATTACTTATTTATCTTAATATGTCTGCCAAAGGCCTTTGTGTCAGGAAATGTTTAGACTCACTCTTACTCTCACCACTTATAATATTGTTCAGGAAAAGAAACACGGAGAGGAGGGAATCAAACAAGTTCTTCCAAGTCACACATCTATCTATCTATCTATCTATCTATCTATCTATCTATCTATCTATCTATCTATCTATCTATCTATCTATCTATCTATCTATCTATCTATCTATCTATCTATCTATCTATCTATCTATCTATCTATCTATCTATCTATCTATCTATCTATCTATCTATCTGTGTGTGTGTGTGCGTGTCTATGTGTGTGTTCCTACATTACCAAAAACAAGTTAATTTTTATTTATTTCCATGTACTACATTGCTGTGAGTTCTCTGTATTTTTATTTGTTTGCATTTTTGATTGATTTTTATGAAAATAAATTCAACTTATAATTCAACATTGCTCTTCTGTAGTTGTTTGCTTGTTTAGTAATCCAACCTTGATCTCAAGCTTTAAGAAACTCTGTTCTAATATAACCAGTCAGCTCATGTTTGGAGTCTGTACACTGGATGTAGTTATTGTTGGATCTTGTAGTTGAAGTTATTTTAAAACAGATTTCACTTACCATAAATAGATCCCATGAGCCAATAAATTAATAAATTAATAAAATAAATATCTGTGAAAGTAACTAATTCTTCTTCTTCTTTATTTTATTAAGAAAATATTATTAATAGAACCAATAAAAGCAACTATATAGTATATATATATATTTAATAATTTTAAACAATTTATAAAGCACACCTATTGAAAAAAAAAACACATTTTAAAAGTATCCATATGTTAAAATAAGAAACAGATTAGGATACAGTAATGGTAAAAAGGAAGTACACCCTGTTCCAATTCTAAAGTTGTCTTGTCAGGATATAATAACAATAATCTGATTCTTAGCAGATCTTTAAATTAGGAAAACCTGAGATGAACAGCAAAAGATGATATGACACCATTTTATTATTTATTTAACAAAAACTGGGCCAAAATGTGAATTGTGTATGAAAAACTAAATACAACCTTACTACTTCCATAGGAATTAAGAGGGTAAGTAGCAGCCAGATAATCACAATGATTGATAATCAAATGTGTGTGAGTACATATGATCAGCAGACATTTTGCCAGTTTTCTAGCCTGAAGTCTTTTAGGTGTGTGTGTGTGTGTGTGTGTGTGTGTGTGTGTGTGTGTGTGTGTGTGTGTGTGTGTGTGTGTGTGTGTGTGTGTGTGTGTTAACACAAGGCCAAGGATGTAAAACATCAGCAATGATCTCAAAGAACCAATTGTTGCTGCCCATGAATCTGGGAAGGGTTAAAAGGCCTTTTCCAAATGATTTGAAGTCCATCACTCTACAGAGAGAAAGATTATTCACAAATGGAAAATATTCAAGGCAGTTCTTCCCAGGAGTGGATGTCCCAGGAAATTCAACTCAAGGTCAAAACAAAGATAAACTGCAAAAGAAAAAACCCCAAGAGCTAAATCTCAGACTCTACAGGCCTCAGTTAGCATGTTGAATGTTAGAGTTCATGACAGTACAATTAAAAAAAAAGACTTAACAAGTTTGGAAGGGTTGCCAGGAGAAAGTCATCTCTCTAAAAAGAACATGGCAGCACAGCTTAGGTTTGCAAATGAACAAACCACTCAAATGAATAATGTCCTTTGGAAAAACAAGACCAGAGTGGAGCTTTTTGGAAATGTTTGACAACGCAGTCTTTGGCAAAAACCAAACATAACATATCAGCACAAACACCTCATATCAACTGTCAAGCACGGTGGGGGAGGGTAGATGATTTGGGCTTGCTTTGCATCCACGGGACCTGAGTACTGTGCAGTCACTGAGTCAACCATGAACACCTCTGTTTACCAAAGTAGTCTAAAGGCAAATGTTAAGCTGTCTGTTTGACAGCTTGAGCTTGGGCCAAATTTGGTCGTGCAACAAGACAATGATCCCAAGCACAGCAGAAAATCTACATGAAGAAGAAAAAGAATGGAGAATCGAGTTGAAATGGCTGAGTCAAAGTCTCGACCTTAGCCTGATTCTAATGCTGTGGTGGGACCTTTAGAGAACTGTGCATAAATGAAAGCCTGCAAAAATTAATTAAATTGATGTTGTAAAGAAGACCACAAGAATGCGAGAGACTGATAAAGACAATAATGTCAAGTTCTTGATACAAAAGATGTTCCTGGATTTTAGTTTTTCACACATTGATTGTGCATTTCGGTTTATTTTTTGTTAATGACACAATGACAGGGTGTAAAGCTGTGTTTTGCAGTTCATCTGAGGTTATATTTACTTAAGTTTAACACCTGCCAGTGACCAGATTTTAAAAAGTTCTTTTGTGATCTGTAAAACCTTGGGACTGAAAGAGCATGTGCATTTCTTTTTACCATGACTATATAGGATATGACGGCTGCACAGACTTGACACTAAAACTCTTGGGTCTTTCCAAATTAAAAGAAAATGATATTGTTTGTGTCCTCCTGTCTAAGAAAAAATCTTTCAAAAATAGGAATTTCTTTTGATTATATGAAAAGGTCTTGATAACAAGTAGCCATCAAATATATTTGCCTTGAACATTGACTAGTTTTTAACATATTTTTACTGTATCCACCAAATCAGAGTTAAGCTCTGCTTGGACAAGCAGTCTGGATCTTTCAGATCCTCTATTTGTTTCCGGGCTTTATTTAATTCACTGCTGGCAGAAGACAAGATTCCCACCAAATTCTCTCCTGGCTTATTTTTTATTTATTTATTTTTTTGTCTCCACTTCATTGAACTGTAACATATGACATTTTAGTGACTGCAGTTTTGAGGAATTTCTTCAGAGTTACAGGAAACCGGTTGTGATATAATGCAAGGAATATGAAACTATGTCATAAAGTTCATGACCAGGCTGAGATTTATCGCCAATAGCTGAAACATAAACCAGACCGATGTCTGATAAACCTTGACTGCTACAATGGCCTGTTGGTCTTGGATGATTTTGACTTTGTATATAGGGTTACACAGTTCTGGTAACTGTCTGCTGTTGAGTGTGATGGAGTGTAATCTTGGGTTATTGGCACATTTGCTCACAGCCAAATTGTCACATAATACAGATTTAGGGAAGCAGGGTTTAGATGCATTTAGACAATTAAAGCCATGCTAAAGACAGACTGAAACGAGGACTGCACAACTATGCAAACTATGCTGCTAATGGTCAAACTTTTCAGTCCTCTGCCCTACCCTCTGAGCGAGTGAATTATAAGTATCACATTCCCACCATCCAAGCCGTTCCACATCCTCTCTCCTGACATTCGCAACCCTTAGGGCTTGAGTGCCAAGCAGGTCAGTGTGTTTCAAATCACTCCCAGACGCCTCTTTCTCACAGTTGCAGATGAGAAACAGGAGGGGAGGGGGGACCTTGACTTCTTAGAGCAAAGCAACACAATGGTTGAGTAAACGTCCTTGTTTCCTACGATGGAAATTGATTTATTGGTATAAGCAGCAGCATTAACATGAGGTTAACACGTTAAATCAGTGACAACAAACATATACGCAATTCATTTTTCTACAGATTATTATGAATAGCTTTTGAGTAGTGGTAAAATAACACTGTACAGATAGAAACTGATCTATACATAAGTGTGCAAAACACTCCAACTAAAGAAGTGCTAGTATTTGCAGACACAGCACACACTCACACACATGATAGTGCACATTCAAAGTCACACAGGTTTACGGGTATCTCTCACAGATGTAGAACACCAGAAAGGAGCTATTCTGTCCTGTCTCCTTAGCATATCGCTGCCATCTTACTGGGGGCTCCACGACAGAACAAAATATTATGTTGATATTCACATAATGGAGCGCCTACCAGCTGTAACAGTTGTTTGTGACTTCTGTTGCATTGCATACTAACCCGTGAGTAAGATGGCAGAGAGTTTACAGCTTATTGCTCAGTCGTTGGGTCCTTCTAGATCAATGGTGTTCCCACATCAAATAGAATAAGGCATTATAGTTGTTTTGTGGTGGGACACGGGTGCCACATAAAAATACTTGATCATCATTTTGGGAAATGCTCCTCTTCGCTCTTCTGGCATCGTTGAGTTGAAAAGAGATACAGTACAAAGCTTAAGCCATCAGTTTGTAAATGTAAAGGATGTAAACACAGGAAGAAACTAGCAGCGATTCGGATTTCTGGGAATATGAACGGAATTTTGCAAACTTATCGCGGCTTTGGCACCACTGATCGGCAGTGGGATCAGTGAAGTGATCAGCAGTGGGGGCTAGGATTACTGTTTCTCGACACATGATTGGAAAATATACAAAAAGGCTTACACATGCAACATAGAGCTTTGGTTGTCCACTAGAGGCCCATTGTGAGTAAGCCCATAAAGCAATGGGCTCGTAGCCCATAAGCTCTAGGTTAGGTTAGCTCATCTAGGAAATAACTGCACACAGTTGAGAAACAGTCCAGATTTGAACAAGAATGTTCTTTACATAATTACCTATTACATTATACTATTTGACAAAGTTGCTAAAAATGGCTAACATGGCTAAACTTGATACATGGTTCAGTTTATTTCTCAGTCATTAACTTCACTAAAAATGCTTTGAAAACATCTGAAGCCAGTGTAGCCACACCTCTTATTTTCTTTCAATACCGCTTATAAAAGTAAAACAGACACCATGATTTTACAAGAAGCCAAAATATGTTTTGGAGATATAGAGGTATCATTAGCTAGCTTAATGTTCTTTTCTGTGACCCCTTTGAGTTAGTTATGTTCTACCAGTGATGCATATAAGTATAGATGGATGTGTTATATATATGATGAAATGTGTTAATAATAACCAAGTCAGGTCCCCTGTTTTCCCTTGTTTCCTGTCTTTATGCTAAGATAAGCTAAACTAAGCTAACTGTGTGCTGGCTGTAGCTTCACAGTGAATTAAATGACCGGCAAAAAACCAAGTATACACATTTCCCAAAATGCGAACCCACCTCTAAATGTGGAGTGTCTACCATCTCACAAAGTATTCTTTACCTATGTCTTTATAAAGGTGATTTAGGCTGAGTAAAAATATTGTTACTGCAGTCTAACACTTTATAAAAGTGGTCATTACATGAGTATATATTTGCATTGGGTTATAAAGCAGAGATGTCAAGAAAACTGTTGTATTTGTATGTTGAAATTCACAGTGTTGTAGGAATTTGTTTTGGTCAATGGTCAGACTTTTGGTTACTCCTTTATCTACCTGCAACCCCATGTTTCCTGTTGAGTCAGCTGCTTTAAAAGAGGACCTGACTTTTTGTGAAGTCTACTGTGCAGTATGCTCACTAGAAACTAGAAAAAAAATTGTGTTTTTGTCAGTGATTTTGTTCAGATACATCCAGAGTGCACCCCTTTCTTGATAACTCAAAAAAAGCAGTGGGACTTAAACATCAGGCGAATAAACTTTAAAGTCATCCTCTAGTTTATACCACGTAGTAGCTCAAGGAATAATAAGTATGAGCCAAATACACTGTACAACAACTGTCACTAGCATGCTTTCCTGTTTTTCATTATCAGTAAGTAGCAAACTCCAGGGGACTCATCACTCGTCATCCCCTCTGACGGAGAACAGTCAGCTTTTTCCTTCCTGCAGCATCCTTCCCAGTGGTGCTGCCCTTTACAGGAATAGCACACTTGGCTCCTGATAGAGAGCAATTTATAGTGAGGCTCAGCTGCTTCCCTTTAAAAGTTCTCCTCCTCCTGCTTTCCTCCTCCTTCTTCTTACAAGCTACAGAGTCACTGTCCGTGGGTGTGGGAACAGAAGGAGTTTGTTGGAGGAAGTTTAGTCTGCTGAGAGGCTCAGGAAACACCAGCGTATTGAAGTTCCCCAATCCATTTTCATCCCTTTTATTCCAGTTCCTAATGCATGCCCGCCAGATTCATGTTTTGCTTCTGCAGTCCTCACGTAGATTATTGTCTGAATGTATACATTTTTTTGATTTATGTATTATAGTATGAGTATTGGTCACATTTTAAGTGCTTGATGGGGATACGGAAAAGCTTCAAAGACCCTCCTCAGCCGGGAACTCAGTTGCTGTACTTTCTGATGCTGCGGTCAGTGTGGAAGTTGTTGGGCTCTGGACTTTTACACTGAATACTGGTGCCATTCATGGGTCCGGTGCTGCTCAGCTGATTGTCGGAGTAACACCAGCAGCACAAACACGACTTGGAGAACATGTGAAGAGAGGAAAGGGAACATTTTAACATGGCAGCGTTTGCAGACAGGATTTTTCACTCTTGTAGATCACATTTCTCGTTTGCTCCCTCGACTCCTTTCTCGTGCAAGCTTGAAACATGGTTAATCTCAGTCTCGGTCCCTTTGACATAAACTAACTCGTGACCTCGGCCAGTAAAATTAGTACATAAATCATCAGGCTGCTTTTACATTTTGGTTACCAAAAGTCATCACAAGCTAAGAGTTGTTTGCTTTCCCAGCCTGACCAAAAACATTAGAAGAAGTGTGGGTGTGTGGAATAAAAAAAGAGTGATTTTGCATGCATGCCACGTGTGTATATATCCATGCCTACCATACCTTGAAGCAATTTTTGAACTTCTTGCTGACAAAGTAGAGGATAATGGGATTTATGCAGGAGTTGATTGTTGCAAGGTTGAGTCCAAAGTAGTCCAGGATCAACAGGAAACTAAAAACAGAGAACAGGAGAAATATTGAAGAAATAATTTTCAAACATTTTTGGAAGCCTAGCTTCCAAAGAAGCTAGTGACACCCTGAGTTAAATCGCCCCGTGCACTCCCATACTCTTTTTCCCAGTAGATTTTTGAGGAACTTGTTTGTCAGAAGTCTATTCTTCTAGAAACTCACTTGAGCAGCTCACATCGCATTTTCTCTGTCTGGTTGTAAATCATCTTCTTAAGAAGCCTGCTAAGGTGCAGTGGGAACCAGCAGAGGGCAAAGATGAGGACGAGGGAAAAGACAGCTTTGGCCACCTCTCTCCTCTGCAGAGGGAAACAACAGATTACTGTGTAGTCTGAAGATGATGTTTAGCTAATGAAATGTCAAATGTTAAAGCAATGGAATAAACACTGGGATTATATTTAGAGAGAAAAGGCTATTTAGAAATGTTGTTGAACCTGTTTGAGGTGCTCACTGAGAGCGATCCGGAGGCTGCCATTCCTGCGGTTGAGCATCTCGCAGGTCATGAGAGTGTAGAAGATAGCTGTGCAAATCAGTGGTACACAAAAGTAGAAGCCAAACAGCCACCAGTCCTTTGCATCTCTGTAGAACTAGAGAGCGACAAGCATAGTGACGCAGTTAGTTATGAAAAACTGCAATAAATTCATGTTTTGCTGCGACCTGGGAGTTTGAGACTAGGGAGCTGAAGGTTTATGACCTACTGGGAGTCCAGACCGCCGAGCTCCACACATTTCCCATATATACATATTTATTGATGCCCCTTAAGCTTATCTTTGCACATACAATAATGTGAAAAAAGTACTTTTTCACATGATCACATACAGTCCTGTGAAAACACCCCACGATTCAATAGCTGGTTGAACTACTGTTAGCAGCAATAACTTGAGGTGATGATTTTCTGGAAGACTTTATCAGTCTCTCACATCATTGGAGGAATTTTGGCTCACTCGTCATTACAATGTTGCTTCAGTTCATTGAGGTCTGTGCGAATCTGTTGATGCACAGTTCTCTTAAAATCCCACCGCAGCATTTATTTTTTATTGCTTTTTCTGGTATGTTTGGGATCATTGTCCTGTTGTATGACTGAATTTTCAGACAGATGGCTTGACATTTGACTCTAGAATACTTTGGCATACAGAGGAGTTCAGTGCTGACCTCAATGACTGCCAGGTGCCCAGATCTTGTGGCTTCAAAAAAAGCCCAAGTCCTCACCACTCCACCATTGTGCTGACAATTGGTATGAGGTGTTTGTGCTGATATCGTGTGTTTGGTTTTTGCCAAACATGGCATTGTCAAACACGGTCAAACTTTCCACTTTGGTCTCGTTTGTTCAAAGGACATTGTTCCAGATGTCCTGTGGTTTGTTCAGATGCAACTTTGCAAACCTAAATTGTGCTGCAGTGTTCTTTTTAGAGAGAAGAGACTTTCTCCTTACTCCACTTCCTTTCTCTTTCCAAACAAGCCGTACTTGTTCAGTCTTTTCCTAATTGTACTGTCATGAACTTTAACATTTAACATGCTAACTGAGGCCTGTAGCTCCTGGGGTTTTGGCAGCTTCTCTGAGCATTGCATGATCTGACCTTTGGGTGAATTTGCTGGGACGTCCACTCCTGGGAACACTGGAAACTGTCTTGAATGTTTTCCACTTCTTAATAATCTTTCTCTCTGGTGAATGAAGGACTTGAGATTCTTTGAGAAATAGCCTTCCCAGAGTAATGAGCAGCAACAATTTGCCTCTCTAACACTGTGTGTACTCCTTGACATGGCGCTAAAACACACCTGAATGCTCCAAACCAGCAAACTGCTGAAATTTCTGCTTTTATAGAGGTGCTCACATTTGCTGAGGATCAAGTCTCCTCTTAATTCTTATGGAAGACTTTTTTTTAACCCTTTAAAACCAAGCGTATCGGATTTGATACATGTGTTTTTGTGAGTTTTTGAGACTTCTGCATCATCAGCGTGACTTTTTTTTTACCCTCAAAAAATCATATAAATTGCATGACAAATTTGTAATGACTAAATTGCAAAAATATGGCTTATGTAGCAAATGTGATACAAATTAAACCTCATATATGCAGATTCAAATTTTAGCTGTTTCTATACATTTTGTCTAAAGGTAATAATCTATAGTTCCATTTCATCTGCTATTCACGTGGCCCTAACATTTTTAAAAAGCCTAAATAAGATGTCATATGTGGTGTTGGGCTATGGAAGTAAATTGAAAATCATTAAACTGGACTTCATGCTATAGTAGAATCTATGCTTTTGTAACCGAAACAGTTCTCCTCACACCACTACCAGCCTCCCCCTGTACTCCAGTGTTAATGAAGTCCATGTGAATGCTGCTCTGTACACAGACTGTGTAGCAAGTCTGAAATCAAGCCGTTCTAATTACACTGTGTATAATAAGAGCCTCTGGTTTTCTGTGGTTCTAAAAAATATTCTAAATATGCACTTTCAAAACCCTACAAATCAGACCAAACCTTATTACACCAAGTTTTTCTGGACTCTTTCACTTCGTAGAACCACTTCAGGTTTTGGTATCTCGTGCTTTATGGACAAAACAGAATTTGGTGTCTTTCAAAAATATCCTATTTCATTGCTATTAAACAATGGCACAGACTTTAGCACTGTATTGATATCTGGGAGAGATTACCTCAAGGGTATGCACATGTGGCCTGAGCCTGAGGCCCCAGGTCTGTGTAATTGCACTTGGCCTGCAATCAATTACGTGGCCCAAAATTGTGAAATAGAGCATAATCGCTAAGAAAGACTAAGACGGCCAGGTCTATTCCTTTAATATTCACTGGAACGGATTCATGTCTGCATTCTAGTTTTCTCAAGGTCTAAACATGCTTTACTGGGGTACCGATGCTTTAAAAACATGCGCCCATATATGATAAAAATAGCACACCAGTGCACCAGCTGTCCATTAGAAACACTTACCGACTCCAAACGAACAATACAATGCTTTTACGATGATGGCAATGATCATGATGGAACTATTATGCTGATCTTACACTCTGAGTAGTTCTCCCACGTGTGTGTGTCCCATGTCAGCAGTCCAGGATGAGCATTTTGCCTCTACATTACAGAATCCAACAATTCTTTTGCACATTCTGGCTTTAGCGCAGTCTAAAAAGTCGGGCACAAAATGCAATTTCTTTAAAGGGATGGCAAAGTGGTAACAGCGCACCTCCATGAAGGCACTCTGGGGACTAAGCATGCAAGTGCGTATGGTTTTGTTGCCATAGTCGAAGGTGATCAAGTCGAAACCGATGGCCTCCGGCACAGCCAGGATGAGTGAAAGCACCCAGATGGACACGATCTCAATGACGGTGATCAGAGGGATGCCCACGCCCTGCACTCTGCTCCACGATGCCACAGCCCGGTATCTGAGACACAGCAAGACACAAAGTTATCACCTGGCATATGGCTTTTTATGCCATAACTGCTTAGATTAAAGCACCGGCTGATTTTAAGTTACTGCAGTAATGACTGTAATTGCTGCAGTTATCCTTACAGCACCCTGGGATACAAATAATGTAAGACGAATATAAAATGTCAGTTTAATGTTTAAAACAGGTCAGCAAGAGTTCAGCTGTGTGATAGAAATGTAATACTAAAGTAAAGTTTTCTTCATCTCTCCTGATTGACAAAGCTAACAAGAGCTTCCTTATGCATGGCAGCACACCAAGCACAACAAACTGCTCAGTCAGCAAACACTATCAAAATGTTAAGAATTCATGAGCAGAGATGATCAATTGTTTATTTTAAATATCTAATATTTATATCTTTGTGAAGCCTCCAAACAGACTGGCCCATGTTGGCAGAGGGGTCTGTGTGTTGGCTTGTGTTTCCCGTGCACTGAATACTTGTTTGCTTGTTTGTTTCATTAATGGAAACCACTTGTCGAAATGTTTTAGTAAAATCGGGCATCAAGATTTTATAGCAAAAACAATATATTTTTCATGACACATTTGAATTTCTCTGTTGAACAACATGGTGGCATTTATATTTTACTAAGTGGTAATGTATCCACCTTTTCCTCTTCCTCCAACATTGAAAAGATACAAAAGGGACTCAAGCACTTTCATAATACACACACACACACACACACACACACACACACACACACACACACACACACACACACACACACACACACACACACACACACACACACACACACACACACACACAGATGAAGATATGCTACATTTCCTGGAAACAAATGGAGAGCATCTGCACTTGAACTACAACCGTACAGCGCTGCAGCCTGGCTTTTCTCATAACAGAGGTCATTAATATTGTCTTCTTATAGCTGAGCCCCGGTGCTCTAGGTGAGCCTCTTATCTATAAAGTTGAGCGTAGTAGATAATATGAGATGACCGTGAGCTTCAGCACTTCATGATCATCAATTATTCATTAAGGAAATTCTATTAAGGTGCTATTAAAAAAAGAAGTTGTCAATATGCTTGCAATCAACATACTGTAGACTAATGTTAACATCAGAAGTAATGTGTGCAGCTTATATATAATATACGACTCCATAAAAGAAGTAAAGAGTCTCTTTTTTTGAGGGGGGGTTGGTATGAAAAAGCACAGAAGTTGCAGTGAAGCAATAGAAAAGAAAGCAAAGGGATGACTCTTGAGTGATTATGCACAATCAGCACTGACGTAGTGTAGCAAGTTTCCTGGAACAGATGATCTTAGCATTCCTGCCATTATCCTGAAAT
Organism: Oreochromis aureus; assembly: GCF_013358895.1. Lineage (NCBI taxonomy): Eukaryota > Metazoa > Chordata > Actinopteri > Cichliformes > Cichlidae > Oreochromis > Oreochromis aureus. The sequence goes on from NC_052947.1 coordinate 16,785,519, forward strand.
CCAATCGAAATGCTCATACATTTTGTTGAAATTAATTCCAACATCTCCTGTTTATGTTAGAAAAAAATATTTGCGAGCAACTAATCTAAAGCAATGTTCTCTTGTGCCGAGCACAATATGGATTAATTGGCACGGCTGGTCGGCCAAATCGAATTTGTTTAATTTTCTTTCCAGTTGTTTGGCTGCTGTTTTCAGCTTCTAATTTTTCCATCTAAGAAAAGCGTACGCTCTGTAGGAAGCTGCTGCTTTTAATAATGGGGAAAAAGCAAAAACTGGTTCACTAGTTAATAAAACTGAAGTTCACACTTAAGCAAATACACGCACAGATGTCAGGGAAATATTGGTGTACAGTGTGAGCTTTTTAAATGCCAGATCCTCATATAAGAGCTCTCTACTATGTGACTGAGCAGTGTGGCAGTGTGGCAGCACTGACCTGTCGACGCTGAGGGCGCACAGATTGAGCACTGTGATGCCCACAGATGCTTTCTGCAGGAAGGGAAATAACTTACAAAGGTACAGGCCCACAATACTGTCATTGAATGGGAAGCTTGATGCCAGGAGCTGGAAAAAAAGAAAAAAAGAAAGAATTTAAATCCCATTTAGTACGTATTCTTTACGCACATCAGCAAAACTCACACTTCCCCGATGTATCGTTAAAAAGTAAATAATTTTCTTTGTCTTCACATGCGTTTTACAAGCCTGCTGTTACTGTAGTTTTCCCGACTAAAATGAATCCTTTTGCATAATTAAGACCTTCTTAGTGGATTTTACTTTGAAGCCCGTCAAAGATCCGGCAGTGTCATCTTAACACCACTGTCAGTCTGACAGGGACCACTTCCAGTATTGGAGAAATCTCAATATTGGCTTTATACTTTTATCACTAGTGTCTAACAGTTGTTTTCTACTACTTCCTTTGGTAAAATTAGTCAGGGTCACGTAAGCACTTGGACACTGAAGCGTTTTTCAGCAGCACAAAAGTTTTGCAAAGCAAAACAAAAGACAGTGTTTCTGGAAACAATGTCTTTGCCCCGAGGAAGACAACAGGAGGTTTCAACATTGTAGATGTGGCTCTTTCTTTGTTTATGCATAAACTGCTCCCCCATGCAGAAGGATTGTTGTTTCCTCTTTGCACATGTGTTGCTCAGACTACAAAGTCACTCTGCCCTCAAAGTCCCAAGATAATTTTAACCAGGTGCTTTTTTTTTCTTGGTTAAACCACATCCTATAATGAGCTCAAAGGATCAGGTTGACTGATCGCTTCATTTTGCCATCATTCTTTATTATTGCAAAAAACCATGACAGTGTTTACTGAAAGAAATCAAACGAAGGCAGGGGGCCCTGTAATGATTTAACATAGTCATTCACATTCTGAAGAGGTTCCAGCGTAAACAAAAGCGTCGACTCAAACCAAACTGAAACGAGCTGCAGTTGTGCTCTCGTGACAGTGTCTTTTAAAGATGCTGATAATCATTAAAAGACTGTTTAACATGTTTAACAGTTGCTTATTTGGGTAAAACTAATAATAATAATTATAATCCTCATAAAGACAAGAATAAAACCAGTCGATTTTAAACATGACCAACCGAATAAGCTCCCATGTTCCTATTTAACCTCACTTTTATTTGGATTATAAAACATTTAAGTACAACAGTTATTTATCACTTGTGGAGCAGTGTGATTTGAAAAGCCTGTCTCAGGTCAGCGCAAGGCCAGTGATGTGTGTGACTACAGACTGATTCTTATGTTTAGTTATGTCAGCCATACTGCTGCTTGTCTCATCGCCACACGAAGGCGATAACAACCCGGCTGATTAGGCTTTCCCATCTATTTGTACACTCACTCAGGCCCTTTCCCACTCACCCCCCTCTCCCCTCTTCTCCAGCCTGCCTGTAATATTCCACTTTATCTGTGCATATCGCCTTCGCTGTCCCTGCATTTCATCATATTCGCAGCGAGACGTGTCACTCAGCAGCCTTGACATGAAAATAAGAGTTTAGAGTAAGCAAAAAAAACTGTACCTTGTACACATTGATGGGTATATCAATGACAATGTAGATAAGGTCGCCCAGGGCCAGGCTGGCAATGAGGGCGTTGGGTCCATTCCTCATGCATTTGTGCTGGTATATAATCCTCAGCAGGGTGCCGTTGCCCAATATCCCGACTACAAAGACTATAATGGAAATGGTGGTGTTGATGTACTTAAAATGCGCGCTGATTGAGGTAGCTACAGTGCAATTAGGTGGCTTCTTTACTGTAGTCACGTTGCCAGAGCCAGATACCACCGCTTGTGTCCACTGGTGGATGCCGGGCGCCGTGCTTGGACTGACAGTGCTGTAGAGACCGGATTGGAGGGTGGAGTGGACGAGAAAGCTGGAGAGAGGGTCCTGCTCCGCTTCAGCTCTGTTTATCTGGCAGATTCCTCTGGCTGCCATACAGGCCATTAGCAAAAACACATGTCCAGCTGGAGAGCCCATTATGGGACGCATTGAGCGCTTTGATATCACTGACAGAAAGATGGTCCCAATGTATCACTGGTAAGAAGAGAAAACAAACAAAAGCAAGAAAGACGTGGTTATTTTTCAGAACGCTCACAGTAAATCTGAAAAGACGGGAGTGTAATGTTAGAAGTCAGAGATGACGAGAAAGTTTGATGGCCTTAATGTCCCTTTCAAAAGCTATGAGGAAGTTCAGCAACATCTTTATGACTTCAAAAAGGTTTTGCCAAGGGGGCACAGATGGATGATGCCAGGAGTAGTTACAGTGAGGATGAGGCATCAACAGAACACGTCGGGGATCTGTTTTGCTCTCAGTCAATCCTGGATGAAGCAGCACTTGGTTGTATCGATAATGTTGCAGCTGGACGTTGGGGTTTTATCTCAGCTTGTGCCTTTTTGACAACAAGCCCTTCATGTGAGTTTGATTTCCTATGTTCTGCATTCTCCATCTGTTTCTAATTTCAAAAAGTTTAGACTTGCGGTACTGAGCTTTTTATAGACACGCTGGATTGATTTCTAGTTAGCTGAGTAATGCAAGAGTCCAGGTTAAAATAAAAACCAGATGAAGACCCCAAACCCACAGAACTAAGAGATAGTAGTAGTAGTTTATAACTTGAATCCCTCTTCTTATTAAAAGGAAAAAAAACAACAACCCTACAACAACAACAACAACAACAACAACAACAAACTTTCTGGACAAAATCAGAGTAAGAGAGAAAGTTTTAAACTATCACATCCACGGTGAAGCGCTTTTCATCATGTCACAGTACCGGCAACTCTTATAGCCCAGAGTTCTTCCTGTTCAAAGTCCCAGCTGTCACCAAGTACACAAAGAACTATTTAGCAGCCAGCCCTTCAAGTAGCATCACAGTTTAGCATCAGCATGACACTGCTGGGATCTGTGACAGCACACAAACTGATCTATCCATAAATAATAAATACATTTGGTTTTCACCTACCGCTTCTAAAATGTCTGCCTGGCCCCCTTGGAAAGCGTCAGGCAAACTTTCAGCTGAAGCCCCCAGACATCTGTATCACATCACATGAGTAATTAACGCACTATCAAAGCCGCAGCGTATCCCACTTGGTTTGAGCAATGCACCCGTCTGCTCTGAGGTGCCTTCGCATTATGGCTCAGAGTTTCCTGTGGAGAGTTTGCAGTACGTCTGAGTGTGCGCGTGCTCAGTTGTGTGAGTCTGAGGTTTTGTGTACCTCTACATGTGTATATGTGTGGGTGTGTGTGTGCGTGTCAGAGCACCAGTGAGAGACACTTTGACTGGGTGGGATAGTAAATCTCCACCTCCCTTTGGTAACAGACTGGGCCCCCTTTGGAAACATCACCCTCCTCTCTTCTCTCTCCTCTCTCAGAGGCACCGCCTGCTGACAGTCATCTCCAAGGCGCAGCAGCACCCACACACACACACACACACACACAAGGGCAGGGGCATCTGGGAGCCCAACGCCCCTCCAATCTGCCCCTTTCCTTAAATCCCTCCCACCTCCACTTTCAATCCCCTCTGACTCGCATTATGTCTTGTATACATTACATACAACTGTTTCCTCACACAAAAGGCAGAAGAGATTAGACTGGAAGGAGGAAGGCAAGAGGAAGTCAGTGTCCATGTTGTGATGTTGTGTTTGTTTCATCTAAGAGTGGGAAACGGAGACGGGAAGTGGGAGCTAACCATCAGTCAGCCTTTACATCAACATACTACGAGCTGTGTGGGTGGCCGAGCCACATCACACTTTCTTAACTTTTGATTTATTTAAGGTGTGAAGATGTATAATATCTGTTGAATAAGTGATAAGTTAGGGAAAAAGCATTAAACAAGCGTTCTGCTCCATTACCAGACTTCTAAATGAACAAATATTAAATCAGCTTCACCGTTTTAAGGGGGAAAAAAAACCCAAAACAGAGGAAAAATAAACAAAATTCCCAAACTGAGTGCTGTCTGAGATAACTAGACGCCTGAGATGGGAGAAGAAGCCATTTCGATGTCAAGCGAGAAGAGTGCTTGTGCATCAGTGTCCATTATGGATTTCAAAATAGTTTATGATGTGAGCTGAGAGCAGGAAGAAGGCTATCGAAGTCACCGCAATCTCTGCTTTGCAATGCCAAAAAAGCTGACGCAGCAACTGCACAAAGAGGAAAACACCACTCAGTTGTATGCCATTCCTGATACAGAACTGGCTGCATATAAGCTAAAAGTGAAAAACTGTTTTCTCAATAGATTAAATGGCCAAAAAAGCGACAAAAAGTTGTGTTTTATGTTGATTCTGAGCATTTGTGGACTTTCCAAAGTTTTCTTTTGCATAGAAATAAGCCTAAACCTGCACTTTATGTCAAAGGTATTTCATTTATTAGGCACTTTTGAAAAATTTAAGCTGTATCTACGTTACAGCGATACATATACACGCAATTGTTAAGAAGCAGTAGATATAGTTTTGTGTGCAACATGCTGTAGAAATCATATATTTATTATTGATCATGCACACACTACATGACGAAAGAAAGAGAAATCCGGGTGAAACGTACACATACATGCACACATGGTATATGCAAGCACTCACTGATTGGCTGTGGCCCTGAGCCCTTCGGTGTCAAAGGGCGCTGAGTGAATATCCACTCAGTCTCTATTGTTTAAATATGTTTTCTCCTGAGAATTTTAATTTCTCGTGTGAGGCTCCGTGCCGTAGGTTTGTACAAAGGTTTCCTTCTACCATCGTCAATCCAAACTAATTGATGAATGATGAATGACCTCTTTGCAAAAGTGATTAATCACTAATGTGTTATAGTTATGGGCTCAGTAAAGGTTATTTATAATTATGAGAAAGCATGTCACAAATTATTTTCTTGTTTGCATCATGTCATTATAAAATATTTGTCCTGATAACCTTAACTAATAAAAAATATTCAATTTTCAAGATGAGGTTAAAAATTTATATTATTGCTATCAAATGTAAATTAATACTATGTGTTAAATTCATATATAGTTTAACAATAATATATATATATATATTGTGAATAAAACTTTTATGCTTCCTCAGATAAAGTATAATTTCAGCACATATGGTTGATTTTCAGGTACTTTTCCTACAGTCAAATGTGACTTAATTGGGTAATGCCAATATTTACAGCCATCTGAAATTAAAGGGATCGTGTTTTCTTTAATTGTAGTCATGAATATATCATGGCTTCTGAATTAGTTATGGTCAGCAGTGGCGAATATTTAATTTATTGGAACGTGATTTGCTGACGGCATCTGATTTCGTACCCCTATTTTTTCCCCTCCAAAGTCCCCTGATTGTTGGCAGCTTCTATGACATTTTAACTTTTTTTTTTTTTTGGAGGGGGGTGGGGGGTAGAGTCTTTGTTAGTAAATCCATTAATATATAAATGATGAAACCTTTACCTGCTCCCAGTTGCTTTGGCTTTCATGTTGTTGTTGTGTTGTTGTTTGGATCGTAATCAGGTATTAATGCCATTCTGTCTGAACTCAAAGATGGCAGGCTGCCTGGTAATTCATATGCTTGTTCTCTGATGGCATCTGTCGAAGTGTGCTCTCTGCATATTGGTACATACCCTATGGGAAATTTCAATCCAGCCCCAGACTGAGTGGGATGTAAGCAATTTCTTAACTGGGACACTTGCGTGAAAACAGAAAGAACAGAGAGAGAGAGAGGGAGCGAGAGAGATACTGGGAGAGAGGGACCGAAGCAGAGAGGGAGGGAGAGAATAGGTTTGAGGCCAATCCTACAGTGACAAGCAGCGACAGAGTGAAGAGGGCTCAGTATACTGCCTGGCTTTATTAATTTGGGCCATATGGCTCACGCAAACAAAAAGTTACAGCACACAAGAAATTTTGACTCTGAATGGAAGAAATTTTCATTGTAGTCTGATTAGTGCCAGCACTTGACTTCATCTGAAATTTATCAATATAATATTAACAGACTATTTTAATTAGAAGGAGGGAAGCTTTGTCAAAGCGGCGATGATGATGACGGCTGATGAAAAGAGCCTGTAGAAAAAATCTGTTCATGAGAACTCGTCTGTTTTAAAGTTCATGAAACTTACTACACTGTGGCCTTGAGGCAGTGGCAGTATGTTGTTTTTGTGCAACTTTGGCTATGCTAAATCTGCAGGAAAAACAAATTGTTGGGGTCTGGGAGCTCCTTATCTTTTGGAACTGCACATTTTCCTCAAAACAGTAATGTAAAATATGACAGTAATCCAGATTTTTTGTCTCATTAGAGAAATAAGGTTAATAAAACTAAAAGCCAGTTTCTAGAAATATGTGTATTATTTCCGTACTTGGCTTACGGTACATCTTTATCCAGAGATGGCAGAAAGGAAAATAAAAGGAATACTTCAGATTAGCTCAAACAGCTTGCTGTGAAATGTGAGGTGGCAGCTTGTTTTGCTCTTAAGAGTATTGAAGCTTTGTTGGTTCATGTCTCAGAAATACATTACTAGACATCAGCTTGGAAAGCCAAATGCTCTCCCACTCCGGCCTAATACTGCTGTGATTCATGCAGAATGTGGTTTGTCACTGTCTTGCTGAAATAAGCAAGGTTGTCCCTGAAAACGATGTCATTTGGCAGCACAGGTTGCTTAGAAACGTGAAGATATTGGTCAGGGTATTGCTTACCTCCTGACCTAAAAACTGATTGGTCAGACTACAGGACATTTTTCTGCTTCGAGCTTGATTTTATACGTTTTACTTTTTATATGGTAGAGTTATAAGTTACATTTGCGGATGCGGCAAAAAACTGCTTTAAGTGTCCACAAACACACATTATTTACAATTTATCAAATCTGTCTTTTTTTTATTCTTATTTTTTATATAATGCAGAACACCAAGGTCACAGCCATGCGGTGTTGTTTTTTGGCCTTGTGTTTTTGCAAACAGAGATTTCACTTTTTTTATCTTATGTATTAGTTTTTGTTCAGGACATCTTTAGGACAGTGTGATTGTGTGCGTGTGTATGGGTGTGTGTATCTAGCCCATTAGAGCCCAGACCCATTTTTATTGTCAGGAAAACTTTGGGAGAGTCAAAGTTGGAACTTTAACAGGAACTTTCCTCAATGTGTAAAGAGGCGGTGACACATGTGTGACCCTGGGTTCTTATGGGCCAGACGTCAGCAGTTTATCTGCATTGGTGGCTTTATTAATGGTGGAGTCCTCAGTATTTACATAGTGCGCTGTTATTAGCAGCTAACTGGCGTTAGCTCTGTCCAGGGTGTAACCCACTTTTTACTCTATGTTAGCATAGACAAACTCCAGCAAACCTGTGACTCTAAGTTAAACACGCGGTTAAGTGGGTTGATTAAGTTGCATTTTTATGTATTTGACAAGCGTTCCTTTACAAGTGACACAAAATCCCCTTAGCAAACCAACTTGTTTGGCGAGAGCATCCAGACTAAATCATGACCTCTTATAAATGTACCTCGGATCTACTCTGCAAGCACTTCTTTTCAGAAAGGTGTTTGCTTTCCAAACTTTCTAAAATCAATCTGGAAACAACTTGGATATGTCAAGAATGGATTTAGGCTGGTATTTTGAACAAGACTTTTCATTTGCTATGAATTTTCAAAACTATCATCATGCCATGCAAACCCAGTACTGATGTCTAAACATAGAGCTCTCAGACAACATGGTAACTGATAGTGGAGTCTCTCACAGCGCAGCCTAGACACATTCCTGTTTATAATCTGGCTCTTGTTGGACAGAGGCTCAAAGCACTGATAAACTCAGTCTCTGCCCATCTCACTTTGCTTTCCCCTATCAGAAAACCCATGAGTGCATGCTCAAAATTTCTAGGAATAATTATAACTCCATTACACTCTGACCAGTAAACACTTCAGAGAATACTAATCGACTATTAGATATTTTCTTTTTGGTATTCTTTTAAATTATTGATTTCTTGTGTATGTTCTCTGTAAATCTTCACATTTGCGTAGAGCTGTGGTGCTGCTGCGCTGCAAGTCTCACCAAAATGCAGTATAAACAGCCACTGAAGCCGCGATCAACACTTTGCTGCCTATACTTCAGTTAGGTTACATTTGAAAAACATCTGCGGACAATTTGAACATGGCACGCTACTGGTAAACACAGCTGTAAAGATCAAGTGGCCAAACAGAAGATAACAAACCTCCGTTAAGAAAGACTGATGGGATTTACTTGTTGAATTTCCAGATGTTGCTCCGGTCAGTTACCTGATAATGATCTAATATTAGACGACAATTTCAGCTTCTTTTTAGGAAACTATTCTGGCCCTCAGAAAAACAAGAGAAAGTGTTGATGAAATGGCTGTGCGTTTAGCTACAGGTGGTTGAGCCTAAAATGATTTACTTCAATCTGAAACACCGACTAGTAAGTTTACATGTGTAAGTGACGGCAGTCTGTCAAGAGCTGCCCTCCTGTCTGCCAAACCTGTGCATGTGTTTCTTCCAATCAGTTCCCAACTGCCCATTATATATACAGTTGCTATTTCAATCAGACAAACCTCCTGCTTTGCCCTCCGTCTCTCTCCAGAACACTTAATCCCTCCACTCATTTCCCTTGATTGCTAGCAGTGTTGCTTTCTGCTTTGATGTAGGGCACTGGGCCCATTTGTATTCCTCTGTTATACTGCCTTATGAAACTACTGAAGGGGATTTTTTGTGTGTGAATGCTTAACATTTATAGATGGTTTTTAGATGGATTTGTGAGTTAAAGGTTGATGTGGTGCAAACTACTATAAACACCAGTTTAACATAAAAAAGTCAATAATGGGGACTCAATCCCAAAAATGATTTCAGTTTTGTTGCCTTTATTAGAAACAATATGAGTTTTCTGTTTATTATTGGTTAAAACTGGCATTGAATGCAAGATAAACAGTACACCATGTTTTTTGATTGTATTGATTTAAAGTTAGAACCACTGTATCTTCTCTGCATCGTCATTGTGGATCCCCCCATCACGCACACGCACACACACACACACACACACACACACACACACACACACACACACACACACACAACAGCAAAACAAAAAAATAAAACAAAATAAAACTGCACATTGGATTTTTAAGCAATAAATTACAAAAATGCTGGATGTACCAAATATGATGCGAATTAAACGTTATATATGCAAATCAATATTTATTTATTTTTTTAATTAGCATTTAAAAAAATGAATTTTATGGTTTAGGCTTTAAAGAGTTAAACATAAACCCCTTTAAGAAAAGTCATTTTAAGTCACTGACCATTGAGTAGTGTACTACTCGATTATTAGCCATTTTTAGCATTTTAGCCTATGTAACTGATTTCACAGCATCAATATCAGCTGTTATTGTGCATATAGAAATGCAAGGTAATCCCATACCCGACTATATGCTGCATTCCTTTTCCTCAGAAGTTGGGTGTTGGGAGTTACATCACTCCCGTGTTGCGATACCTGTTTCCATTTTTTGTGCAAAAACACCACAGCATGTTCACGAGGGAGCGCCTGGTCAGTGGTCTGTGCATGGTTTACTTAGCAAGTCACAAATACAGTGGCAGTAAACATCCCAAGTTTTACAGTTTTACTAATGGCACTGTTACCACCTTTGATTTTGAACTTGAGGTTGGTGGACCATCTCCAATTTTCTAAACTGGAAATCTGACTTCAGGGCTCATCTCTAGCAAAGTATAGACATCCCTCCATCCTGAGTAATAAAGCACACCACTACCACTGCTGTTCCACATCAAATGGTATACAGCATTATTTTTGTGCCATGTATGGTTACACTTGTGGGAATCTTCTTTTCCTGAGAAAGTATTGGTAGGCTCCCACACTTGTACATATTTGCTGCCCCTGTTAGTTTTAAAAGGAAGCCTCAGTATATATCCAGCCTACAGTGCAGTATCTCTTTAACCTTAGACTTTTTTGAGTTGTTGTTTCACAGCAAAGAACAAAAAGAAAAACCTTGGGGACTATCGATAATAGAATTTTGCAGGTATTTTGAATTAGAAATAATATTTCTGAATGAGAAAATGACCACTAAAAGTATTTACTAGTTCTTGCAACTTTTAAAATGTAAACTACATGGACAAAAGGACAGGGCCCTCAGGTGTACTGGATCAGTACCTCGCAGCTTTAACATCACTGTGGGGGTTTTGGCTAGCTTAGTGTTAGCATGCTGTCTGTGCAGGCCAGTCAAGTTCTTTCGCACCAAACTGACTCATCTATGTCTTTTTGAACCTTGCTTTTTGCACTGGTGCACAGTCATGTTGTAACAGGAAGGGGTCATCGCCAAACTGCTCCCACAAAGGGAGCATGAAATTGTCCAAAATTCCTTGGTATGCTAAAGCATGGAACTAAGGCAGCAGTCCCCAGCCTTTTTTGCGCCACGGACTGCTTTATGTCTGACAATATTTTCACGGACCGGCCTTTAAGTTGCCGTGGAAAAATACAACAAAATGTACTGGTACCAAAAGAAAAGAAGAAGAAGATTTATTCATAACAGACGGATAAAGACCCAGGGAAACCGAGTTAACGATAAAAACAATACAATAAAACTGATAAAAACCGATAAAAATCCTGAAAACCATAAATTTCACACCCGAGCCTCAACTCTCGCGGCCGGATACCAAACGACTCATGGACCGGCACCGGTTCGTGGCCTGGGGGTTGCGGCCCGCTGAACTAAGGGGCTTAGCTCAACTTCCAAAAAACAACCCGCACACCATAATCCCCTCTACACCAAACTTTATACTTGTCAGACAGTGCAGTCAGACAAGTACCGTTCTCATGGCAACGGCCAAACCCAGACTTGTCCATCGGATTACCAGATGGAGAAGATTAATTAGAGAACACATCTCCACTGCTCTAGTGTAAAGTGGTGGCGTGCTTTACACCACTGCATCTGATGTTTTGCATTACGCTTGGTGTTGAGACTTGGAAACCCATCCATGAAACTCTCTACACTGTGTTCTTGGGCTAATCTGAAGGCCTTATGAAGTTTGGAAGTAATTGACTCTACAGAAAGTTGGCGACACCTGCACACTATGCAACTCAGCATCCACCAGGTGCTTGATTTGACACACCTGTGGCCATGGAGCACCTGAATTCAATGATTTGGATGGGTGGGTGAATACATTTGGCAATAAAATGTAAATATGCTTTATGTTTTTCAAGCCTTTTGTGTGGCAGTGAAAACCAGTGAAATGATACCTCACAGATGAATACATTTAAAGGGAAAAGCTGATGAGATTTTGCGTGTATGTTTTTTCACTGTTAACAAGCAGCCAATGTCTGATGTACCTCGTTTCTGCGTGCCAAAGATCTTCATAGTCTCTACATCAAACACAATAACCCCAGTGTGTTGGGTTATTTCCTTTCATTACAAAAACAAAAGAAAATAAAAACATATGGATGATGATTATACATTTGGTGTCCTGCTGCGTGAAGCATCCAATACTGCACCACATTCACAAGTGAAAACAGTCCAAAACAAATGCATTATCTACTACAGGAAATGATTTTGTTCCGCACCGTCTGTTTTAAAGATTTCTTCAGCTGGAGCTAATGGGCCTGAGTGCCAAAGACAGGATAGAAAAAAAAATTAAGAACACGCTCGAATATTGTTAGCGTTGATTTTTTGTTTTATCTGAAAGAACGGTATAAAAATGACCAGCTTCAACCTCCAAGCAGAAGAAGTGAATACACTGTCTGTACTGTGTTTCACAGTGTTTCTAAATGTTTTTTGACGTCTCATGTCATCATGCTGCCAAACAGCTGCAGTGTTGCAGACTGCAGTTATCTCATAAGACCCTCTCACATTAATTCATTACCATTTGTGGTTATATTTTGTTTTTCCTTTCTGTTGATTAAGAGACCACAGGGATTTCCTGGCCTCATCTGGCACGTCATACCTTATGACCTCCTTCTGAGTTTTACTCCTCTGGCAACTCCCCGAATCTTGTCATTCTCCCTCGGGTGCATGTGTAAGGCACAGAGCGAGGGGGAGTCAAAGGTTAGTGGGGGGAGAGAAGACCGACACCATCTGGCAGTGATTACGTGTCTGAAGAGAAGCCGAGATATCACTCCCGATGTGCTGTGAATGTCTATTTGTGGTGTTTGTACTGAACATGTTCGTCCTGTATTCTGATAACAAACAAAAGCCTGAGCTAAGATAGTCTGATTTTTTATGTATTTCTTTATTTTTGCTTTATTTACTGTTTGGAGCACATTACTGTTTTAGCACTCTATCAAGCAGGAAGTGAAAAACTGTTGCGGTAAAATCTATAAAGAAATTATAAAACCTTTGTTGGCCTCTTGCTTTAAAATACAAGGATAATCACGATAATTGCTGTGATTCATTGGATATGCATATCTAAGCACTAGCCAAATCAATTAGCCTCAAGCATTAAACTGACCTTTGACTTCCATAATGGGGCCCCTATTCAGCCCTGAGGGTCAAAGGATACTTAGAGGCCCACCTGTGTAGACAATTAAAACCAGGAAGCTGCTTTTTAAACTGACACCCAGCACTGAGAAGGTAATTTTAACATGCGGCTCATGTGCAGCACTTCAATATTTACTTACGCGTTTCAGTGGAATTAGTTTACAATATAGCATATTGTAAAGGGTTTAATTGCTTCTCTGGTGAGTTGATTAGTTATTAATAAATAATTTGGAATACTTCACAGATTCTCCACGAGGGGCTCAACGTACAAATACAGACAATAAATGTGAATGAATGCCTCATTGTCTGCAAAGCACATATTAAATTGTATTAATATTTATAATTGCTTTAATATGTGTGATTTACAATCAAAACAAAATTAGATTGTTTCAGTAGTAATAGCCATAACACTCAGCGTAGGCCTATAAAGCTGTCACGGCAAACATGTTAGCAATTTCACATCTAGCAGCAACATTAGCTTCAGTTTGGACTCGGCTTCAATACTCACGCTTTAGCTTTACCTTTAGCTTTGTTCTTTTCTCTGAAAACACTGCGGTGGCTGAAAGTGACACGTGATGATGGTAAATCAAAACAGCAAAGCTGTGTTCAGTAACCTCACAACAGTGGAGCTCAAAGATGACAAGAAGCTAATACGATGGCGCTAGGCACAGTGCAATACAAGAAGTCTGTAAGAGGAAGACCGGGGCTGTCTACTAGATGGAAGGTCAGTGGTTTGATCTCCGGTGTCCTGGTATTTAAGCTGTCAAATATGTCTGTCATGAATGATATCAAGTGATTTTAAGCAGAAAGGAAATTCCTGTCGTGATGCAGAAGCTGTAATTAGTTTTTAGTAAAGTGACTTTCATATGTTTATCCATTTATCCAAATAAAACTGTCATTAATGTTAAACATGCCAAGATCTAGTGTAGAGGTGAATAGAAATTGCAACATAAATAACACATAACATATATCATATAGATATTTTAAGTGGCCAAAAATGACTGGATTGATTAGAGTGTAGGACACAGAGCAGGTACAATAGAGCAGGGTCATAAAAATGCTTGCAAAACATGTAAGTTCTTTATTTTACATAAAACCCCTTTGTAACTCCCTGTCATTACAGGCTATTTACCAACGTAAACGAAGATATTAGACATAAAAAACACATAGAAACATCAGAAATCACTTTATGGCAGACGATTACTTTTTTTGGTCCAACACCAGCCTCTCTATTCTGCAAACATCTTTAAGGAGCCCCTCTGATGACATGGTCCAAAAAATAAATAAACTGTGGTCACAAAATACTACTTCGTGGGCACGAAATAGGTATAACGTGCGCACGAAATGCTAATTTGTGGGCGAAACACTTGACCGATAACCGTGATCCTTCCCAGGCCCTTGTAGTTGGTTGACAATAAAATCTATCCCAGTGTCCAGGTCGTACTTATGTCTTTAAAGCAACTGGGCTCTCAATATCCTGTTTAAATGTCTCTCTGTAATAATGGTTCCTTGCATTGCCAGGCTTTTCAAAATGCATTTGTAGCTCATTCCCAGCCTAAAATAAAACTCAATCATACTGTCTCTGTCCATGGTGTATAGGTTAAGCCTACTCTTATGCTTATGTCTCTACGCAGCTGTCCAGGAATTGTATCAATATGATGTGCGCACATTGTCTATTTCGTTGCCACAAATGCGTAATTGCTGCCACGTTATACCCAATTCGTGCCCACAAATTAGCATTTCGATGCATACGTTATACCTATTTCGTGCCCTCTCGATATAGTATTTCGTGGCCACAAATAAGTATTTCGTGGGCACGTTATACTATTTCGAGGGCACGAAGTAGTATTTTGTGGCCACAATTTTTTTTTTTTTTGGACCATGTCATCAGAGGGTCTCCGTACATCTTGGGGCAAGAAACTGAGTTTTGAGTTTCCCCTGATGCATCCATTGGAATGTGTGAATGTTAGGTTAAAAGCACTTATGGACAGAAAAAAAGCACGTGTGTTAACATGTGTGTGAATGGGTGAAGGAGGCTTGTAATAGAGTGAACTCAAATAAAGTAGAAAAGTCCTGCATAGTTACGGGTCCATCTTTAAGATAAACTGATGCACCCTACAGTAAGCGATAACTGTTAAGAACCCAAATGTCACAACTTATGATTAATCTGTGTGTCATTCATAAAAAAATAAAGGAGAAAACCATTAACATATTTCGATATGTCTAGCTTAGAAATTGTGTACTTTTGGACACATTTTTCTATGTTTTTTTGCCACGCAGTTGTACCAGAGTCTCTTAATAGCTGCTTTCCGTCTTCTTTCCTTATCACTCATGCAATTAGTTTCAGTGTACAAAGACTTTTACTCACCCCGTCTTTCACACTGACTCATGTTTCCTGTGTGCCATGATCAAATGAGGGGAAATGGGCACTGCCTGGGCAGGGCTACCAAGTACCTTGCTGTATGTTTTGGAGATTTGGGTTATTAAGCACAGGCGCCATGCCTTTATAAAGCTACTGTGTGTTCATTTAGTTTGCAGGATTTCCCCGAGTCTTTTAGTGGTTGTGGTTGATAAAGATTGTTTATGGACAACATAAAAAAACACTTATTTTAAGAGAAAATTTAATAAAATGTTTTTAAAAAGTAATGAATTGAGAGATATAGGACCAGACTATTTAAAGGTATTATTTTTCTAGTCTTCTAATAACATTCATGGAAACTGGTGATGAGAGAGTAACTTCTTTTCCATACTGAGAGATTTGTTGACATGGTGAAACTGAATTATTATCACGATAAAGGCAGACTGAATGTAGTATAAATACTGACTATTTAAGGCCCGAGAAGCAAGAAACTTTCAATTCCAACTATGAATATTCACACAAAAACAAGTATTATCAGGGGGCCAGCGTGTCAACACCCTCATGATTCGCAAAGGGCATAAACTCAAACTAGCCGAGTGCCAAAAATGAAATCCTGAAAAACTATGAGCGATCATCATCGTCATCACCATTTCCTGTATTTGTTTACGCAGAACGTTCTTGCAGAAGATAGAACTGCTGTGACTATCGGTAAATGTTAAAGACTATCAAAAAAATGCCAGATAACAGCTCAGATTTAATACATGACTGTGCCAAGACAAGCCTGGAGTGAAGCAGACCGTTTCCTTGGTTGCCCAGCAAAAGTTCAGTTAGTGTACACACAGAGTCATGTGGGCACCATAGCCAAAAACTTCATTCGGTAGTATCAACAAAGCATGCGCGGTAAATCTGGAACAAAAATTGTTAAGAACTTTGTTGTGTAAGGCTTATCCAACTCATTCCTCCCATTCTCTGTAAAACTGTGCAACAGCTCTCCTTGTTGTGACAGCTGAACACATCTGTCAGGACGGATTTCACTGACACAGTATTAAACCTTCATCTTGCTGTTTCTTAGATTTACAGTGTACATGTTGTTTATTTATTTTGGACATTTTTTTTTTGCCATTATTTGATAGTGGAGCAGTGCAGATACACAGAAAGGGCCGCAGGTCAGACTCAAACCTGGACCACTGAACTCTGGCCGTGTTGCATACACTTACCTACCTACATTTTGCATGTAATTAGTATCCCTTTAAAACCTGAACCATGAAATAACTGCCAGAAATCTTTAATTTTTTGATAATGGACTGTTTGTTGAACCTTTAGACAAAATATATAAAAAGATATCAACTTTTAATCTGCATATATGAGTCTTAATTTGTATCACATTTTTCTACATAACCCATATTTATGTAATTTATTCATTAAAATTTGTCATGCCATTTATATCATTTTTTGAGGTTAAAAAAAAGATGACGTAGATGTCTCAAAACTCAGAAAAACACATGTATCAAATGTGATATGCTTGGCTTTAAAGGGTTATGTACGTTTGTAAAATTTAGGCACTGGAATTGAGCAGAGAACGAAAACAGGGGAAAAGACAAGGAAAAGTAGTAGAATTCCAGTGAAAGAAAAATTTCTTAATCTTTGATGTAAACTCCACATTTATTTTTTCAGTGCTTAGTAGTATCCCTCATGATCAATCCGCATCAGTCTATTTGTGGTCATTTGTTTATGCACAGCTCTCTTAAGCTCCCAACACAGCATTTCATTCGGGTAGAGGTCTGTACTTCTACCTGGACCACTGCACCCTTTTTTACATAGCTGTTGTAAATTAGCTGTTGTACTTTGGATTCGACACTACCTGAGCAGTCAAAGTGCTTTATGCATATTTATAAAAACTCTTTTTACAATGCTTAAGTGTTTTCTATCTAACATTCACACTCGAACTGATGCATCACAGAGCAACCTGGGTTTAGGAAGTTTTGCTCAAGGATGTTTGGCATGCAGACTGGAGCAGGCAGGAACTGAACCACCAACCTTCTGATTAGTAGGGGTGGTGATACATAAAACCATAGGATTTGAAGAGGGTGTACTTTCTTTTTGCCCTGACTTTATGTACATAGTGTATGTATAAATTAATTTCCACCTGTCAGCTTTGCTACAGAAGGAAATACTGGGATGAGCATGTGATCATTAGCAAAATGTTCTTGCTATACTCCTGTATGGGCGTCAGCCAAGCTAAAGTAACAACATTAAGAACACAATAAAAATAATAAATAATATATAAGTATTATTTTTATATTACAGCTGCTAATAATAAAATTAATAGTAATACATTAAAAAATTAAATAATGAAAAACACAGAAAATACAATTAGAATCAAATTAAAATTTTATTTCAATAACAATAATAAAATATAGCATTGACAACAATTAGTCACAGTAATGGGCCCTCCTGAGCTGTTGGCAGCATCTGCTGTAACTGTTGTTTACAACTGAGATTGTACATCTCAAAACTATTCTTTACCTCATAAATCTCTCATGTTACGCAGTCCAATTGGAGTTAATTTGATTATATCTATTTTTCTTGAACTATGAAAATAAATTTAAAAAATCAATAGACTAACTCAAGTTACAGACACAACACAGACATCATAAACAACAGGAAGGCAAGCTGGATCAATGATTTAGAAATATTTGTATCACTTTTTCAGTGCCATAAAAAGTATAAGACAGATCTCATGGATGTATAGCTTTATTGGTGAAACTGGGTGGAACATGTTGGAAGGTGCGCTGAGGCCACGAGGCACAGATCAGTAGAGCTGCATGAGAGGCTTCGTGTGGTTAGGGACCCTCAGAGGAGAATAGATTACATGTTTAGAAGTCTTGGATCACAGTGCAGCCTACAGCCATACCTCCACCTCCATCTGGAGCCCCGGCCACAGCAGTCAAGATAATGACCCAAGTCATGATCTCGGCTCAGATGGGCTTCAGCCATCAATATGTCTAACCTGAGGATGGACCTGACACTGCTTCTCAGCAGGAGGTCCACTGTTCCTGATGTCTATTTTTAGATCGTTTCTTACAACAGAGAGAACAAAATGCGGTGTTAGAGACCACTGAAGCGCAGTTTTTACAGGAATGTACTTCTCAAACATTGAACAGCAACAACACCTAAAAGCAATGAATAATTAGCATTTTAAAATGTAAAATTAGCATCTAAAGTTAGATAAGTGCTTTATTTCATCCTCTAATAAAGACTTCCTTAGGTATTTGTTTAAAGCTGTACCTGACTTAACTATTAGGGTGGAAGGTAGTTATATGAATTTCTTCACACTCTGCTTTTGATTGACTGCAAGTAGCATTTCTTCAGTAACAGAAAGTGACTAATTCACCCTGTCATGTGACTTTAGTTTGGAGTCAATGTAAACTTCCTTTACATTGTTTTGTCACATTATTTTTACTAACCTAGCATCTATTTTCTCTAAAACGCAACCACCAGCACCTCACAATGTCAAATGCAAGGTGAAGTTGTTCTCACGCTGGGTATGAATTGTGAAACTTTAAATATTACTTCCTGAGGCTTAATGAATACTGGCGCCCTTTCACTTAATCTCAAACATGTTGGCTTTCACTGTAATGATCATTTGATTAAAAGGCCAATCTAGAGCCTTATAGTTAAGTAAAATGGAAAATAAAAAATGGTAAAGAGATTCTTAATGTCTTCAATCGCTCTCCTGAGAAATGCTCTCAGAACAGAAACAAGCAAACCTGCTTGATATGAACTGTGAAAAATCACCAGTTAAGAAATAAATCGAAAGACAAACTAAGACAAATGCTAAACTTTAATAACTCTTAATACCCCATGATTAATACAGAGAAATCCATAAAAACCAGTCTGAAAGTTTTAGGTGTGATTGAACTAAATGCATTATTTAGTAAATCATGCATTTGGTGCTCATTAAATTTCAGTAAATAATGCTAAACTATACTTTTAATGGAGGGAGAATGAACTTTTCTCAACCTAACAGTGACCTTCTTATGAAAGAACGCCTACTAATGCTTGTTTTCATTGACAGGAAAAAAACCCAGTGAAAATGGATTACTTGTAACTTTGTAACATAGTACACTTGCTGTACACTCACTGGCTTTCCAACTTCGATCCAAGTACTGACAAATTCAAGAACTCCTCACCGATTGTGTCCTGTAAAGACTGCAATCGTTAGTTCCTTAATAAATTATAAACAGAACCTGAGCAGACCTGACATGCCCTCTAGCATATTGTGAATGCAAGGCCACCCACTGGGAGGCTCTCCAATCAAAGATCCGAGTTGCTCTTGGTGTTAGGGTGCAAGACCGGGATGAGTCTGTTCTCAACATTTTTTTCTGATGTGTATGCTCCAGAGCTCCACCGTTGTGCTTTTGTTCCTCCCCAAAGGACCCGGTTCCCAGAGAGAACACAAGCACTCTCATGAAACTTGTCCAAGAAAAACAGCCACCCCTGCGACCTGCAGGGACTGTCAGTGTGGGCCTCCAAATCCTCCAGGGAGCTCCCATGGGCTGAGTATGGGGCGCTTTAATTACACTAGGAAAACAGTGTATATGCGTGTGTGTGTGTGTATATATGTATAGCAATTTTGAAAGACTGTTTGAACCAAATGTTCTTTTGAATGTCTTGCAATTTCCAAATAGTCCACCGGACTACATGAATGATGGGAGCAATAAAATGTTTGGAGGGACTGTAGAAGGAAACAAAGGATACGTGTGAGTGTGTTTTGGTATGTGTGTGTGTGTGTGTGTGTGGAAAATTGGCCTGGGGTTTTGTGCATAAGGCAGAACAACACTGTATTAAGGACAGAGAACCCAAATGAGATCAGAAAAGGTTAAACTGGTCAAAATACGGCCTGTTTCTATTCATTATCACTCATTATACTGTAAAGAATTTCTGAAGGTTTCTCGGTATGGGTGAATCATCTAAGAAACAGTTCCTGTTTATCACTGAGATAAAGTAAAAATACATTTTTTGTTGGAATCATATCATTCAGTTATAGACATGCCCATGCATCGCACTGATATTTACAACAGATACCATTTTAAACCCTGCCAAAACAAACAAAATCCTTTAAATGACAGTAATTACAAACCAGGACCATAACATATACACATTTAGGTTCGCTCCCTTTCCCTCGCTGCAAATGAGAACCAGCATATTTATTTCTCAGGCACAAGCAACATATTAAAAAGTTATATTTTGTAGTATCACCCACACTTGCGGTGGAGCAATCAGCAGTCCGCAGAGTGAGTAACACCATCGCCTTGTAAGCAGTCCCCAAAGTACACTTTAGTTCAAATGATCCTTTTTGTAAACAAAACCTCTCAGTGCAAAACAATACACATTAAAACAAGGAATGAGAAAAGATAGTGTAAAAAAATACTCAGTGCAAAAAACGAGGGTAGAAACACAGACAGGGCTGTGTATACTGACCAGTCAGACCAAAAAATAACAAAAAACAGAGTGATTCCAGTGACTGTTATGATTTATTATATATATGGTGAGCCCTGGAGTTCATAAAAATGAAAACAAAACTACTATAGTGTGACTGACGTGGGTTGAAGAGTGCAGGTTCTGACAAACTATCATTTTATCTGAGAGATGCCAGTCAACAGATCTGTCAGCAAGCAGCCTTAGTATTTTTTTTGCATCTCTGGAGAGAAGATTCATTGCTAATAAATCTTCCAGATTGGGAATTTCCACACAACTTTCCCATAGTTTTGCATTTCGTATCCCCTGTCAACAAAGTGCTGATTAAACTAAAGCCTAAATGCCTCGATGGCTTTTAACAAACAGGCTTTAATACGGCTTTAAATACTTCCCGACTTTACATATGGCAGCACTTAATTGGGAGAGACTTGATCTTGGTCGAAGGATTAAAGATGAAAGAACATACAAGTTTGGAGAAAAAGAAAAAAAATAGTAACGCAAACAAATAAGAAATACGACTACACGGCGTTTTGCTTGCTAGACTGAGCTGCGTTTGTTTCAAAGATGTTTCAGATATCACGTAAAAGCTACGTGAAAAAGACTGCTGTGAAACGGTGACCTCAGTGGAAATGGGGAGACCTTCCTCTGATGTTGGAAATATTTATTTGGCTATTCAGCCTATCTGCTGATAAACTTTGTTAAGTACTTGTGATAGACGTTTGCACTTTTTCTTTTATTTAGCTTACCGTTACTGATTTCCTCACTATGAAAAAAAGCAGTTTAACACCATAATTTGCTATAATGAAGCTGGTTACCTCATTGTCTATAAGATAATGTTACATCAAAAGACCTTAAA
The DNA here is from genome assembly GCF_013358895.1 of Oreochromis aureus. NCBI lineage: Eukaryota > Metazoa > Chordata > Actinopteri > Cichliformes > Cichlidae > Oreochromis > Oreochromis aureus. The sequence goes on from NC_052947.1 coordinate 16,807,144, forward strand.
GGAAAACAGAAAATCCACAGCAGGGTAAACTATCCACTGCCATGCGAAACAGATTTTCTTCTAACCTCTTTTGAAGATAGGGAAGAGACGCGGTCAAATTCTAGCACATTCACTGAGCAGAGCCTGCTTTTGTGCTTCTCCTAAAATGGCACTAAATTAACAAAGGTGCCGAGATGGATTATATACAACTCTGAGCATATGTAAATATCCACAAATAGATGTAACTGTCTAAGATAGATAGATTGATATTTGAACCCTTTCTTTGTGCACTTCATGAACAGCTGATGCGTAATGACATATGGCAGATCCACCAGTCGTCTCCATGCTAAAAGAAAAAAAGTATATTTAGAAACATGGTTATCATCATCAGGTTTGTTAAAGTCAGCTGTGGCAGCCGACCACACTTTGGGTAATCCCTTCAGACTAACTCGTACCGCTCCAAACTGAGAACAGCAAGGCCGCGTGTATAATCTTTTGGAAATGATCTCGTGCTGCTTACTCTTATTGGCAATAAATTACTGAAGCGCAGACTTTGAGTGAAAGGCATGTTTGCAGACCAGCTACAAACATGCGTGAGAAATTTCTAACCTCTCTCAGGGTTCAGTGTGCTTTGGCTCACTGCCTGGAGTCATCAAGCTGCGGCTGATGTTTTGGGCCTCCTGAATATTAACAAACATATAAGAGGATAGTTTCTATAAAAAGTATATCAAATAAATGATCGAGTTGAAACAAACTTTTTGGATTTTGAATTGTTTTCATAAATATATGAAGGAAAAACAACATTTAAAAATCTTGTTATAAATTATGTGAACATGAGATTTTGTTATAAAAGTTGAACATTTTACATTTTCTACAACCGCTTGAGGACCTTGTTAGAAATGGTGGTCTAATGTTTAGGTAGTCAGATCACTTCTAGGAAGATTTTTTAAATTTATAACGCCTGGGAAAGATTAAATGTAATTTTACCGGTTTTTTTAAAGAAAAAGCTGAGAATGTGAGATTGTTGGTCAAGTGTTGCTTATTTGTGCGTAAGAAGATAGTTTGTAAAACTGTGTTTTAAGGAAATGACCACTAGATGTCATAGTTGCTTGGTTTTCAGGGATGTCAAGCAGTGCGGTTGCAAATCTTTCCAGAGTTTCCTCTATACCCTGAGAAATCTGATCAGGTGGTTTGTTCTTTTGTTAGCAGGCTTGCAAAAATATAAACATTACTAATATGGCATTTTACATCATGTGTTGCCAAGAGTCACAGTTTTTCAGTTTTTCAGTTAGTGCTTTTGCTGGTTTACATAAGTGGGGCACAAATTTTTATTTGAACACTAATGTAAATTTACACATCTGTAAATGTGAGTGTTGCTTTATGTGTTTTTAACACAAAAAATATATAAGGTTTATGATGGGACTCTACAGTCCTTTTAAAAATATGAACAGCATCAACACCTGAGCAGTAGTCAGGAAAAAAACATTAAAATCAATCATAAATACAATCTCCAAATACAAGGTAATACAGCAACTCACTTAAACTCATTTGCAAAACTCCAGCGTTAATGCAGAAAAAAAAATCACTCTACCTTTAACATTTCACTTTCCTTCTTCACAGTTTGAACAAAAGCAGGGTATCTGCCCCCACACGGGCCACAAACCCCCCACCTCCCACCCCTCCCTATGCTTTCTTGCTTCTTCAATTTCTTCCCTCTATAAATTTCTCTCACTGTGCATCTCTCCATCTTTCCAATTCAAGTCAGACAGATGCCTCTCCGGAACTTCAGAGCTGTGGAGTGGAAGTGATGAAAGCCACAAGCCGGGTCCCACTGCAAGACCCCAGCTTCTCGTCTGCCAGCGCAAACTCCCTCATTTAGAAGCACATCCTGGAACTGGGGCTGCTTTTTAATTAAAGCCTTGGTGGATTGGGCGAGACCCAGTAGAGGTTGCGAGGGAAACTTTAAAGTTGCACTTGACAGGTATATTTAAGTTCACCAAGTTTGACCAGATGGAACATGTATATTGTATAAGTCTTTGAATATTGTGGTGGTGGTGGGGTGGAAAGAAATATATCAAACAAGCAAAAAGAAAAAAAAATACATTGGGGGGGGGGGGAGGAGGAAGCATAGAAGAGTGGGTGCTAGTTGAGGGGATGCAAGCATGGGGGGGTGGATGAGGGAGCCCAGAGCAACTAGCATGGAGCAAGCAGAGCACAGCCTTCTGGGTGAATCTTAGATGTTTCGGCAAGGAGCATCTCAGGCATTAATTCACTAAGAGCGGCAGTCTTTATCTGGCATCAGATAAAATGAGACATTTGAAAGACTTAATTGTTAATATTCATCAATATGTCTAATTATGCAGCGGAAAGTTGAAAAATGCATTGCGAGTTTCTCCTCAGATGAATGGACGCGTCCCTCGGAGAGGACACTTCTAACAAGTCTTTTTATGATTCATTAATCCACCTTCACTAATCAGCAGCATCCCAACATCGGACAAACAAACACCGCTAAGTCAACGGATCAAAAACAGCCCAGTGTGAAGTCCTGAAGCGCACAAGGCACAAACATCCTTCAGCTGTGCTTTGGAGGAAAAACAAACCTCATTAACCCTTTGCTATTGGTGACTGTTCTTCATCCAAAATGAAAAGTTTTCAAACTGTCAGTGCGAGCTATATGAATAAAAAAAGTACTGCACAGAAAAGCTGAGCATAGAAATATGTGAGGAGCATCAGGCCTTCTATAAAAAAAAGGATTAGAAAGATATTTAATCGTTTCCTACTGAGTATTTAATTTTAATAAAAAACAAACCTAAAAAAACCAAAAGGGTACAAACAGTCCATTCTTATCTTCTGAGTGGAGAAAGACTCAGGAGCTTTGTATTTGCTCCCTCTAGTGAATCATTTTAGCAATGACAGACTGGACAGCTGATCATGAAATATCATGAATTGTTTGTGAATGAGAAGGAAAAAAAAAGACGAGACAGTGTCTTGGGTCTCTGCGTGTTTGTATTTTACATGCTGTTTTCTTCATTAAGCTAAAATAAAATATTATCCTGTGTTTTCTGGCAACTCCTTTCAAAAACCCCTTCAGTCAGAGAACATCTTAAATCCTGAGAGCTCAGCGGGTCAGCTCAGCTATTTCCCAACACCCAGCACTTCTTACCCTTTGGCCACAACCCAGCACCCCAGCACTTTCACTTTGATTTCATCATCATCCTGGACTTAGGTAATTGGGGAATGTCAAACTGTTAAACAAGCACTTTAAAAAAAAAAAAATTCCGATATATCCTATAGATAGAGAAATTCATAAAGTGTGCACAATTTAATCTTTCTTCGTTAAATAATTTATCACCATTTTTTTAAAACTTTATGGTTAGGTGTATGTCATATATGAAAGTATAATAAATCCATCCTCTGTATAGTTTCCATTTTACGCTACTATTTTACAATAATGTAACAGAAGGAATATTTTTAGTGGTTTTTTTGACAAAATCGCTGTAGCATTAACAGCGTCTCTGTTACATCTGCACGTGCTCACATTTTACACTTGCGCCTTTCCCTATTGTGCATGTCAAAAAACATCTGATGTGAAACAAGGCCTGCCTGCCCATATCAAAGTCATGTGTTTACCCACTGTAGGGTCCATCTAACCCATAGATGGTACTTCAGTGAGCAGTTAAGATTTAAAAGCGCTGTGCAAGTTCTCTTTTGCTTCTGTGAATTAATAATCAAAGAAAAAGGGAAGAAGGAGCGAGGCCTTCAAAAATCAATGGACCCATCAACAAGCCCTGGTGTTGTGTGTGCCTTCCTTCACCTGGGTGACTGAGTGTGTGCATGAACTTAGGTGTGTGTGCGTGCGTGCGGGCAGGCGCGTGTGTGTACTCACATGCTTATACCCATAACTGCAGTAGTATGTCGATGTCGGCAAAGCTGCACAAAGCGGAGCAACCGTTCCACCGGTTGTACATCTAAATCACTGGCAGAGAGTGGATTTAACTTGTGTAGAGCTGCAGCCCTTTTTTTGGATTTACTCCGTCTAAACACGATGTCTCTTCCAATCAGTGTGGTCGTGTCTGCATTATTGATACAGTACGGGGCCTGAAGGGCCCAGGCTGAGATGGTACACAGGCTCACATTTGTTCTCCTGTGAGTCTGCAAAGGGTTTGACTCTTTTGAGAGTTTAGAAGTAGGTTTGGACAAAACTAAAATTACGGTTTAACTGAACATGATATTAAGGCCTCTTTAGAAAGAAGTATTAGTCGGGGATCACGTCAGCTGCCTGTACAGGAAGAGGGTGAGAGGGACCGTGCAGAAAACGAATATAGGTTACAAGATGAAGAAAAATCAATATTTTGATTCAAAGTCTTTCTTTCAATCCTCCCCGATAATCACTTAATAATACATATGACCCATCAATGCTGTCATAACGGTTGTAGCACTAGTATTATCCCCTAATCACATACTGAAGGAAATAATTACTCTTAATTATTAGAAACGTCATTGTGGATTACGTGAGACATCTTTAATGAGCAGTTAAATGACAAATTACATTTTTAAGCCTAAAATTATCCAATTTTAGCTTTTTAAACACATTTCATAAATTAAAAAAAACTGAGAAATTATGAATCATTCATAATAACAATTAGTTACACCATCAATAATTAATTTTACAATATCATGTACAGAAGTGACACGAGTGATTGATATAATGACCGACAAAAAGTTCATGACTTAATTTTTTTCCTTCTGTTATTGGACTCCCACAGTAACTGTACTAATTTTATTCAGCAAACATTTAACATTAGAAAGTCGACTGATGAAAACAAATTTTTAAAAACGTCTTTTCACAGCATTCCAGCCTCACAAGGCTACATTTTTAATTGAAGCGTAGTTTAGTGAAACCCTGTAACAATTAGCTGTAGCACGAGTGAGGATAAATTTAAGAGCAGGGCACACTTCTGACTTACTGGGCTAACGTGATTTCGCGTGACTGTGATTGGCTAGATGAGGGTTAATTTAAAATCTTCTTTTAGCGTGAAAGGATAAATTTAAACTAAAATTTAAATAGAATTTCACGTTTAATTTGATAGCATGCATGGGCAGGAAGTTTTTAAATGTGGGGCTATTAAATAAATATGAATTAATTTTTTTAAAAAACAATTTGTTTGTTTTTTCTGTTATTGACTTATAGTAATTTGATATGACTAAAACTGATTTGGCAACACATAAAAGGATTAATTCAAGAATGAATGCATTATTTTAGCAGTAATATTCACTGTTGTTGTAAGAAAAAACCTTCAGAAATGACAACATTTTCCCTGAACATCTAATTATCTTTAACAAGATTCTCGAATGAATCTATTACATCTGTGGGCTCAGCTGAATACGTTTTCCACACTTCTAATGAATATAAATCACAAATCTATCTGGAACATAAAGACCTAATCAAAGCTGGTGTCAAAATATAAAACAGCTCGTGATGACCGAAACGCCGTGTTTATGCAAGCCAAGTTTAGATTTTAATATTTTAAGTTACAGGGCAATATTTATTTTCATCTGTCATAAAGGAATTGGGGATGTGGTTTACCTTGATGTGTTTTGATTTATTCTGCAGGCCCTCAGGTTATACCCGTGAATTAGAGCGCATCAATAAGGAAAGACCATCTCCCCTATCCCAAAAGTGATAATTACCAACATCACTATTGATCTGACTATTGATGCATTGCTAATTGTTTCTTGCAGTTTATTTATTTAATTCCATCTCTTGCCACGTGAATGTGTTGACCTTGTGCAGCAGGAAATATAAGGGATGTTGAGCGGAGAAAAAACCCCCCACACATTAAGATTCGACTTAAAACCTTAAAACAGCAAGGACTTTTCTCTTTTTTTCCCCATCCTAAGGAGAGAAGTTGGATCTCATGAGGCTGACGAGCACAAGCTGAATGGCAATTTGAGTTGAGCATCAGAGGATATGTTAGTTTCACTCCAGCGCAGCCTTGATGATCTTCCAGAAAGCCTCCGTGGACATTACCGAAGGTTCAAGATGGCATCATATTGATCAACTACAACACCGCATTATCAGAGATATAGAATAATGATGAAGATTATTCATCATTAAGGCAGTATTGGATTTAACGCATCAAAAATGTATTCATAGCTCCTAAATTAGTTTCTCTACACGTTGGCCGTAACAGAAACTCAAGGTCTGGCTTCATGTGTATGTAATTATAGCTGGGATAAATAATAAAACAGGAGAATAGTTTTAGAATTTAATCTTTGTTTTTGTGGCCAAAATCCATCACATAAGTTTAAAGACTATATAGACGCATTTAGTCTACACATTTACATAAAAAACGTATTTTCTATCGATTATTTTCACTGAAAAATGCCGACCATGTAATGAGATTCGATTAGTTATCAATGTTTTACATGCTTGCAGGGATATTTTAACCATCAGAAACTATGAGAAAACTTTTTGGGGACTGTGTCATGGTAGTTGACCAGGGTGTAGGAGTAGCCTATAAGATTTAATTCACTTTTAACATTTGACTGCATAAAAGTTATGGTGATTTTACTGTAACACTATAAAATACTACACAACTGCAACACAATAGGTCAAGTCCACTGTGAGGAAAAACCACTAAAAAAACGTAATATATATAAGAAATTAACATTTAAGTTATGAATATAATTATAAAGAAAATATGCAAAACTCTTTTTGTATTTTTACATTTTTCTTACTTTTTATTTTTCCTTTATTATGTATCTGTAACAGTATATTGAGGATGGAAGTCATTAAATTGGTCTGCATTTATATCACAAGCTGTGGCATGTAATACAGACCAAACCCCTTGAAATCAAACAACTGACTTCCAGCAGGATTGTCTTTGCATGCAGGGATGAATGAACTGTCTGCATCCCGTGTCTTTGTCGTAACTCCAAAATATATTTGCGCTGTTACATGAAGGTAGGTGTTTGCAGCAAGGAGTGATAGCACACACTAATGTGGGCAATCCACTTACTGTGTGTCAGACCACAGGTGATTTGGGCTGCATAGGACCCGCATCATAGCCAAACGCAATGTGTGCGCACATGTGGGTGAGCGGCTGTGTGTATGTGCATTAGTGTGTGCGTGGGGATGTGGGGAGTTGTCATCCATGGAGACAGTTGGCCCTTGCCAAGACATCTGGTACCCGTCACACACTTTGCGGGTGCATGAGCTCTTCATTGGCGTGACCTGCCCAGTTGTGCCCACCCATCAGGTACCTGTTTAGACCTTTAGTCAGACCTGTAACAGAACATCGGCTGGGGCCATGTAGGTGTGTAATGCTAGGAGTGTGTTAGGCTTGTGTCCCAGCATGATGCTAGGAAGTCCTTGAAGAGGAGTCTCTTCATTCACCACACATTGAGAGCTTTTGGATTTTGTCCAAGAGTGAGGTGATTATCTAAGTAGATACGACATCACTGGCCTGAGGATCAGCCTGCATGACTGGTGACCTCGGTATCTCCACGCATAACCCGTCTGAGTCTCATCTAATGAATTATTGTGTTGACACAATGGAAGGTGATGGCTTTTGCTGCAATATGAACACATACACACATGCACATATTTACAATGGATGTCAGTAGGTGATGATTTGAAGATAATTACAGTGTATTTATTTTCTCCTGCTCTTCCCTCTGTCTCTCCCTTCGACTCCCGCCCCTCCAGATTGTGAAGCCAAGCCTCTAGCAGTGTAGTGCTGAAGGTGTGTTTGTGCTGTTATGCCCTCTGGCTTGGCTGCCAGCTTACTCCCACTGATCTGAGCCAGAAGGCAGACTGCCGAGGAATACCGATCACCTTGCCCAGACCGAATCCTTTGAGCTCTCTCTGGCATCTTTCCCCTTTCTGCCAGTTTCCTCCTCTGCTCCTCTCTCCCCCCTTCTGAAGTTGACAACAAAGACATCCTCGGGGTCCTCCTTGATGTGAGACCCACTCTTGATCTTTTTTCCCTATGTTTTTGTACCTTATAGTTGCACTACTTTCATATTCTGCTAGCACAATATTTACACACTAGAGGACAAAGAAACAGGGGTCTTTTCATGTAGGAACCCCTGCCAACATGTTAATCACCCAAAGACCTGAAGTGGTCATGTTGGCCCGGCAGAGGCAGGATGGACATTAGCGAGACACCTCTCACATTGCTTTGTATTTGGCCAAATCCTTAAGATTATCCATCTATCTGTCTATGCTTCACTTCGTACACCTGTCAGTAAAACAACTAGTGCACCGTCATCTGAGCCATCCTATCCAAAAGGACTCATCACTCCTCTGCGCATCATTCTGCTGCTTCTTTCCTTACCCCACCCCACTCCGCCCGTCAAGCCCCCAACACCCCACCACCAACCCCCTACTTCCATGAAGAGAAATCTCTGAAGAGCTAATTAGTGGTGGAATGGAGTCCAGGAACAGCCAACAGAGCTGAAGAACGGAGATTGGCGCTCGTGGTAGTTTTATCGGTCAGGGCCTGACAGAGGGGTGACAGTGAGTGGAGGCAAACCACCAGCTCACGACTGACAGAGACAATAAAGTGAGCCTCTGAGACAGAGGCAAAGAGAGTGACAGATAGGCAGGTGATGTGAATGCTTGCTTCTTCTAGGGGCTTTTCCTGTGACCTATGCAAGCTGCACAGACACAGCCACCATCCCGTCTCATATTGATAGAGAGACGGGATAGAGAGATGAGATATCTTGGATCCGCTACAATTTCAAAGCATGTGCTTGATCTCAAATAATAATATGCCACCATTAGTACTACATAAACATTACTACATGTATTCTTTAAACTACACTTCACATATTTAAAACCCTTTATATCCGATCCCATTAATGTATCCGGTGGATGAGAATGAAAATTTTATACAAAACATTAGTAAAAAGATATTCCTTTTTTTTAACGTGCATTATTTTCATACTTAAACCACTTAAATCAGCTCATGGCAACAACAACCAGAAAGTATTAGTGCACAGAATAAAAACATTATTTAAATATAAGAACAAACTGTGGTCTGGTCATGTGAGCAACTAAAAGCTGTTCTGTAAATTCTTATTTAAGGTTTTTTTTTTTTTTTTTTTTTAAAAACTGTGTATTTTTAACCAAATTAGCTTGGGTTTAATATATCAGAGTACAATGGGTATTTTAAATATTGAAGAAATTATTATTGTAGATATACTCTTCATTATTTATGTGTGTATTTGTATTCATAACTGTAAGTAAATGCATTACAGATAAAATGAGAAAAAATGCTTCTAATAGCACAGCTGTTAGAGCCCTAGCAACAGGTCTTGTGCGAAAAGGATGGATGGTAAAATAAGGGGGTTCATTTTTACAGAAAAAACAAGAAAAACAGAACTACTGCCGATATGAAATCAATGCCTTACTTTAGATCACTGCCTTGAAGAAGTTAATGCTGGTCCTGATGATTTAATAATGCCACAACTTGTGGAAAGCTGTAAAGCTCCAGGAGTTTCTTTTGACTTTTGAAAATTTGGAAAACCTTTTGAAAACTGCTTTTACCTGTGCCAGTAAATATGCTCTGGGCTGCGAGCTGGAGATCGCTGGGTACTGAGAAAAAATAATTGTGTTAACTGAACTTACCTAGAATTTACATCAGTGGCTAGTAGGTATTTTTTTGTCCACATGTTGTAGGGGTCAGGTTACTTGAGTATCCCACATTAGTTTCTCAAGGACCGAATGTTAAATTTATGATTTTAATACATTTTGAGAGAACATTTAAAAATAAAGGGGAAAAAAGTCAGTTTTAAAAACTTTGTATCAAATTAAAAAATGGTTGTAAAAAAGTAATGAAACACTATTGGTCTCACGGTTAATAATCAGTCAAGACAATTGAAGTGTTAAGCTGGGCCAAAATCCAATCTGGTTCTTCCACCCTCTCTCCCGCTCCGTGATGAGTATGAATCTGCGTTAAGTCACGACTGTGGTGGGTATCCTAATTAAGAGTTAATGGAGAAATTATTATATATTAAGCTATATTAAGATCATATCCCTCACCTGTTTTCATGGCACAGACAAAAACTTTTTTTCCCCCCTAAAATGATCCCACTGTCTTCATCAATTCTCTCTTTTTTTTTTTTTTATCATTTACTATTACCATTTATATCAAGGACCTCTATTCTGGCCATAAAACTGGTGCTGCGCTTGCCCGGAGTGGTTATCAAGCCCTCATCAATGTAGACTTGTGTGTTGGGGCCTTTATAAAACTATATATACTAATGTTAGCTTTGCGCTAACAAACTTAGTCAGCTAAGGCCCTTGAAAATATAACATTACTCACAGGTTTCTAATGGACCACATCCCACTGTCAACATCTTTTAGCTTATCTAACAGAAATATAGATTATAATAACCAGCACTGGGTGTTTTAATCACATTACAGTGTTCTGTAATGGAGTAATTATCTTACAGTATTACAGTAATGCATTACTGCAATGTAATAATTCAATAATCACATTACAGTTGCATTTATGCCTTTACTTGCATTGCAAAGGGTGGACATTTATCTGTGTGATGGGCAGACAGAAACTATTTTTTCTGATCAAATGTGTCTTTTTTCTGTGCACTTGCATTTCAATCAGACAATTTTGGTTTGTGTGGAAAGGGGGGTTAAAAATTGTTGAGTGATCCACAGCTTTTGTGGAAGTGGAAATATGGACATGGCTTTTATTTTCATGGCGCAAGAAAGACAACAATGTGATGGTAAAGAAGAAACGCCAGAAATGACTGCTGATAACACAACACTGACTGTGCAAACAAATACAATGCAAAGCCAACAAGCTAACATAAAGGTATGAGTGAGTGATGCTAAAGCTGAGTATATCAGCCTGAGCCCAGCAGCCAGAGCCTGATCTTCAACAGGTAACAGAAGCAGAGATGAGGAGCTACACTTGTAGCTTTGTAGCCTCAGTTTTTGCTCATCTTTGTTTCTTCACTGGAATGAATGGCAATCACTGTGAAGTGCTCTTTGGGCTGTCCTTTTGTTTCTTTCTTCTCTCTCTCTCTTTTTTTTAAAGTGTGCTGTCAGCTTTGTGTTTGCACTTAGGATGAGCAAACTAGTTTTGTGCTTGGGTCTGTAGCCAAAGGCTCCTATTGTTAACTGGAAGTTATATGATAATGGATCCCAAGCCACGTTATGGAGTAAAAGAGAAGTGTAATGCAATGTTCCCTCTAAGCTGCGCACGTGCGCAGTTGCGCACTGCTGGCACGTCTCTGCGCACAGAAAATCTGTGTTGCGCACAAAAAAATTAACCTGAATTGAAATTAAAATTAATACTTTAACAATTCTGTTTTGCAGTGTTAGTCAGTGAGTGACTGGCTGCTCCCATATTGTATTAGAACGACCTTATCCCATAGTCCAGCCAATAATGCGATTCACATTCGTATATACGCAGCTAATCAACGTGGTTGACAGGCTATGACAGCGTCCTTATGTGCCGACACCGGTCTTTTAGCTGGCAAAGCGGCGTGGCTGATGTGGAGTGAAGCCAAGTTAATGACAACGTGTACAACCATTGGAGATGTGAGCAGGACAGACGGAACAATTGACGGGAAAAGTGTGGACTTTATACCAGTTTTTAAATTGTGTTGATAGTCCACGTAAAATCAGAGTTGTGATAAAAAAAATGCAATGTTTGGTTTTCTTCCTGAATACTATCGTTGTTTATATTTACTGCAGGAAGAAACGGTAAAAACAAAAAACTGCGTTTTATAAGGAAAACGCTCGAAAGGACTCTCCACCTGTGAGCAAAAACAAACTCCACCCCCCTCTCCCTTTCCTATTCGTCCAAAAAAGTACCATGTCGACCAATCAAAAAATGATATGGCAACGTGGCATCTAGTTGTTAAGAAACGGGGGGAAGTTTTAGGAGTGACGGCGGTGCTTTGATATGTGAGAGATTTGCGACGTTTAGCGCAAATCTTGTGTAGTTAGTGTGTAGTGTAGTTTTGCTGTGTGTGTCAGAACAATGAGGCGAGTACTGAATGTTACAGGTGTTACAGCAGTGATACATCTCATGTTGTCAGGCCTGCAGGTATCAGGCTGTTGTTCTCCTTTATCTCATAGGGACAGAAATTATTTTTTGGAGTGGCACAAATGATTTGTGTGGCATCAGATTTGATGCAGAACAGCTGATTGTTCTGTAAATAGTTTGAAATGTTTATTTAAAAATGCCTTGGCTGCATTTAAAAAAAGTAGCTGCAAAAATATTTGTTGTTTGCCAAACTGAGTTACTTTTTTGAAGAAGTAACTATATAATTAATTGCCCAGCATTGGTCATTATATACTGTATTTGGCAGACAGAGAGTTACAGGACTCTCTCCCAGACCACAGACTCATAATACAAGTCAGAGCTTTTTTTAAAAAGAAAGAAAGTTGTGTTTTCAAAATTGGAGTTCAAGTTATTTTTACTTCCAATAGTGTTAACATACTACACAGGTCAATGACTAGATTTTTTTTACATTTTCATTGTAAGTGGGCTAAAGCAGTTAATTAAAAGTAGTCTAACATAAATGTAAATGCTGTAATTTGATTATCTTAATAAACCATGTAACTTGGATGGATTAGATGCCGGCGCGACCACAGTGCACAGGTCTGATGTCGCTCACAGTGGTCCAAGGGACCGCTCAGGGAGTTTGTGTGTTCGCTCAGACACGTGAAAAATTAGAGGGAACATTGGTGTAGTGTAACAAATAGTAGTATGTAACACATTTTTTTTGCAGCATCACAGGCATTCTAAATGTTAGGAACCTACAGTTTCCCCATCTTCTTGCTTTTAGCACTTCACATCCTTTGGCCACATTCTGCCATTTTCTCTTTAAATGCTCACTTTTTTAAAAATTTGCAAGAATTTATTTGCTAGAAGACAAAAGTGACAAGAAGAACCTTCAAGTTAAGTTTAAGCATTTGCGAAACCACTGTTCAAACAGCCGTTTTATGCAAGAACACAATGTAGCAGGAAATATTGCAGAAAAGGGCCCCGATGGCTCTTAGCTATTGCATGCAAGGTTAATAATGCTCTTAAAAATAACCATATTGGGCATATTGTACAATATTATTTACATATCTTTTTTTTTTGGCCTATATTAGTTATAAAAAGAGAAGACTTTGCAGCTTTCTGTGGCGATAACGCTTGACTCTGCACTGCCTTCTGCTCAGCTGTGATGCATATGGCTGTTACTAATTAAAACTATGGTGTTAGGAAGTTGTGCTTGACAAACTTTGTGATGTCACTGTTTCTAAATTACTCTTATTCTGTAAAAAGTTCTCAAAAAGAAAGAGCTTTAATATTGATACATAATAGAAAATGTGCAGTGTATACCTGTACCGACATTATTTATTCACACCAAGGTTGTGTGCATGCATCTAGTAGGTGGCCATGATAAGCCCCTGTCAAATCTGATTTTAAATTGAAATGTCAAATGCTGTAGCTGTATCGCTTGGCAAGTGAAGCCAAGTGTAGGCACCAAGGCTGGAGGCAGCGGAACTAGTTAAAAGGCAGTTTTATTCAAAAGCTGACACAGAAAGCAAGGGAATGAACTGGGCTGGGAAAAGAGGCTGGAAAAGAGCTAAGCTGGTAGTAGGAACATTAGAGCTATGGCTTGGACTGATGGCTCGGAGCCTGGGGCTGTGGCTGGGCTGGAAGCTGAGCTGAGCAGGGCAGAGGAAAATGCTGAGAGGAGGCAGGCGGAAGGGATTCAGGGAGCTGGAGCCGAGCTGAGCCAATGAGGGGATTAGATGAGGCGGGAGGTCTGGTAACAGGGATTGTTCATAAGAAAAACTACACAGGAAAACAAAGGCATGTCCTCTGTACATTGCTCATGATCAGCTGGGCAGTCACACTATTAGGTTCTTCAAAACCCCAAGGAGGTGCTTGGTCAGAGAGGGATATAGAGCGGCACCAGCATCCCGAATAAGATTGCCTTGTGTATATTGAACAAACCCTCTTTCTTAATAGGTTTGGCTTTACTAATATGTTTTGATAACCAGTTCACTGCTTTTAAGAATAAAAGAACTGTTGTGCCACATTGTTTAAGCTGGTGATGTTCTGCTTCTGGCCTCCTGTCTCCACTTCTGTGATCCACCTTTACCAGTGAAAAAGGTGCTGGTATTGAATCTATTTCCACCATACTGATGCAGGCACGGCACCATAAAATTGGAGGGGCCAATTACCGACATCAGTGGCGAGTAGAAGAAATGAATAGATGACTTTTCAGATGCGAGCTGTAACTTCTGTCCATCATTCAATTCAGACCACTAAAATTCTTCCAGTCAAAACCTGATCATCAAAACCTTTCATGCTAAGCAACAAAGGGTTTTGATTAGCAAATAAAAACAGTTTCAAAAGCCACAAGTACATAAATGACACAGCACTGGCTTTTGGAAAGGCACCATTCAAAGCCATGTGGAAGAATAGACAGGAGTGGATATAATATGGTTATATAGTAACCACTCAGCTACTATTACAAGGAAATTTGGGACAATATTTTGCATTTTCTGCATTCAAGTCATCAGTTATTTCATAATTTTCTTGCAACATAGTATATACTGTAGGTTATACAGCAGCACTGTAATATAAATCACAACAAAACTTCATGTGCTTCATCCCAGAGTATCCCAAAAGGTTTAAAACTGCCATGAAATGAGACACAGTAACTACTGTATAATAGTAGTTACTGTGTCAAAACAATGTTAACGGAAATCTCTAACATTATTGTATTGTCTATTAGTCTTCCACTCATGTTATTCTTCCATGTAATTTAGATATTTTGATTAGCTGTTGGTGTGAACTCACCTAATTTAACACATAAGTGATTCATTTACCAAAAAACAGAAATTAGCCATTGTTCTTTACCCACAGAGAGCATAATTTCTCCATTTGTATATGACAGGTGATATCCATGCACTCAATGTTGATATCAGTGGAGGATTTCATAGATGTGCTGCACAGCCAATTCGGCTTACTAAGGGGACATTAGTTCCTATCTAATGAGGCATTAGTTTAATCAGATTGAGGATCAAGAACCTGCACTTGCATCCAGAGAGAAATAGATTACTCCTGCCATCTTTACTTACTACCTACACCTCACCAGCGTTACCTTACTAAAATGTTGGAGTAGTAAAATTTTACTTGTGACTTTGGAAAGTCAGCTGTTTCAGACTCCACCAATCAGTGCTTCCAAGCAGTGACTTCAGCTTCTATTCTTATTGCTCCAAACATTATTGATATTTTTCCACTACTTTTCTTGCTTCAGTGGAGTGAGAGCATTAGCAGACGTTAAATCCACATAATAAAGCTGTATTTCATATTATGATGTAGTTATGTGCACCCACATGGTTGGGGACTGTAAAAAACAGGTGGATGCCCAGTCATGCATTCACTTTTTTTTTCTTTTTCTTTTTTTGCTGTCAGAGAATGATTGCAACTAGTTGCTGTGACCAACTTGTCTCCAAACAATCGTGGTCTGATGTGGATTGACTGCCATCAGACAGATTGATGAAGGTTTGCAAGTAACAGCTGTTTAATTTATAAATGCAGACACATTGCAATCAATCAGAGCTTCTCTGTAACTACGTTACTATTTGTTGAGAAATTTCTGCAGTTCTGGACTCTAGAAGTAAATTTGAATTTCTCCTTCATTTGAATTTCTGTTTTGTAATTTTCACTGATTTGACATGGCTAATCACTAAATTATCACAAACAAACTGCATGTAACTGCCTACCTGACACCTTCAAATGCAAACTAACAGCAGACTGAGTGTATAATGACTCTGTCTTATTGCTGTTTTGAAACCAGCAACTAACCGTGAGTAGTCACGGACATGTTTGAGGCAACCATTTTAAAGGCAGCAAGACTGGAAGTTCCAGTGTTTAATTAAGTTGTTTTTTCTACCAGTATACTACAAACATTAAACACAACTGTTAAGTTAGTAGACTAACATTGCCATGGCGCTGGATCTTCAACCCATTTTTTTGAGTTTTTGCATTTAAGAGATGAATGCAAATTATGTTCTAGTTCTGTCTTATTTAGTCTTGAGGTTAGTTTTTGCTAGTGCCTCTGAGTTTTGTTTCTAGTTCCTTGTTCCTTTCGTGTATCTTAGTCTCATCTCCGTGTTTGTCTCCCCAGCCATGTCCACACGTCTGTCTGGTCTCTCCATGTCCTGTCTGTCAATTTGGCGTGTCACAGTCCTGGTCTCAGTTTTCCCATTTCCTATTTTACTTTGATAGTCCCATGTGTTATGTGTGATATGTTAAGTTTTGCTTTCCCTGTTTTATTAGTTAGAATCTGTTCAGATTTGCTCCCAGGAGTACCCACTCTGCCCTAATCCCCCTTGTATATATTGTGTGGGTCTCCCTCTGTTCTTTGTTGCGTCTTCCCTCGTGGTGTGTGCGGGTCTGTTAGTCTGTTTTACCTCCAGTTAGTTTGTCCCTGCCCTGTTTTGTGATTTTATAATAATCTTATTATAAATAAAGCTCTGGTTTTGAGCTTAATTCCATCTGCAGAAGGTCAGGCAGGGAGTGTGGGTCCACACTCTGTTGCCAGATGACCGTCACATCACAAATATATATTTTATATTAGCCTGCTGTTTTGGTAAACAATTTTTTATATGTATAAAACCACCTGTAAGATTTGTGAGCCATAAAGCAGAAGAAAAAGAAAAGTGTTTCATATCTTTTGTCTGCTGCCCTCAACTAAGAAAATCAAGTTTATCAGAAGTTTATATAAAACCAGATAAAACCTCATTCATCACACCATGCTGTGTATCTACACAAGCCAACAATTTCTGCTCTTATATAAAAAGTGCATCATATATACTGTATTCATCTTAACTTTATCATGTCAGTGTCTTCAAAGACAGAAGCAATGACAAGAATCAGCAGGCAGAATATGAGTGAGGAACACACACAAGGATTTTTCCCTGGCAGGTATCAAGAATGGTTTAAGAGTGAGAAAGTATCTAACACAGGAACAAAAGATTCTAACAATGTTTGCTTCACTATACCTTTGCTAACACGGCCTCAGTAAGGTCAGAGAGTTGGCATTACGCTTTTATGATGATCATTTATTTATTTTGTGAAGTAAATCCAATCAGAATGCCTGGAAGCTACCCAGATAGCAAACAGGGATAATTAGCATCACTGGGAGAGGTGGCGTCTCCTTGTACTCTGGCCTCTGCTTGCTTTTATCTGTAGAAGAAGTGAGGTGGTGAAGGACTAAATATTAATGGAGCTGCCCATAGTCAGTGAAACTCACACACACTGTCTAGCTTTAAGGGCTGTATTTCAATGCTGAACTATCTCCTCACATACGCTAAGAATGACAAACATAATTTCATTGACTTTTTAAAAAACTTTTTTCTCTTTTTGCAAGTGAACGCTTTAATTGAAATTAGTGGAGAATGCACTTTGCCTAATTTTTATAGCCATAGTGATGGACAACTAGAATTAGAGGAGGGAAATTAGATGCATCAGTGTCATAATACCGATTTGATGTGAGACTGTTGGATGATGGTTACTGTTATGTAGTTTAAAGCTTTTTGAGAAAAAAAAAAGGAAAATAAGATGTTCAGATGTCTTTGTTATTGAATTAGAGGGTGATATTGCCTCATCAGTTAATTATGTATGTAATTAATTGTTATGATATAGTTATGTGTACCCACATGACTAGGTGCACTAACATAACAGTACTTAGCAGATGAAGCAATGTAAAAATAGAGTTTTTTTAATTTGGAAATTCAGAAAGTCTTCATTAGGGCCAGCAGTCCAATATTTCCTGCAACTCATTTTGTGTGTTATCCCACTGAAGGGCACCTGTTAGCTCTTTAGCCATTAGCTGTGCAGCACTTTTGTTATGCTTATTTGACAAAAACTTTAACTAAAAATCTGATGTCTTATGTGCAATCAATTGACAGACTTGGCAATGTTTGTTCTACTAAGAAAAACGATCTTTCTCCCTGTCAGTACCTCCTGATTTGTGAGCCTCAGACTACTCATCATTTGGCTCTAGGTTGCCTCTCGTCAGTTCTGCTGTCCATGATGCCTTTTTTGCAACTTTATCTTTTTGGAAACCAAGTCCAGCTGAACAACGCAACAAAAAATTGATGTAAGCCAAAGTTATCTTACTTTGGTGGATGTACACCTGCTTTTATGTGGTTCAAAACAAAGGTTAGTTACTGTGATATATCAAACTCATCAGGTTCAGGTTCATTGCCATTTAGTATTGGGATGTCTCTCAGTGGAACATCAACAAGCAGCATTTGTATCAGTAATGTATGACATATATTTTTTCTGGAACTTGTAAAAAAGAGTTTGTGATTCATTTAAAATTGGTTTTGGTCAACTAATGTTTCGTTGAGATCAAACACTTCACTTGACGTTAGGTTATCCTCTGGGTGGGATTGTCACTCTAACAATAAATGCAGCTTGCAATATGGAGGACATGTAAATTTTGCAATGCTGAGAATACATTGTTTTAATAACACATGGCTGCAGAAACTGGGACATGGCATGTGAATGTTGTGCTAATATTCTTGACCATTTGAGCATTGAGGGCCATTCAATTCAGCTTTGTTTATATAGGACCAGTTCACAATAACAGTCACTTCAAAGTGCTTTATCTTCTAAGGTAAAGACCTTACAATATTAAAAACAAACCACAACAATGACACAATCCCCGATGACCAAGCACTTGGTAACAGTGGAAAGGAAAGGAAAAGAAGGAAAACACAATAGTACATTCATGTAGTTGTAAAAAGCATGATAATATATTAAGTCATCCAAAGTGTTCAGAATACGTTACTCTCATTGAGTAACGTAACGGAATATGTTACAAAATACATTTTGGGGCATGTATTCTGTAATCTGTAGTGGAATACATTTTAAAAGTAACCTTCAAAACACTGCACATAGTCCCTAAACACATTGTTCTCTAGGGCCTGGAAAACTGCGGGGCCAAAGGGTATTACTAAAAATTCGAAATGTCCCAGGGGTGTTTTAAATGCAGTTTTCCATTTGTCCCCCTATCTGATATGAAAAAGATGGTAAGCATTTCAAAGGTCGATGCAGATCTGGTTTTAAATGCTGCTCTGCTGATTGCCATAGATTAATCACAGGTGGCAGGAGCAGGTAAGGAACCAGGACTCTGCCCTTGTAGGTGGACACAGGAAAGCACATAGAAAAACACCAGATACTCACTCGGATCATGGTAGGCTCCATTTGTCTCCGAGGCTATTTCCTTCTCAGGTTGATGGCAGTGTTACTCCTTATATGTTTTCCCAAACATTGCGTTCTTCCAGTTATTCATGGTAGTCTGTTTGTGCCAGCATTATCTAAATTATTATTTTGTATTAAACCACACAAAAAGTTTAGGAGTTAATAAGTACTTAAAGTGTCAATGAAAATTAATGAAATAAAAGGGATCAGGCAGGGGTCTAGGATTTCTTAAAAATGTAGTGGGATAGAAGGGATCCGGCAGTACGCGCAAAATTGCAAAGTTTTTAAAGTCTGTCAGGAATAAATACAGAGTTGGGACACTAGGAGCTTTCAGGCTCTTGTGCAGCGCTCTGTGCTTTAATATAGATGGTATTACATAAGAAGGTGTCACAGTGCAATGTATGGGTTTTGTAACACGGATGAAATATCAGTATCTTGTGCTTATGTAAAGGTTTTGATATCTAACCTGGGTTCACAAGTTCCTTGCTGTGGTGCCTCCTTTTTGCTGCTGGCTGTATGTGTCAGATTGAGAGGAGAGGCTGCAGACCATAAATTATACCTCTAATGAATGACTCATTAAACAGAAAATGCTGCTTTTAATGAATTTTGTACCATTCATTTCTGCATTTGCTTATAAATTTTACTTTTACTGAATGTAACACTTGGACTGTTGAGCCCTATAGTAAATTCTGACAGCTGCAATTAATTGCCAGAACATTGTTTAGTGAAGCTTTTGGCAAATTAAAAAATATATATACATCTGTTTGTCTATATGGACTCTCATTTGTATTTTTATGTATTTAATGTAAGTTTAATTGGTAAAAGGTCTGTGAGCTCTGTTTGTTTCTACATGTACATGATGCATTTTCATACTGGACTGTAAGTGTAAGATTAGAAGTGGGAGGGAGCTGGTAAATGTTGTATTCAGTGTACCTGAAACATGTTGGCACTGCAGCATTAAAAGTGCCCACCACCACCGACTCCTTTCTCATTGTCCTGCAGTACTCTTGGATGCTTATCATAATGGTTGTCCAGTCCTGAAGGTATTTCTCAAGGCACTCCGAGCAGCAATATTGATTAGTGCCTCCTGTGTACCAGAGGTCAGGTTGAACTGGTGAAGTCTGTTTACCTCTATTTGGATTATTACTTCTTGTAACTAAATGAGCAAAATGAAAAAGGACAGCAGATGCAAGAGGGTAAACTGGGGAACCATTTCTTCCTCCAAACAGTAATTGATTAGAACAACTACCTTCAGTCCTTCACTGTGCCTACTAGGGAATTGTATTGTCCTGTTTTGTGCCTATCTTTTGCTCAAGACATTCAGTGTATACCTTGGGGTGTGCTAATTTATTAATACTGCCCTAATGACAACTGTATTCCCAGATATAACAATGACCTTAAGAACATTGATTTTCTTTTTTATGTTGCAAAGCACTTTGAACTATAAATCTATTTACATTTGACCCTCAGACTGATCTAGAGACAAAGTGTACTTTTGAGTGGTATTACAAGATGAGCATTTAGAAACTAAAGAGTCAGATCCAATATTGAGTAGCTGTAATTTATTACCACTGTAATTGATCTTTTATTGTAAAAAACAAGTACAGAAATAATAGTGAATGAAAAGGTTTTGTAAAGTAGGAAAAGCTATTTCCTAAACTATAATCCCCATTGAACATGTGACGTGACACTTGTTACAAAATCAGTCTAAAAAGTTGAACTCTTGCTAATGCCGAAACATTTACAGTAACTAATATGCATTATACCTAAAAAATAAAGCAATGGAAATTTAATACAAACTCGCTACACATGAACTACAAATCCCAGGGTGCATTTCTTCATCATTTAATCATGATTAAAGTTCTCAATCAAGCAGAAACCTCCAGCGCTGTAAAAGTCAGTGGAATTGTCAAATATTGTAGTTCCTTTAGTGTCCACTGGCCAATACCCACACACTCCCGTATTAAAAATATCCAGGTTTAAGGCATTAAAAGGTATGTTTAAAATGTTTTACATACCCTTATTCACAAAGAGTCACCTCTTCTGTGTAAATGTTCGGTGTTGCCTTACTAATGCAACTCCAAAGAGATTTGTGTCTTCCCCCGGGATCAAACCAGGGGATCCTTTGTTTGTTAGGCAAACATATAGGCCAATACACTATGGAGCCACTAACTTAAGCTATGAATAACACAATAGATATATGAGTTTACCCCTTAATAGCTATCTATCAAAATGTTACCACTCTAAATCAGTTTTTACATACATCTTTCTAGGTTCCAGCTGAGAGTGAATATTTTGCTGTCACGTTCACACTAATGGCTAGTTTCGAATCACCAGTTAACAAGCAGATCATTTTAATCTGTAAGAGAAAACACAAACTCCACAGAAAGGCTCCAGGTGATCAAAAAGTTTGTCCCAAATACTACATGTTCTTTCTTACTACAGGGGCAGGTATGCTAGCTCTTTCTCATAAAACACTTCTACCTTCTTAGCTCTTTTGAAATAAAACTTGAAACCAACCAAATAAGGAAAATATAAAATATCTTTGAAGCTCGAGGAAACCTGCTTTAAGATTTAACTTACTTTGCAAACAAGAAGTCACTTTTCTGACCCTAAAGTTGTGCATGCAGTGAAAACAACATGGAGAAGTGCAAACTGCAGACAAGATAAAGTGATGTTCCCCAAATTCAAGTGACTATGAGACTTGGGCAGAGCCCGAGATAAACGTTTTGTCAACTTCCATGCGAGAGATTAGACTGCTAATGAGAGTGAAGAATACCTGTGATTGACATATAACCTGGTGATGAATACATTAGAGGGTGACCAAGGCAACCAGAGACTATGAATGTCCACAAGCAAATTGCTTAAGGCTATGTCCATCTTTTAAATACAGTTTATAACCTTGCATATGTACAGGTATGTGAAGCCAAGTTCTCTTGCTTACTTACCTGATTTCCTAATAAGACAGCGTTTGTTGTTTATTATACTTTGGCTGCTGCAGCTACATAACACACACGACGTCTGTGCGAGGTTAGGAGGAAGTTACAGGGAGATGGCCGTCGCTTTTGCGGGCTCTAAGTGGAGGTGACAGCATTAGACGTGGTGACCTTGTGGGGGGAACTAGTGACTTGCTTCCTTGTGACTGAAGGAACATATCTGGAGGCACCCTGCAAGGCTTTTTGGTTTACGAGGGCCTGTCAACAAGGGAACCTGCATGGCAGCGGCAAGAGTGGCTATTTTTTTTATTTTTTCACATCGACAAACTCACTTCAACTGCACCACCAGAACTCGCTGTGACTGGCTAGGCTTTGATGGAAATGCGGTTTGTAAAGGAAGTGTAGATTGATAAGATAAAACATATTTCATCCTGAAAGTGTACAGTATATTGATTTTGGAAAGCTGTATGACATAAAAGTAACATAAGGTGCCTTAAAAGAAATATGAAAGCTTGCAGATGAGGAGGTACATTAAGTTTGAGCCTTTTCATTCATCCTTGGATCAGTGATTATTCGCAAAATTATACACAGTCGATACTTCAAAAATGACTTCAAATTCATAAAATGCTAAATATATACAGGCTGGTAAAAGCATGCAGAGGACTGTCAAGGTTTTTTAAAGGTTTACTTAGGAAGAGTAATAGATGAGATATGTCAGTTTCACTGTTTATAAGCCCTCTCTGTCCCCAGAGGGCTGCCGTAGCCTCTGGCCATTCTCCCCTTACCTTAGGCATCATCTGGAAAAAAAACCTGATGCTTCTAGTCATTCTGCATCCCTGCATCTGTCTGAAAATAATTGGTCAGGAACCTTCTCTCCAAAAAGAGTCCATGAAAGAGTAATATCTTGTAGCCAAAACACACGTCTGACAGATCATATTTGAAACAAAAAAAAATATAGACCTACACTATGCACGGTTCAAACCCTGTGCCCAGTTTAAAAAGTTTCCTGGACTTTAGCAACATCACGCAGGTGGAAAATGTAATTTAACACCCCGAGGTTTAAAACGAGCAGACATCTCCAAGAGCTTTTCTTGGTGTGTGTGTGTGTGGGTTTACTTTAAATAAGTAAATTTATGTTATGTAATTTAAAAAACACACCCTAAAGGATGAAAATAATCAACATTATACCAATTTTCATTGTTTTATTAGTGGGATATGGATGTTTTTTTAAGTGACGTTAAAAAAAAGAAAGGTAAATCTTGCAGTTGTTGATGGTTTTGCTAAATTAACTGTTAATTAAGTAGCTCTTAGTTGAGTCTGCTGTAACACAATTTCTTCCCTTTTTTGACATTTTATCCTTATCTCAGATTTTTTTTAATCAAAAACAAAGTAATGTAACTCTGGATCCAAAAAGCAAAGGAAGTTAAGTTGCAAAAAGCTAACCTGATGAAAATACTCAGCTAATAATGTAAAAGATAAACAAATACTTTGGTTGATGAGCTTTGTGGCTTTTTATTTCTCTGTGTTAGAGGGTTATTGAGGTTGTTTGATTTAAACTCTGGCCCAGATAACTGCTTGTCTCACATGGAAATATTTTTCTCCAGCGCTGTTTTTGACCATTGTTCCTGTGAACAACAATAGATAATTCATATTCAATCGCATCCTCATATTCGTGGGAATATATGCACAAAAGGAATACTGTTTACACTGGATATTTCAAATAAGAACATATATATATATATATTAAATAAAAGATACATATTTACCTACTTGCAATCCAATGTTGGATGGGATATCAATGTATTCGGCGGATTAGGTCTGAATTTTCACTGCGTAGCCAACTCCTAATAATGTGGCATATCTACATTTGCCATTCTTTTTGGCCACGTCTAATCTGGCAGAAGAAAGGCTCCCGTGCTCAAGTACTGGAGGGAAAACAATACCATTGGGCTTTGCTCTACCTGTAAGCTCACAGATGAGACAGAGACAGAGAAAATTACGGGGGAAAAATCATTATTCTCTGAATGAGATGTCTTGGGTTTGATCAGGCTGCGAATCAAAGCCCATCTCTTAGACTACTTAAACATTCACTTTTAAAATTCCAACCTGATTGTACTTTTATGGAAATTTCTTGCCATCAGTGTCTGCATTCTCTCCTGTCTCCAGGTCCTCTTGTATCCCTGTAGATATCTGACTCTGCCCTTCATTAGAATTCTCTTGGTAAGAAAGCAGGAGAAATGAGCCGAAGATGTAAATTCAGTAGAAAAGAGAAAGGTTTAGATCTTTCCCTTTTTTGTCCAGGGAATTAAAAAAAAAAAGGAAAGAAAAATCATGGATATACCGCATGATCGACTGACATGAGGGCAGAAGACTCAAGAATTTCATTAGGAATATGTTACAGTGCATCAGAATGTCTGTCATCATCATGACAGATATTATACTGCATCAGTACTGTGGTTCTTGTTTTTAGTGCAACTCTGAAACAATGGAACAATATAAAGTAGTGGTTACAAATTAAAGACATCAAAGCCAACACAAAGCAATAATTACAGAGGAGGCTTCTTACGTAGCATTCAGAGGAGGAATAATATAGTTTTCTTTTTTATTCTTTCAGACTAAAAAAATCTAAACCTCTGCATAATTTTGTATATTTTTTGTGTTGAAGCATATTGATTTGTTCAGAAAAACTGTCCCAAACTAAATGTTTCTGGCTCATCTCATGTAGTTGTTGTCTATAATGATCAGTGGACAAATGTCAAATATACAAATTTTCATTATAATTCATAAGTGTCAGGTGTAATATTAACTTTCCGTGACATCAGTTCTTTTAGTTCTAGTTCACAACCACCAATTCTTTCCTTTAACTAGCTTTCTTTGTGTAAAGTGCATCTGGCATCTGATATATCTGCTATTTACGGTGCAAATTTGTGTGAATATGTGAATTTGTCAGTAAGTTATAGAGATTTACAAAAGAGGCTTTTGAAAAATAATCTTGTTATTATTTCAGGTTTCTTCCTATTAGTTTCCTGCTATAGTTTGCTTGGATGCTTCACACAACATTTTTAGTGTGTAGATCTCTTCCTTTTAATCCTACTGAAATAAAAGTAAACATACTAAAAATGTAAGCTGTGATGTGGTAAACAAAACTGTGTGCTTTTCCTTAGAACAAAATTGTACATGTAACTGTTTAGGTACAACTTCAACTATTGTCCATGTCTAAAGTGATGTTTAATGTTTTAGTTTAATGATGTTAGAACAGGGAATGGATTGCAAATTATTGTTTACCTATCAAAGTTAAATTCCTGTTTCCAGATATTCCAAATAGGATAAAGTGTATGGCAGCTCTGTACTGGATAAAAAATACATTTTCTCTAAGTGCACATAGATATTAATGCTTTTGACTGCATAATAATAATATTAATGATAATAATATTAATAATAATGTGAATTCACTAGATAAATAAAATCTTAACTGATATTAAGCTAGAAAATGAGTCAAAGATGGTTTAATGTAAGAGTTAGTTAAAACTATACTTGGACAGTTATAATATTGAAAACCTGCCAAATATGACTGGACTTTTTAATTTTTTTGTTATTGTAAGATGGTAAGCACAAAGCCCCTCCCTTTCTCTATGCTGTGTGATATGTGTAGAAAATATGATACCAGGAGCAACCCTGGCCACAGTCACATCTCCATTCTGGTGGTGAGATTATCAGAAAAAGCCTTTCAAGTGAAGATGTTATGTGATGACTGCCTGCCAGGGTGGACACAGGAAATATTGAAGGCTGTAATGATGCCTGAATGACAAGGGAAATATCATCAAGGGCAGGAGTCACATGGCAGCCAACCAGTTCTTCTTCTTATTATGAAGAAGTGATGTACTGACTCCCAGATGCTAATCAGTCTCCCAGAGACCTCAGCGCTGTGTGTTTAGTACAGGTTTACAGCTCTTCTTAGCCCTCCACTTTTATTAAAAATGATCTTTCAGACACAAGGAAAAGGATGTTCTCTCGACAAATGTTAAAATGCAATGCAAAGTTTCAGGCATGAAAGGCGAAAACTGTAGGATTATTCCACAGCTATTCCAGGGAGGATGAAAAAGGAGGAAAGAATTGGAACAAAAACATCAAAGGGCCATAGAAAAAGGGGTAAAAATGGAGAAAAGTTATGAAATATTTAGCAGCAGGTCCCAACAGGTGGTCAAGAGTGCAGTGCAGGATTTTACATCACCATGAATATGATCCTTGAACAAAATTTAAGTATGAAAATTTTCAGCTTCCAATTAAAAAGAAAGATGATTCATGTACGAAAAAAATGAAGCACAAAGTTAGAATATTGCTAAATGTAGTTAGAAGTACAAAAACCATTATGTTGTTATAAAATGATTATACTGGAAAATACCAGAAAAGTAAATAGAAGTCTGCACACTGAAATTCTGAAGTAATTTCCCATCAAGACTTCAAACCGCATTTCTTTAAGATGTGAAAAACTGCTTGAAAAATACAGAACAGATCATTTAAAAACACTGAATTGACCCTTTGACTGTTCATTCACTTCTCTAAGAGAAACCATTCAGACTTTGGCATTTGATTACACGCTGTCCTTTTGAATACAGTATTTGCTGTTATTGTATTTGGGGAATAAAGGTGACAAATTCTAAACTGATTTGTCACAGAAATTGTTCACCACAATAGGACTCACTACAAATGTTGCAAAAAAATGGGAAATAAACTGGAATATGATTAATCTACCTTTTACACAAACCCACATTAATTCACTGATGCAACAGTTAGGTATGAAAACCTCTCAAAAGTCAAACAACATTATCACTATTATTAGTATCATCATTATAATCCACTGCATTTCCTGCAGGACTGAGAGGAGGAGAGAGTCTGCAACCTAAAGTGAGGAGAGTATGAAAGTCCCACTACTCTTTACTCGCACCACATGTAATAATTACTGTCATTATATAAGTAATAATATAGCTTTTTTAAAAATTTTAATACATTGTATTAATCAGAAATTAAGTATTCTGAATGATACATTGAAGTTTCTCAGATAAATCTTTCAAAGAGCCACCTTAAAGTTATTGTTACATCTTGACTTTTTAATGATCTATAGTACATATTCATTTTATTAACAGTAAATTGACATTCGTTTCCGTAATAAAATAAATAACTAACGATAATAACCAATGGTTGTTTTTTTTTTATGAAGGTTTTTTCTTACTGATAAGTGAGTCTGTCCTCCTTCCCAAAGCCTCTGGTATCTGAGAGATATTCACAAGGTGTATCTTTAGCCCTGATTATGTGAGGCATGTGTTACAGTAGTACTGCAACAAGTCTCACTCCCAACTAGTTATATTTTAACATGCACCTTTTCCTAAAGCTGTGTATGTAGTTTTGGATCATAAATCCAATCAAACATCCAGTGAAGATAAAGGTTAAAAGTGAAAATAAAACTAAACTGAAACAGGAGGCAAACTGCAGTCTCAGCTAGCAAGCCTACATAAACATCAACTATAACTTTTTATCACAGATCCAAATTCAGCTTAAAACCAATCATCAGTCAGTTATGAGTCATATCACGTCAGTTGGAAGGAAATGCACTAGAAACAGGGCAATAATGAGTGTCTCCAGCCTGATCTAAAATCACATACTTTGCTGTAGAAATACTACATTTAATTTATCTTAAATCTTTCTTGTCTGGCACTACTCTGTGTATAATTTTTAGTAAGATCAAGTTAAAATCAGCAAACACTTCCTATCAGAAGTAGGATCGTCAAGGTGTGCGTTGTCTCAGTATATCTTCTCTATCTTCCCCTTCCTCATTCTCCACCCACAGCTGTACGACCAAGTTAATATGGAACTTGGTCACCTCAACATCTGTTCTTTCCTGGTGACACATCTGCAGGACATTTCGCAGCAGTTTAGTCGCCCAGACAGTAAGGTATTTTATACTGTACGGAAAGACTCTCTTTTAACATTTAATCTGCATGAAGCTAACAGTAAATTATGGACGACAAGTAACAGCAGCACATCAGTGATCTTTTAAGACAAGCCTTTTAAGTTTTGCCGGTCTTTCACAAGGGCAGATCTCCACAGTTGAACCTTGTATCTCTAAGATTATTAATACAACCCTTAGGGAGAACAAACTGCAAGTCTAGCAACTACTTTATTAATCTCTCCTTAAATTAAGGAGCAGTGGTGGGCATCCTTTTCCTGTGGTTTTCCTTTTCAGGCTTTACACACAGTGGAAGCCTGCATAGGTTCATAAACCCAAATGTCCTGTGGCAATTATTAGACACACTAACGACAATGCAATTAAGACCTTCGCCTAACTAAAAACAACTGAGTGTGCAAAAAAGTAAACTGTGCTGGAGTGTTTTTATTTGCCTTAATTCATAGACAGGTCCTGAGTCTGCCTTGCAGGTAAGTTTGAATTTCATTTGGCTCTGCTCTCTCTTAACAAACGAGATGAAGAAAAAGGGGTTAATTAACATATATTTACAAATTATACTATTCAAACTAATTTAGTTTCTGCAAAATGAATCTCAATTACAAAGGAAACTGGAATGGAAATTTCTGAGCATTAAAATGGATGAGTGTTGTTTTATGAGAGAGTCTTTAGCATCACTGATCTTTTATTAAAGTTATTCAGTAGCCTTTTGCAGGATTTGAACGAGCAGTGCTTACAGAAGATCACATGACAGAGTGTTTCCAAATTATGCATGAATTCATTCTCAGCATGCAGCATTCGTGGGGAAGAAATGCCACTGGGAAATTTTGTAAGTGGTCACTTTTTATTTCTTTGTGGCCGTGTGCAAGCACAGCGTCACAGTAAAGTAACTACCTGGCTGCAATTTATACATTTGTTTGACAAATAAAGGTTCTAAGAAGGCCTGATCAGCGACACACCTGCTAATTTTTGGCAATTCTTTTTAAACATAATTGTGAAAACTAAATATCTAATTTCTGATCAAAATAAAGGAACTTTTGTCTAGATTTGCAGTATTCTGTTAAAGCCAAAGCACTTTTTAGGATAGACCACATTGAAAATATGAATGTATGATACTCATGATGAACCTACTAAATATTTATGTATAATTTTATGCAGTATATTAGCACTAAAAACATGATTTTCCTTCTTATCCATTGCTATTTGTCTAATATGTCAAACTTTGGTATTTACAGTAAACACTAAAATTAGACATAATTAAAATTTGAATATTGTGTGAATAAATATTGTGAGTATTCTGATTAATATTTTAGCTATTTTCATTTCTTAATAGCTCAAACACTGAAATTTCACACAGCATCCAGAGTAAGACTCACATGCATTAGTAACAACAATAACAAAATAATACATTTTCACAGTGAGTCCTCTCGGAGCACAACAATTATGAAGCCATCACAGCAGAGAGAAGCCTTAGTTTTGTTCTCCATATTTCTTCCACATTCCACTCATTACTATTCATTTCAACAGTGAATATACATATCATGATTTGATAATGCAACCATAAAGAAAGCTTTTCTTTCCCAGCGATAAAGCAAACCATTTGTTCGCCAGCTCCATTTTTTTTGTTCCTTTGACTCTGTCACACACGATTTATTATTTATCCCAGTCTTCTGTATTACAAATGGTCTCAGGATTAGGACAAATCAGGGCTCTCCAAACTATCAGGAGGGAAATGGATTCCTGAACAATTTGTGTCAACTGAGAAATTGGCAAAGGAGTGACAGTGGCTCTGGAGAGGGGCCAAACAATGCCTGTATGTCACAGGAGGAAATCGCACTGTTCCACTTGAGACAAACACAATTTCATATTAATGAATAATTGAGAAAGTTTAGAACTGGGTTGGGATAAATGTGCGCGGGCGTTAGATGTATCTGTGTCATGACAATACTCAGATTGTTTCCAGCTGTGCAGCCGTATTTTGTGGGATTAGGCGCATTGATCATCTGGGGTCACAATAAGACATGTTTTGGGAAGTTTTTTTAACGTGTTGCTCAGAAATGCACATTATGAAATGTGTTTTGATGGTAAATTTAGTGACTTCACATAAATCTTAAACTTTTGGGTTAATTTGAATCAGAATAAATTCCCCCAAACCTTATTTCAAATTAATTTACTTACAACTATTATTTGAATTAATTGCTTGCAAGATGCATTAGCTGATGTTCTCCATGTATTCATCAGCATGAACTCGTGCCGGTGCTTGTTAACCTGTGCCTGGGTAACAAGGCCGGGCTCGTTTGTTACATGAGAGGGAGGAGAAAGGAGGGGGTGGTCGACTCCGAGCGCAGTGCCTTGACT
Organism: Oreochromis aureus; assembly: GCF_013358895.1. Lineage (NCBI taxonomy): Eukaryota > Metazoa > Chordata > Actinopteri > Cichliformes > Cichlidae > Oreochromis > Oreochromis aureus. The sequence continues at coordinate 16,837,641 of NC_052947.1, forward strand.
GGAGACGAGGACGCTCCGTACGGCTCCCCCATCCATGCTAATGATCCAGGCTCTGCACATAATTAAAGCCCTGGTACCCCTCTCCTGTGAAACGCAAGGGGGGACTTACGTACGTCTCCCAACGTAGCTAGAGGAGGTTTGGAAAACTTCTGAACATCTATGGTCCATTATGTATAATTTCAAAACACATCCCAAGTATGAGGAAAAGAAACTTTTCATTTTTAATGACAAAATCATGAATTATTCCATTTATTGTATACACTCACTCTTTCAAAGGTATCTGGTCCATGAAAGGTGAAACTGAATCAGGAGGAAAGTCTTTTTGCTGCTAACTAGGACTTACGGTCACAAACGACACCTGTTGAGTGCTGAGGAGACGAGCAGAAGCTAAATGAGAAAAAACATTAAAGGGCTACACTTTAGCGTTACCGTGTTTTTTTGGCGTTCTTCTTTTGTTTTACTGGTAATTTCCCTTCAGTCTTGTTTTTATGAATCCAGAGAGCTCAGAACAAGGTGATGTGTTCAAAACAAAAGTTTTGACAAGGATTTTTAAAATATATTTGTCATAATAACATTGTTAAAAATGGAAAGTAGCATGTGGTGAAGGAAATGAATTTAAAATAATCCACATTTCTTTTTCCATTTCCAAAATGTATTCATGTGTTCTTGGACGTTTTAATCAGACGTTCTGCAGGGGGGCTTCTGAGGCGCTGTGCTTTTCACTGAGCCTGAGACGTTTTGTGATAATCTGTTGTCTGAAGTCTGAAAATTTCAGACATGTTTCTTGTTTTAATTACAATATTACTAGTTGTTGCATATCCTGGGACTGAGCTGTGTGCTTGTGGCTTGTGAGACGCTTGCGTTTATAAACCAATAATGATTATCTTTTATACATGATTCATTAGTATGTCCTAAGGAAACACTGCTTTTTTAATTCCTAACAGGCTGACTTGACTGCTCAGTATGTGACTGCATTGAGTAATAAAAATCGAAAAACTCTATCCCTGTTTTTCTGTTTTTGAGCTGAAGAGGTAGAGAGCGCCTCGCGCTTTAATTGTTATTCATTATGTATGACAAATTGTGTTTGTTATTTAACGCTAATGAACTACACCAATTAAAAGTAGTGCACTCTTGATTTGTGGTACATTTTTATCTTGTCTGCAACCTAAAGTGTAGTTTTCACATGTAGCCAATAGGTGTCCCTGCAAACCACACAAACACTGCACTGTGCTGCCCTGCCTGCAACCTGACACTGACTTAACTGGAGACATAACAATCGTCACCATCTTTTACTATTACAGAACTAGAGGCTATACAGTGACAAAAATGCAGGGAGTTTAAACGCGATTTAAGTTTTCATATATTTTTCTTTACTTTTTGTTGGAGTAGTTAAGCCTAAAATACAATCTAAGGCCTTTTTAAGGCTTAATGAGATATATAAATGGGATTATAGGAAATTATGATGTATGCAAATACATCACACATCGCCCAACTCTAAATTTATCCCATACTTAATAAGACTGAATTGAAAACGTTGAATGTTTGAACAGATTCCCAAGACATCTGAACACTGCTGAAATATAGATGCACTAGAAAATTGATGTTATTCAGCTTTGAAAGTGATGTAAGACCACAACACAACAAAAACATTAGGCGAGAGGTGGTAGTGGTGTCTCGGTTTGCCCCTTTGCTTCTTTGTGATCACACTGGCTAACTACTAACAGACACTGGCCCAGTTCAAACACTCAAAAAAAGGATATTCCAGTAATAATACACAAAGGGACTTTCCAATACATTGATGATAAAAAAAAACCCCTCCTGATCGTATCATTTGATGACAGCACAGATTAGATTACAAACCTAAGCATGCTACAAATCTCATCTGTCAGTTATAATACCCGATTTGCCTGTCAGTTAACAGTCCCTGGAGCTAACGCCTCCATCAGCCTCTCCTCATTACAATTTACTGTTCCCAGCAACTGCAATGAGCTGCAAAGCAATAGTGAAATGGACATTTTTATGTCAACAGCTTCACGCTTTTACTGATGCCCTCGCTGATAATTGCTTTTGCTTCCAAACCCAGCAATAACCGAGCAATAACCAAAACCTGATGTTCCTCTATGTTCTGCCTCCTTTGTTCTGTGATAGCTTTTAACTGTCTTGAGTGCACTTCTGCCTTTGCACTGCTACATTTGGGCTGTTTTGGTATTAATGATGTTTTATTGTCTGATGCACTGACTGTGGAGGAACTTTGTCTTGTTAAAATGTTAGTTGGCTTACAGTTACAGTTAACAGTTTGCCAACGAGTTGCTCCTCTTTAAACTGTGTGTAAGTGTTTTCTGTCCCTTGGTGATCTGGTGGTACTGTTGTCATTTTTCATATTGATCAGTTTATTGAGTCAAAGAACGCAAAGCTAAACTAAAAACAAGTATTCAGAAATTATCTTATATAAAGATCAAACAGTGCTAGTGCTGGCTGTATATACTCTTGTTTGTGGAGCAAAATTTGCAGTATATATTGAGTCAGGTCCGTAAGTGGCGCTTAACTCAGTTGTTTTGTTATTTTGTCTGTCTACACCACCAAATGAATTTAATATTAGGCAGTGAATAGTGTGCAGATTTGCACCTTTAATTCAAGAGGAATTACAAAAATATTGTATTAAGTATTTACAGAGTACCAAACTTAAATAGATTCTCCAGTTTACGAACCTCAGGAGTCTGCTTCTTCTTCTTTCCTCCATCAAACTGTCCCTTGCCCCTATTTCACTACTATGGGGTCCAGAACCTTCTGCTGCTTTGCTCCTCACCTCTGGATTTCCCTCCCATCTGACATCTGTAACACCTCTTTAAACTGCCATGTTCACTTTGGTTGTCTTCCACCTATCAAATGAATCCTCTGTTCTCAGTGATTCTGCATACTGTAAACTTGTTTTACTGACTTGATAGTCATTGTTTTGTTTATTCTTACTGTTTTTAACTCTTCTGTGTAGCATGACCTGTATTATTACAATGATGACTACGAGGAGTAACTGGACACCTTACTGAATTTGCATTTGGAATTTACAGTTCAAGGTGTTAGTGCAAGCAAATAAAACCGATACACAGAGGAACAGAAACTTTATTAGTGAATAAAGCAGACTCTTAAGAAGAAAGAACATGCTGCCAAATTAAGAACACTTTTGAGGAAACATGCTTTGACATCATTATCAAAGTCTATAGGAGCTACATTTGTTAGTGTTAATTTAGGGTTTTCCTTGACATGCAAGCCAATGATATGACTGAAGAACACATAGAAAACAAAGAACCTTCACTAGATAACATCTGAAAAAGTCGGTGCAGGTCTGGAAGAAGCTTTTGGGTCCAGGTGAAAGAAAGATGAACTTGAGAATAGAATTTAATAGAGAGGTAAGGGCTTGTGCAAAGCTTACATCATCATCATCCTTCCTTCAGTACTGGTAATGCAGGGTCTCCGTTGATTTGACTGTTTATATGTTGTATCCTATAGGTATGATATTAGATTGAGATCGGGGACATTTCTATGGCAAGTCAACACCTTGTTCCATTTTATTATGCACTGGGAGAGAACATCATCCTGGTGCGAGAGGCCGCTACCATCAAGGGATGTACATCTGCAACAGTTGGAACTATCCTGAGTAAATGTTAAAAGTCAAAGTGATCTTTACATACAGTAAATGCCGGTACCCAAGGTTTCTCAGAAGAACATTAGTCTGGTGCACAGTCCACAGTGCATCCTACTGCCAGTTCTTCACCAGGAAAGCAATTCACGGCATCCTGCAGGCTGAGAATGGTCCAGTATTTGCTTCCTGCATGTATCAGTGAGTCTTGGACGCCCATGACTCTGTGACCAGTTGATTGACTCCCATCCCTGGACAACTTTGGTAGCAGAATACTCCTCACCTCCATCACATACTGGCAATTTTTTTGTCTGCTTCAAAATAACGTCAACTTTAAAAGGTAAGGTTTTAACATTTTTTAATACTGTTTGTTAGCATGTTTAAAACATGGATCAGTTTTATAGGCAGAAGTAGAGGGTACGCAAAACTGTTAATGACATCTTCCTTATTCCTAAGTGAAAACCAGTGCACACAGCAAATAAATAAACATATACAAATTGGATAACAAGGTAGCCACAACAAGTACTATAGAGGATTCTGGTAGGTTGGCCTTTTTTGCCTCTTGTTGATATACCATCTGGCCCATGTAACAGCTACATCCCTTTAGGCCTGCAAATAATGACTTTCCATATCCTTGCATCTAACTTGTGCATGGCTTATTGTGCTTCAGGGGAATATGTGACACTTTACATCCCTCCCTTTTTCTTTCCTAGTCTTTACTACACCTCTGTAGTTGATGTTTTTTACTTTGGAGAGAGGCAGACCTTCGCTTGCAGGATGAAAGGCAGGGGTAGCACCCCTCAATCATTCCGCCCTCCAGGAGGCAAGAGGAACGAGGGATGAGAGGGATGGGGGGGCTTAGCAGGGTGCAGAGATGTAAGACACACTGAGATACAGCTTTGGCTAGTGTAAAAACTGTTGACTTTTTTCCATTCTATTCCTTTTCTTTCCTCTTTTGTTGCCTTTGGGGACGAAAGGCATGCAAATATTGGCTCAGGACCATTGAAACTACCATTGAAAGCATATTTAAAATGTCAGGCCACCGCCTGGAAAGTGAAATGGTTGGAAAGTGCATCTGCTCCCTAGTATTGTGGTAAAGACCTCTGTCCATTTGCCAGACTGTGCCTTTTAAAAAAAAAAAAAAAAATATTTATTTATTTTTATTCAAGTACTGGAAAAGAAAATCCCACCAGCTGACATTTCTCAAATCATATCAAATATCAGCAAAGAAACATAGCTCGATGAAGAGCTGGCGAATCCCAAATTAACTTGTTTGGATGTGCCCCCAGTCCTTTTTCATCCTCTTACTGTAGTTCACATTTTTCAGGAATTTGCTGAAACAACATCTGTGCAGTCCTGCTGGGGGTAAAGGGGTAACAGGGAGAGCCGTATACTCTGAATTGTTACTCTGATCCATGTGCAAGTTACCCCTGGGGAGGCTGCAGGGCCTGGGTCAGCCATATGGTGGCAGAAGCCCCCGGAGGAGCCAGCCCGATAAGCTGGATCAGCTTCAACACTTCCTGACCGAGGCGTGGGCCACACCACCGAGCAGGTAACCGAGGGGGATGGTGGCAGCCACCCCTTTACAGCAGGAACCACAGCAGCACCATTAGAAGCCTGAGGGCAGAGAAATGGAAATGGTTTCATCCAAGGCATCTGCAATGCTAAGCGAAATTAAAGTCAGGGCTGCTTAAAGTTAACCTAAATCTGCTGAGCCTCTCTGATAAAATACTGCAAATCATAACTTGTTGAATGCAGTGACTGTTTTTTTTTTTTTTTTAAATTTGGATGTCAGACACATTTTCGGATGCATACCAGTATTTTAAAGTACTAACACTATACTACTTTATGACAGTAGTTTTGAAAAAGATCATTAAGAAACTCAAAACTAGTGCAGCAGTGTTTAGAATGGACACATATATTCAAATAAAGGCATATTTTCTCTTTTATTTCTTGAACTTTATCGATTACTTTGTTAAGTAATTGAGTAGAGAATTTATAAAATGAACTCACAGAGCATTAGCATATATCAGCATTAATAGTAAGAAAACTATAAAAGGAAGTTAAAAAAAAACAGTATTAATAAAAGCAAAAAATAAAATATTTTTTTATGTGTGAGGCAGACACAGACCGAAGCCACCCAGCCCAGCCCAACGTGTAGCAAGTTCAGTCAGACATGTGAGGGAAACTTATCCTCTTAACTAAAATGGAAGAAACAGATCCATATTTTCTTAGATGTACTAGGGGAAGGCCCTTAGTGAAAGTCTGATCATTTCCAGTCTGATAAATCAGAGTGCCCTTTATCTACTGGGCACAAGTGGGAGATGCTGCTAATTTCCACTTAGTCAATATTAATCTTCTAGCAAGCAGATTGGCAACAGCTAGGGCATTCTTTTTAGATGCAGACGGGGAAAAAATTTAAGGAAGGACCCCAAAGAGTTCACTAAGAATGTTTGGCTCTACTTTTTCCTATCTTAACTCTGATAATGTGTCAGACACTATATGGACAAAAGCACAAGGCCACCTATACCCACAGGAGCTGCTTGGGCATAGAAAGCCATACCATGAAGCTCCCAGCACACAGTTTATGTGCTGATGTCAACAGAGTATTGGTGACTTTTAGACACTATGCACTTCGCTGTAACTTTTCATGGTCTGCCTCTTCATTGGTGAGTTGCTGTGGTTTCTTAATGCTTCAACTTTGCACTTTATTTTTAGGCCTTGACATTTTTCAATTGATTTCAACATATTTTTCATTGACTCAAAATATGCTGACGAAACACATTTTTGTCCAAGTGTGCTCGGCTTTCAAAATTCCTGAAACAAAGAATTTGCTGCTCACTTGCAACTGCGTTTGTAAAATCTGTAACATATTGTATTGTTTAAATAGTTTAGTCTGCTGCTGTTACTGTCTTGGAACAACTGTAACCCACATAATTCCTCAGGGATTAATAAAGTTTGGTTCTGATTCTGATTTTGTATGAGTTATGTGCAAAACACCTTAAACAGTCATGTTTTATATAGCAGATACCAGGCAGAAGTGAGTACACAATTTAGGATCTAAATGCTTTCCATTCAACTAATGAGGAACACATAAAGATAGTTTTTGTTCCTCTGGAAACTGCCTTGCTTGATCAGTAACTGGCCAATCCTCGAAACCAAATGGAAAACACTTGAATTACAGGAAAAGACAAGACTCAGAGATATACAGTGTGTGTCGTACAATGACAGATTTAACCAATAAGTTTGTCAAAACAAAATGATATACTAGGTTCCTTGTCCAGTCTTCTTAGAAAGGCACACATTTGAGTCGGTCTTATCAATAATGTGAACAACTTTCCACAAATATTACTGATAGCAATCCAAATTTTAATGAACAAATTTTGTTTCATTTGACCAATTAATGTGCTGCTTATTGTCCCATTCTTTGACAAATGATTATCCTGCAGTTTTGCACTGTCTTTTTAACTTGGACAGCTCCTGCCCCTTCTGCTATTAGCAGCAGTGGTGGTTTTTTCATGCCTTCTAAGCAGTGCTGCCTCTCATATTTAGTATTCCACTGCTTCTCTTGTTCTCTTTCTAACGTGTTCGGGAGCTTCTTTACCATGTGGGTCCAGTGCATCAGACGTTATCCAGTCCACAAAAGCGACATCTAGAGTTTAATGTGTCCTTGATCTTTTAGAATTTTGTTTAATCATAACTGAAAAAATGTAATGTAATGACTTTTGCTAGTGGTCAGAGATATAGCTACACACTTGCATTATTCCAGTGAGTTTCTGTTGTCCTAAACGATATATGTGATCAAACTTCCCACATGTGGGACTAATAAAGGTTATCTTATCTTATCTTATCTTATCTTATCTTACATACTCCACACATTTACTTGAAGTTGAAATGATTGTAAATGATTTAACATTTAAGTGATGTTGCACAGGGCTGTATAGACTTTGTTGTCGATTGTAGATCTATATATTGTATATTTGTATTTATCTATGACATCATATGACATGTTTGTCTAAAAGGACTATAATCCCTGTGTTTTTACTGGATATAGAAGTGTATTATGAATTCATATTGGATATGCAATGATTGTGGCATTACTAGTTTAAAGACTCGTTACTTCTAGAAATCTATCAACTGTTGTCAAATCAATCTATTCCTAATTCTCTTGTACCAGGATCTATGGTATGTACTCACTCCCATATGGAGGGATTTCCAACTTTTTTTTCTCATCATAAATCAAATAGAGCAAATTTTAAGAACATAGCCTGGGGCGGAGGAATTGGTATGCTGTGTGTCTTCAGCTTCCCCAATATTAATGAGAATTAGTGGTAATTAGACTCATTCATACTGAGTCGTTTAATTTTATAAACTCTAAATGCCACAGTTTGAAGCTACTTCTAGACATTTTTGTAGGTATGATCGCTTGGGTTCTGCCTCTCTCCCTTAATTTAAGTAATTTTTCATCCAACCTGAGTAACCCCCATGCAGCGTTCTCTTGGGTGGGGCAAATTCGCTTCTACATTAATGCTTGAGCTTGATCAGAATGATATAATGAGCCTGACACAATAAGAGCCAAACGCCTTCCCACTCAACAGTACAGATTAGCTGCAATTTACTATCAGAGTCTAAAAACTCAACCGAGTCCTTGGAGAAAAGGATTTTTGAAAGTTTTCAGTCAGTGCCAAGTTTCTGAGCTGTAACATGTCATTTTCATTTTGTTTGGCAGTTTTGAGGCGTCTGAGGGAGCTGGTGTGCACTTTAAGAGATGTTGACATGTTATTGTCTGAGTGCCTCTCAGTCTTCATCTCTAATAGAGAATGGCTTGTCTTTTTGTATTTATAATGCATGTTCTCTTTGAGCTTGTTACAGGTGCCACTGTGAGACTCCTTATGAGTCCCTCCTTGTTGATATTCACACCGGCATAATTGTTTTGCCTCCTTAACAGAGGAGTATATATTTAACATATTAACTTATCATTGATTCTCTCAACAGTGTGGCATTATCTACTTTCTAATTAATTAAGTATGTTTATGCTAGTCATCATAACCTTGACAGCTCATTACTTTCATCCCAGGAAAGGCTTCTTTCATGACAAATTACTAGGCTGGATGTGTGACACCTCTCTGACTTGCCTGTGGTGTCCTGTGCAGGGGACAAAAGCCCAGATGACTCTAACGGAGCCTTGTCTTGAAGATATGAGATATTCAAATGAGATGCTAACATAGAGGGACTTTGTGATGCTGGATGTCTAATGTTAATGTTCTCATTTGAATATAAAAGAATCTTTGCCATTTTTTGCGGATCAAAAAAATGAGAATAAGAGATGTGAATGTGAGTTCTTCGGGCTTGACTGACAAGACAATGGGAAAGTTTTACACTGCCGCCGCCTTTGTTGATCTGGTATTCAGTTAGTACTCAAACAGTGGGGGTTATGGGTTAAATGTGGGGCACTTAATGGAGAATGAAAAATATTTCGGTCTTGTTTTCGCCATGAAAGAATAAGTTCAATAAAGTGATGGCACTTAAAGAACAAAGCATGTAGACACCTGAGCTTAAATATGCTAGGAAATGTAAATGTACTATAAGGCAAAGAGTAAGTGAAATGTTTAACTGGCATGGCAGTAGATTTTCAAACTCGATACCAATACCCAGGAAAATACTTGGTGTTCGATATTGTTTTCTATACCACATGAAAAAATTCCAAATAGGAGAGCAATAATTTATTCATGAAGATGAGAACGAACACTAATAACACTGTTTTTAAGACAGTGCACAAAAAATGACAAAAAACCCAGTAAGATAATCGTAAGATATATATGACAAATATTTTTAGTTACTCTTTTTAGTGCAACAAAAAGAACAATATTTTAGGTTTTTTGCCGTAGTGCTGTGCTTCTGGTTGCCTATCATTAACTGCATAAAACATGGACTTAGCTTCAGGGTCAGAAAAATGAAGCCAGTGTGCCTTAAACCTGCCTATGGTGGGCCTAAACCCTCTGAAGGTCAACAGATGGTGATACCTGTGGTTGCACAAGATTTCCAGTCTTATAGAAGTCCATGGAAAAACTTTTCTTTTTCTGACCTCTGTAAACACTTTCCTGATGAGTTTATGAATTCAGTCGCACACTAAGTCTGATTTGTAAATATTGGTCATGCTTTAAAAAAAATGTGTTAGCTAATGAGCAAGCGGTTTAACAGTCAGACGCAGATCTTGAGTCCAAAATGGGACTTAAGGACTTCTGCATACCTTGGTTGTAACCAGTGGTTTTATGAGTTATTTTTGCCTTTCTGCCAACTTAATGCAGTCTGGCCATTCTGCTCTGACCTCTGGCATCAACAAGACATTTTTGCTCAGAAGACTTCACTGGATGTTTTCTCTTTTCCTGACCGTTCTCGGTAACAGATGGTTTCATGGAAAATCCCAGGGAGAAAAATCATACTGATGATGTAGCATTTTAAAAAACTCCCCAAACCTCATGTATCAAATATGATACACTGGGCATTAAGAAGTTGTTGAAACGTAACAGGCTGGTAATCGACACTAAAGGCTAAAGCTTCATGTGAAGTTTTAGAACTGACTTTGAAAAAAATGACCACTAACACTGAAAATTGACTGAAAATTCATAAAACTGTGTTTTATCAGCAAATGCTGGGCAAGTTTCACAACTCTCCCTTCATCAGTGAGGCCAGTTCCTGCAGCCTTGGTGTACTTGGGTTTGACAATATTCAAAGTTCTCCACATGTCCCTGGAAAGCAATTACAGCTTACTCAGACAAATAGGCCTATTCAGGAAGGGTTCAAGATTTCCCTGAACCCAGCAGAGTGTCCTTCAGCCTGTGGGAGACGATTCATGCTCAGGGGCTCCAGTTATACCAGCAGGTCTTATCTACAACTCCTTTTTCAACATCATTGCTCAATATACTGGATTGTCGAAGGCAAATTGAGAATGTATAATTCAATAAGCAGTGTACTAAAGAATTAATATATTCAAGTTAATTATGCCACCGTGCGAGGGAACTGTTGTACATCGGATTACCAAAATGATTTTTACTTTTGACCTTGGTCTCTGAGGATCAGCTTCATTATGAGGTTTTAGTTATAGCTTAACATTTTAAAACAACTGGCATGGTTCAGCCCCTTTATTTATGATTCATTTACAGTGTCCTTTGTTTAAATACAATCTGGCTGAAGGGGGGGGGGGGCACATGAATGAATCTACTGAAATGAGTGATTAGATGGGAAATGTATTTATTTTACTTTATGTTACTTTTGCTGTTCTTTACAAAGGTGCTCCACTGAAGGGAAGCTGCAGAAGGGATGCAAAGGAAACGGTGCAAAGTGCTGATACAAGAACTGAAGATAAGCTGAAGGTTTTAATGAGAGGTTCCGATTCTCTCAACCTTCGCTTTGCTAATATGCAAAGCACCCTGCAGGTCCAGTACCTGCTCTGAGCGGAACAACTTGTTCAGCGGAAAATGAGTGGCCTCACTGCGTATCCTCCCAACTTTGACAGCTGGGAGACGCCTAAGGCTCATCCCGAAGCTACAGCCTCCACTTTTGATAGCAGCCGAGTTGCTCTTTGGGTTTTTGCAGTTGTACATTAATTGCAATGCTTTGCCAATGACATTGTTTTTCCCTATACTAGACGCCTTTATAGTCCTGACTGACGGCACGAATGTTAAAATGGAGAGGGCACTACTTAAAAATTTGATATTCCTCGCTGGCTACTGGCAGCTAATAATGATGAGGAAGGGGGGGGAAAGAGAAAAGGTTCTTGTGAGGTTGAGGTTTTAAAGGCCGCCTCAGAGGATCAGAGCAACTTCTGTAAACTGCATTAACTTTTTACTATGTAGGCTAGGTTCTTTGTGTCTGCTAGCCTCATCTCATTAGATTTTCCAATTATTATTCTTTTTCGCTGGGTTACTACCGGGCGAAAAAATGCACACCCCTGACACAGTAAAGATAATTAGCTACTCCCAATAATGCAGCTGTGATTTTGGAGCAGAGAGGTCTCCGGATTTTTTTTTCTTTTTTTTTATTGGGATCAAGACACTGTGAATTACCTGAAGAATACCTGGAGCAATGTATAAACCTAATTGACTTTCCACAGAGGTCAAGTCTACTCATCATTTTCAAATATGTGGGAAATTAATAAAATAAAAAGGAGCATTTGCCAATGTTTGTCCCTTTTCTTTCGTCCCTCTCTTGTTGTCTTGCAAAAGCGTCTTTGTCTCTGGAATCTACTGCATGCAAGCAGAGCTGAAGAATGATGAGGGAATGCGGCGGGAAGGGGCCATTTGTTCCATCAAGTAATCAATGTGCAGTTTGAATTCATTTGAATGCATTCAATCACGGCTCTTATGTTGATGGCTCACGGGTGTGAGCATCAGTTATGCAGGAGTGTTATATGGCTTTGCTTTAGAACCTTTTCATCAATTATTTATGCGATTAAAAAAGAAAACGTGCATCAAAATTGAAGTGAACAGAATTACACTTAAGTTTCTCATGTTTTGGGAGTGCTTGACATGTATTGTTCTGAATGCTGATAACCCTTTGGTCCAGATTTTTGTACAGGGTGTCTGAGGAATCAGACATGTCATGAAAGTTTTTTTTTATTCTCCTTTTTTTGTATTTTTTGTATTTTTTTTTTTTTTGCTTATTTACTTAGATGAACTCCTCAAACCCTTACTTTCATGCCATAAAAGACTCTTGTCTGAATGGACATATAGAACAAAAGCAAGTGATGCAAAAAGGTGAAATAGGGGTATATCTCTCCATCTCAATTGAGCCTGCCTTTACTCCTCACTCTTCATCAGCCCTGCCTGCCTCGCCTCTGCCTGCCAGTGTGTTTGGCTTTTTAGATGTTATGTGAGCGTGCTATTCTCTCAGACCCAGGCAGTTACTTTGTGAGCCAGCCTCTGCCTGCACACTGATGGTATTTCAGTGCTGCATCCCCCAAGTTATATTAAATTTGCAACTGGCCCTCTTTAAGTCTTTTTCATGAGATGTATGTTTTAAAGAGTGTGTCAATTCTTAAAGACACCCTTGGCTTTTATCAGTCGTTTTTAAGAAAGCTTTCAATAAAGACTGAGGCAAGAGCTCAATGTGGCGGTGGCCCATTTTGCTTGCATAAACTGCATATAAAATCTTAAACTCAGATCTTAAAGGCTGATACGATGTGACTTAAAACCGTCTCAACAAAGCTGGGCCTTCAATATTAATGATTTTAACTTAACATCATCTTAACAATGATTCAATGTTTGCTCTTTTCTGTTTAAAGGACTTTTTTTGTTATGAAATTCTAACTACGCAGGCCTTTTCACGCGTAGCTTCAGCTGCGTGCTTCCAACTGAAGGGGAGGCTTAAAGCCGTGACTTTCCCAATAAAGACCTGTTACAGCCTTGATAGTAGCTATGATTTTTTTTTATTTTATGCTTAAGCTGATTTACAAATACATCTCGAGCAGCCATGGTTGTTTTTAACAATCTCTAAGTTCCAGCTGTTCTGCTGACCCATATGTCTTGTGGGGTGCCAGCGTAAAGCAAGGGCACAATTATTTCTCATTAGAGCTCTGACTCCTGATACACCTCTCTCCTAGGAGGGAGCAAACCATCAATTTTAGACATGCTAAAACTCTTGTAGCAGGAGACAGGGGAGCCCAGCAAATGTGAGTTTATGTCTACAGCTGATGGGATAGTGGAGTTGGTGGTAGTGTCCTGCTGAGTTCCTCCACAGATCAGAGATCACAGATCAACTGTGCTCGCTCCTGAGACTCTGGCCTTCTGCAGTATTTACCTCCTACATGGGATCTTTGAGCCGTCACTCATACACCGAGAGCATACACATGGATGCGCATACATTACAGTACGCTTTTATGTAAATATATATCAGCCTGCAACAAATCAGGCCTTTCAACAGGCCCGTTTAACACATTAATTATGTTTACAGCGGTGTGAATTAATCAGGCTCTGGTGTTTTTGTTTTACTTGATTGATTAGCAGTTTTTTTAATGTTTGTGTAAAAAAATGTGTTTCTTGAAATCATGAAAAATGTGTTAATTAAAGGTGCACTCAGTGATAAGATGCCGCCGAGCCTGTGCACACATGTGGTTTGCGTTCAAGTAATTTTAAACGAGGAAAGATGAGACTGTAGTGACTTTTCCTTTGTGTAAACCTGATGTCAATCACATGAAAGGCTGCTACCTTACTCTGCACAGGTAGTTGTCACATTGTAATCAAGATTTGAAGGGTCAAAACTGAATATTTCAGATTTTTTTTTTTACTTTGGTTTAATTTTTTTCTACCATTAAAAAAAATGAAGTCAGTTTGGGTTTAACGTCTCACAGCACATAAACATGTTCAACACGTGATTAGTTGCAAGCGGGTGTCTCGCCTTTGCTTTATCTCACTGTCATAATCCATAAAGTTTGGAAACGCTGCTGTAATAAAAAAAAGCTCTCCTCCACTTTTTCCTACTCACTTCCATAAAATTTTCGGTCCATAAAATAACGTACAGGAGAGATAAAGACTTTCATTTTAAAGATCCTTTTATTTCTTTAAGCTTCTCAATACAGTAAGGGTCTGCATTATTCAGCACTGAAAGACAGCAGCGCTGTATTATCTTTCCTCACTGACGTGGCAGCGCCTCAGAAAAAGCAGGTTATTTACAGTCATTTCCTTTTTGTTTGTCATAATTGGTTTGTATAAGCTTTACCTGTGCTTGACCTTTCACACTAATCCACACACACACACACACACACACACATTGCCAAGATCGTCAATACAAAAGCAAATCCCCGTTGACTTTGCCAACTAATTATTCCGAACTCTCATTTAGACTTCAAATCTGTCACCAGTCAATTTTTGCCTGCCAGCTACCCCTAAGATTTGAACCGTAGGGTTTGTCCTCAGTGAACTGCACCTTCAGAAAGATGTTAGACGTAAATTTTGGGGAAAGTTAAAAGAAAATACAAAATTTGTGTCAAATATATGAGAAGTAAATATCTTTCATAATATCTAATAAGCTGTATTCAGCACGTCTTAAAATCTAAAATGATGCATTTCTATATAAAAGGTATTAAGATGATATAAACTTAGATTTAGTTTGGTTAATGTGAATTTTTAAAAGAAAAAAAGCTCCACATCTGCATTTTTAGGCTCACAAAAAGGAAGCCCTTCGAAAGCAACTCTGAAAGACACTAAACTAACTGATAATAGTGCTTTGGATTATGTGTACTGCCTGTAAATATGTTGACGTAGCATCCGAACATGCTGAAAATTGCATGTGGAAAAACAGAAAACAACCATTTGCGTCCCTCAATTAAACAGGAAGTCACCCTGCCAAGTTCTTCAGTCCCAATTAGTTTTATCTCTAACTAAAGCTAGTTAAAGGTAGGCACATGTGGTCAACAAACCACCAAAATATTAAAACAAGAAAAATAGTCCTATCATTTTCAACATCATCAGACGTATCTTCATCAGCGCAAGCTCAATTTCAGATCTGGAATCTATACCAGTATACAGTGGCTGATTTAAGGTTCAGGGATCTGATTGCCTCAGGCAAGTTATTCTAAGAGGCCCCTGATGTCAGTGGGACTGCCTGGCAGAATAAAAGGCAAGGCAATAAACTGGGGGAAAAAGTAGCACACACGCATTGAAATGGGGGCCTCCCCGAGGCGATGGCCCAACTGGCCCATGGTTAAATCCTCCACTGAAAGTGTAATAATCACACCAGAGCCTCACAGAGGGAAGGGAAGAGAACGAGTGGGGGGAAGACACAGAGGTACCAAAACAAAAGCCACCCCTCTCCGTCCTGTTCTCTTTGTGCCTTCAATCTGGGGGGGTAGAAGAATCTTGGCGCAAAGAAAGGGAATTATAGTGTCTGTGATGATGACTGATGGGAAAGTGGAACAAGATCTGAAACAGATCACAAGGGTTTATTGTAGCTGTGGCAGTCATTCTGATGTGTTTGCAGATATAAGCATTAGTCGTGTACTCTAATCCTGTCCAAAGGCTGTCATTGGCACACCTCAGTGGAAGATAAATGGTTAATAATATTTTGAGTAACCTAAACAATAGGCTTTGCAGGTGTAAGATTACCTAACTCACACTTGGATCTATGCAGAATGTATTAGTGACGATTGGATTGTGTTATGTGTACTTTTATAGGCTTTCTTTCCTCGATCTGGAAATATATTGAAGTTATTTTCTGCCCCTATAAAAAGGGACAAAAAAGAAAAAAAAAAGGTGTTTGTTTGGATAGTTATATTAAGCCCTGGCTATTACACTCTTCTTGAATGTCTCTCAATCCTTTCCCCCTATAAGACTGCCCAGCAGGAACTCCCACTATAAATCACATTTAGTACCTCTGACACGCTGGAAGAAGTGATATAACTGCCAGTGCTCTAATTGCCTCACCCTGCAAGCTTCGTCTTTGGGCTCCCGTCTTACATTTTAAGACGCTTTAAGCCGAGCACCTCTGCATGTGTATTTCAGATCTGCATCCGTGTTACGAATTGTGCAAATAAGGGGCATGCGGAACAAAACACGGTGTCATGTATTGTTTGAAAACGTCAATTAGGAGAATGTTTTCTATCCAGGAGCACAGCTTGAGCGTTGCCTCTTTTGTTCTTTGCTGGTAAATTGTAGGAGGTTGAGTGGGCATGCTAATTATGACAGGAAAGGTCAAACTAATTAGCGCTCCCTTTGAACTTGTCATTGAGAGATCCTGATATCTCCATGCAGACTTGACAGGGTTCAAATTAATCAAGGGTTGTCCCACATGCAGCAAAATGCCAACTTTTTTTTTTTTTTTTGTAGAAAAAGCTCATTTAAAAAGTTGCATTGTAAGTATGCTGAATAGCTTCTCTGTTTTTCTGTCTTACTGTCAGTGGTGTTTTGTAGGTGCTCTATTTCTTTTAGGCAAACATATCTAAACGGGGGCTCTTTGCGTCTGCAAACAGCCCTCTCAATCAAGTGGGAAGAGAACATTTTGTGCACCATTAAATCTGCACAATGCTCTAATCGTCTTTGTTTAGATATGTTAAATAAAGCCTGTCATTATGCTCTACTAGGTGCTAAGTGGTATTTTAAAGGTCCATAAATTCAATTAGACAGTGTTTAATGCTGCCCCTAGACCATGTTAGTGCACTGATGCACGTGATCCAACGAAGGGTCGTGTCAGCCATTTTTAAGAATTATTACTTAGGATTTACATTTATATTGTCATTTTAATAGTACGCCCCTCTTCAACCGATGGGGGCCTCAGATGCTTCTGTGGCCACAGTCTATCCATATCACCCCCCCTCCCTCCCACAGGACTGCATCGTATTTGTCATTATACGGAGCTTGTGAGAAAAAAAAAATCTCTGTCTGTCTGTCATTAGAGCGGTCCCGTTAGCCTGGTGCTAATGCACAGTTTAGCAGCCACCGTGGAAAATGCTAAAGAGGTCCTGACAACTCCTGAGGGTTGGCAAAGTGTGGGCCAAAGGTTTCTGTGTGTGTGCGCGCGTGCACACACATTAGCGTTTGAAGGCGGGGGTAGGAAGGGGTCCCAGTGGTTGTTTGCCTGTTTTCCATCAAGAGCCCTCATCTCCTTTATCCCCTTTGTGGTGCAGGCCCTCCTCGGGCAGTCTCCTCTGAGGGGGATCTAAAAAGAGCAGCTGCTGGGGAATGAGTGCCATTTCCTCCTGCTGTCACCAGCACACTGGCAACCCTTAGTCCTCCTGTCCCCCATCCACCCGCAGCCCCCGCGTATTAATATGCATATGAACTTGTTTCTCTTAGTTCTGAACTCCAATGACAAAGTGGGAAAGCATATGCCTGAAATATTCATGATCGCACGCAGTAATTAAGCGGTGGAGAAGGGAACTCTACAAGGGAGAGTCGCTCACCCTCTGCTGGAGTTAAAAATGGCCCCCTTTTTTTTTTCTTCAGCACTAAAAAGCATGTTGTCCTCTGCTTTCTCGGTAATTCTTCGAAGCATTTTCCTCGTCGTGTGTGCCGTCGTGCAGCACGGAGCCATTTACCACAGAAGAGTTAATGAGGCTTAAAAGAAGTGCATTTTTGTTTAGCGAGTTAACTCCAGTTAGTTAGTACCACAGACATGTGGACTGTTTTTCTCCTACCGCTTTACTTTATAAACTTTACATCTTATAAGTAGAATAAGTTAAATGGCCTTACGTTATATCAGTGCGCCTGAAATAAACAACTTTGTGATTTGCATTGAGTCACTGTCATCCCTTTTTTTTTTGTCTGTGTGGGTAATGTACTTATTTTATGTTTTGAAAAGACAGACTTTGATGTCAGAGAATAAAACATGTTGCAGACCATTCAGAGATTTGGCCAGAAGAATCAGAGGACACGGAGGTGGGATGCCACCAGAGACATGGAGCGAGAGAGAGGGAGAAGGGGGGGAGAGGGATGTGGGGGGGCGGGTTAGTTATAGAAGGTGAGAGGGAGGAAGAGGGAGAGAGGGCTGTGAGACGGTTGCAGAGGCTTGACAGCCAGGTAGATTGTATCTGACATAAAGCCCAGAGATGAAAGAAGAGCGGACAGCTGGCCCACTGCACTCAGCACACTCCATGCAGTTGCACTCACCTCACCATGCTGCTTGCCACCCCCACCCTCCTCCCCAAACGCCTTCCACGTCCCTCCCCATTTTCGCTCTCGTTCTCCCCCTGTTTACGCTCTCCTGAGGGCTCCTCATGGGTGTGTCCTCCACTTTTCCACCCGGGATGCTCTCTCCGTGCCCCGCTGGCTTGGCCGGCCCATCTGAGGAGCAGTGGTCCAGAGTTTAGCCCCTCTCTCCTGCCTCCCGTCTCGTCTGCACGCCTCTTCTCTCTGCCCCGCTCCGTGCCTGTCATCTCACAGCCCACTCAGTGCCACACTGACTTGTTTTGTCAATAACCATTTATTTGTTGCTGCAATGGCAGCAGCCATTACATCTGACCTCCCTGTTTCATCAATTATGGATAGATTATTGGATGTGAACATCTGCAAGAGCTTGCTGTTGGACTCACCTCCTGGCAGGGATTAGATAAAGTATTAAACTGTTGTTTATTGTCAGGCCAAAACTCTACTGGGAAGCCAGAGAATTTCTACAACCCCACAGCAAAAAATAACTCCCATCAACAAGGCACCTTAAATAGTTTAGCAGAGCTGCCGAAGCCCCCATGATTGTAAGGTATGGGCCATTTATTATTTACACTTATTATTGGTTGTTATAACACTCATGGTAAAAGCTCCTGGCAGATGGGGCTTAGTCATTGTTTGTCACCTCTGTGAATGTGTGAAGCAGAGGCCGAGAACAGTTAGAGACACATATGTTTGTCTCTAAGGCAGCTATGGGACAAGTCTTTTTATTTTGCATAGAGTGACTGCTGTAAACCACACATGACTCAGAAGACAAACCAGTGCTTTATTTATAATGCTGACATTTAGAGGTAAATTGATAGGAACGAGCTAAAAAAGGATGGCAGGCATAAATTTTTACAAATTGACTGATATAAATTTGGTTTCATCGTGCCTTTCCTAATTTCATATAACGATTTGGCACTTCTTTTTCCCATTCCTGTCTCTCACTCTTTAATTCTCACTCTTTAATATATTGTCTTCTGAGAGAGTCATCAGTTATTTTACAAAATATTTAGAATTACAGTTTTAGCAATGAAGCATCGATCTTGCTGTTTGCGTATAGTAGAATACTGAAGGAGCAGTTTAAATATAGCTGAAGGTTTCAGACTAATTAAAAGCATTGGTACTACGAAAAAAGTATTGTTTTGTATATACTGTGTATATAGATGACAATATTTCCTCTTAAACTCTAGGAGCACTGCTTCATGTAAATGAATTGTAAATGAGTTACTCTTCCTACATTGTGTCATTTTGCATTTTTGATTGAAGTTTCCCTAAAATTATATGTAAAATAGATTTTTTTTGCCCAGTTTTGTCAATGAGACCATAGTGATAGTTGATAAATGATTGCCTTGATATCATTTTCCTTATTGATCATCTCCATGATGGATTCATATTCTAGCACACTTGTGTCCAAAGGCAGAAAAAACACGTTGGCCAGTCAGCCGTCAAAATAAGAGCTTCTCATTGCTGAAACAAAGAGCAGCAAGTCCTCCAGTCATACTTACCTCATGTATACTCACCTTGCCTGCCCTTATTTGCTTTTTGTAAGGTTTGTCTGATTGTGTCCCTTCTAGGCTTTTCTTTGTCTATAAAATGGTTTTGTGTGGCTACATTTTTACTGCCTGTGCTAACTGTTTGTTCAGTGATCTTTAATATGAACCCTTTTACCCTGTTTTTGCTTGCTTTGTTATGCAGTGGTTTTAAATATTCTTTTCTGTTTTATCGTTTTAATGGCTAATTGAACATCTGGCCAGGGGATATCAGTTTGGTAACACTAGCACTTTACAGTAATGCTGATTAATGTGCATTGTCCCTGAAATAAATAAATAAACTGATTGTTTAAAGGCTAGCATTCGGTATACGTATACACTTTTATTTGCACTGGTGACCTGAACTTTGAATAATGGGGGGTTTTTTTTCTTGAAGTGAAGAACAGGTTGCTGTGCTGCCTTTTCAGTCCCCTGTCAAAGCCTCTCACAGTTCACCTTCAAGGCAACTGCTCAGCTGTCAGCACCAGTTGTCAAACCGACACTTAGCATTCACATTGTTTCTGTAAAATGAAGATATGTATTTCCACTGTGTATCCCAAAAAAAATATAAAAAAAAACAGCCCCAGCATTTTCATTAATGTCTTTAGGTGGTTTAGGCAGTGATGTAACCTCTGTCAAACAGGAAGTGTCTTTTTTTTCCGAGGCTTTGAACAAAGAGCGTAAAAAAACCTCCTGTGTGCTAGAGAGTAGCGGGGCACTGTGCATCAAAATATCAGCGCAGGTTGAAAGGCACAAAATAAGGTCAGTGTCACCGCACTGCATTATTAATACCTCACTGTTTATCTCCTTGCCCATTGAATCTGTGCCGAAGAAAATGCTGCCTCCTATGAAATATTGATACAATTTCCTAGCTTTACATGTAGAAAAAGTAATCAAAAAACTAGGTGTTACACACTGGCAGCGGGTTGCTGAATGGCATGTCGCCCTCTAAATTGTCAAACACAGCAAAACACTGGTGGAACACCGGTGAGACAAGACATCACACTGTAAGCTGCAGATCAGGTAAAGCCTGATCCACTTTGAAATAGGCTTCAGTTTGGTAAAGCCTATTTTATTATATAAACACATACCACTCTTTAAACCAGTAAATTAGAATTTATTTTAAAGGGTAAAATAATCTTGCTTCTGATAATACAGGGGA
This sequence comes from Oreochromis aureus, assembly GCF_013358895.1. Taxonomy (NCBI): domain Eukaryota; kingdom Metazoa; phylum Chordata; class Actinopteri; order Cichliformes; family Cichlidae; genus Oreochromis; species Oreochromis aureus. The sequence goes on from NC_052947.1 coordinate 16,858,605, forward strand.
AAAAAATGTGTTGTAATCACGTTTATTACACACCAGCCAGATAACCAGGCAAACATTACATCCTTTTTGAGACTGGCTACAAAATGATCTGCATATATTTGCTGGGTGCATCTGAATAGAGGTTTTCAATGATTGTTTCTCAAGTGTGTACCATTATAAGCTTAAGAGCATACACATGCACGGCATTAGTAATATGTTAGCATGGACACAAAGTTTGTCATAGAAAAGAATGGGGGGACCATCATTAAACAAACCTTATCAGACACTTAAATCACCCAGCTGGGCAGGAAGATTTTATCAAGCTAACAAAGGAAACACTAAAGCTAAAGCTATCCAGAGCTCAGAGCCAGTCACAAGCTAGCAGCCTCGGTATGAGCAAAGGATTCAAGTAGTTATGGAAATGAAAAAGGAGAGGAAAAGCTGAATCTCTTTTTATCTTATTTCTTTATAAACATACTGGAAATGATGTAATGACCTGGCATTTGTGCTGTTGCATGAAATCTGCTTTTGTTTATTAAGGTAAAATATGTCACGTAAAGGTGGTTATACAGCAGTTTGTTTTCAGTTCATCATTCAAAACTCTTGCCAATAACAGAGGACTTTAGTTTCAGGTGTTTAAGCGAGAGAAAAGCCTATAACTGAGTGCAGTTTGGGGGACATTGTTTACAAGTTTAATAATGTCTTTTATTATGAAAATAAAGCTTTTCAATGAAGAAATGTTGAGTTTTGCTTGGGAATGCTGTCAGTAATTGTTCTTTGAAAGAAAATCAGAATTTACAAAAATCAATATTAGCATGTCACTTATAAAAAATTTGGAATTAGCCAAGAGAAAAAAAAGGAGTTAACTTTCTTTTCCAACATTTCCTTGAAATGCAGAAATTGCAACTCAAACCTTTGTTTGACCTATAAGGGCAACAGCTAAAATAAGCATGCATAAACAGTTGGATACAGCTGTGTATAAGCACAGAGCCCTAACAGCACACGCACAGGTGTTAGTGGTGGACTGCATCTCTGCTGAAACCCAAAACTCTTTCTCCCTTTTGTCTTTTGTCTCTTTCATGTTAAAATCGCTTACTAATTAAGCCAAATGCCAGTGCATGCAGAGTGCATGCTTACACACACAGACACAAAGAGAGAGGAAGAGAGAGCTCTCTAATGATCAACACGCGCCAGTGTCTTTATAATCCCATCCAGCGAGCCCATGTCTCTACAGCAGGCTCACGCACTGTTTAAATGATTGTAAATCATCCCACAGTAATGGGCGAGATTAGCATACTATCAAAAAGCTTTCTTCATGCATGATGCGGTAACATCTTAGGGCCCTAAGTGTTTTATGGTGAGTGAGACCATATCATCCACTGCCATTAACGATCTAGCCGTGGCCAGGCAGGCAGCTGTGCTCAGGCTGCTGCTGTTAGTGTTACCAGATGCGTGAGGAAGATGCAGACTTGGACTGCAGCCCATTATGGGTGCTGCCTGTCAGGAGCCATTAGGCACATGCTTTTTGATTAATGCTCTAAGTGATGGTGTGAGCACTACTCAGAGACTAGCGCGGGGGAAAAAGGGAAAAGAAAAGGTTATCGCCTCAGTAAGAAATGCCTGAACAGGCGCCGTAGTGTCAGCGATGATGATGGTGAATATGGTCTGCTTTGCTGAGGCGGTGGGTGGGTGGGAGGGTTCAGAGGAGCATTGCGAGGTTTGTTTTTATCTTCCTGCTCAGTAATATTAGGCTCTGATTTCCTCTTCCTGTTTTTTTAGGGGATCCTGCGTAGGGAGATGATCTTGGGATGTCCCCCGTCTCCCCCAGACTCCCACCGCCTGCTATTGTGACCCATGAATTATTGATTAACCTTGGTAATAGAAAAGATATAACTGGGGCGTGCTTGGACCTGCCTCTACTGCGGTGGATAAGTGTTAATACCAAACAGATATGCATATGCATACCAATGATTACATAAGACTTATTTAAGATTATCCCTTGTCTGTGCGATTACTGTATGAATAACATTACTTTAAAATAAAAAAACACAAACTTTATTCTTGTAATTGTTAATCAAATGTATGTTTAACACACTTTACAAACTGGCCTCAATATAGATGGAAGTTTTTTTTATGAATCAGTCATCAACAATTGAACTTATCGGTTCAACTTGGAAAAATTGTTTATCTTATCACAGCTGCTTTAAAAATGTCATTTTGTCTTCCATCTCTGTGTAACAAGTTATTCTCCAGAGTAACAAGACCCATGTGTTCTCATGACATGTTCAAATGAATCCATCTGCTCAGGTTGTGTTCCTGTGATGATCTCACCTAGCCCGGCGGATCAATAAACGAAACGCTATGTTTAAGCTGAATCAAATTTTCCAGTTGTAGGGTTAGGCTTTCATCCGCAACAAGCCGCTACACTCCTCACTCTTAGATTTACCGTATATACAATTAAACGCCCCAGTAACCTGGGCGTTTTCATTAGATTGGACCTGCAGAGATGTAGCCGCAGGTTTACCCCCACCCAAACCTGAAAGAGATGACCAGCTGCAGTAATTGCATGGTGTTGTGTTTACATTTATTCATGAAACGGAGGACCGCCTTCTCATCCACATTTCCACCTGTCACCCATTCCATTTGCCTCGTCAGGAGAGAAAACCCTCCTGACCCTCCGCCACCCGTCAAACTTGGAGCTACAACCACTAATCAGTCCCTCCCTCGTGAAGAACCGCTGCCTACTTGTTCTGTACCGATATTTGATTCCCCACCATCTAAGCAAATGATTACGTTTTCATGCATTTGGTTCCACCAAAATGTATGTGCACTCAGCCACATCCTTCATTGATTACTTCTCGTGCAAACAGTAGCCGCAGTGTGATATACATAATTGGACAGTTGTCATGGGAGGTCGAGCAGTGATAACCAGCGTCTTATATCCCTGACTTGATGGATATAAAAGACACCTTCCATGTGACGACTTTATATAAAGGAAGATAAATGTTCGAAGCGTAACACTCACTGAGATAAAAATAATAGCAACATCCTGATTGCCAGATACATGTCTCTGTACTCAACGATGAAATACTCAACCATTGACTGACATTAGAGTGATAAGACAATTAGCACCGTATAGATTACAGAGAAGCCCCGTTTCTTTGCAGAAAAAATAAATACTCCAGAGAGTAGACAGGAGCGGCATGTACTTAATATACACAACATGTGCTCGGCTAATTATTTTCCTGAATGCTTATAACCACAGTAAACTGGCTGCACATTGCTGGAACAAAAGGCATCTTTCTGAGCCAAAGTGCTCCCTCTCAGCTTCTAAAATTACATTTTCAGAGGCATAGCAGAAATATTAACAGTGTAATCAGCGCTCGAGCAAACACTGTTCTGTTAAGAACAACAAAAAGCCATGCTTAAAGTTTGTATTTTAGTAATGAAACGCAAACAGTGTCTGCTGCAATTGGCTGACCCCTGACACACAGGTGATGAAATGTCCCAACAGAATCTCAGCTTAGCCCTGTTTCTCTCCGATAATAGATTCAGCTCCACAAATGGTAGAAGCACAGATGTGTAATAACTCTATCAAACTCACGTCTCTGTGTTTTCACAAGGTTAGATACACACAGAGACACCCACTGGAATTTCACATTTTACTCCTCTTCACCCTTCATCCATACCAAAGAATAATTCTGTGTGGCCAAGGTTACCACCACTGTTTGTGTTTGTTGGGTAATCATACAGCATTTCCAAGGTAAGCCTCCCTCCACTCTAGAGCCTTCACATTACAAAAACATTCACTTACATGGATTCATACAGAGACACTGACACTGGTTGGGAGTTTGGTGGGAGCGCGGAGGCAACTGAAGTGGGACCCAAACAGAATCCATATTTAATACTGTGTTTCCACTTGGACATGTACTCTTTCAAGTCAGCATAAAAGAAGATACTGAGACTGTGTTATCTTTGACCAAAGCATTGTGGCATCACAGATGAGCCGGTACCCTTTATAAGAAAATCTGTAGTGGAAACCCTCACATTTTACACACACACACACAACTGTAGCATTAAGCTACCTTTCAGCATACTTATTGTCGGCCAGCATTTAAGAAAAGTGGAAATAATGTGTTTAGTTATCCAAACTCAGGCAGGAAGTTCGCCTTCACAAAATCCATGAAGAAGAGGTGGCGAGGCTCTAAAGGCTAACTGCAGTGTAGCATTCTTTGCTAATCATTACTGTCTCATTACAAACTGTCTCCTTTGAATTTATTTGATCACCAATCTTATTTCTAATAATAACATAATACTTACCAAGTTAGTTTTGGGGATCTTGGACCATAGCAATGGTGTCTAACTGAGAAGTCCCTCCTACAGCACTGTATGGGAAACTGTAATTTTCCAGTGCACTACAGGAACATTTTGTTTTTAAATTAAACTGATGACTTTTTAAAAAATAAAATCTGGATTGAAGAGTCATAAACCCTCTCTTTCAGCATTTCTCAGTGTTAGAAGGCCTGCATATGACAACTTTTAGAAGCTGATAATGCAAAATTCACACCAACTCCATGCAATAATTAACCAAATTTGCTGAGGTAAGAAAGTAACCATGATTTTTTATATACTTAAAGTAATTATAAGTGTGTACTTTTGTCTGTTTTTGCTTCCACAAATTTTTGAAATATTTCCAGCGACACCAACTAATTTGCAAATCTGATCAGATCTCTCAAAACAACATTGTGTAAGCTGAAATTAAGCTATGTGGACTCTACTTTTCTACGACTAGCTCAGGTGCTAGCCACCTTACATTCAGGGACTACTTTTTTTGTTAATAAACTCCATGTGAGGTAGGTAGGGCAGAAGATGGCTGCACAAAGTGTACACTGGAATTTCAGTGAAGAATCTCAACTGCACTTTTTTAAGAATAGGAAAAAATTGCTTTGATTAAAGGTAAACGAACGTGCTGTGTTTATTGTTGCTTTGGATTTTTTCCTTATCAATCTTTTCCCACAATCTTTCCCAAACTAGTGCTGTAACTTCCTAAACATAGTCCTAAGTAGTTTAATATTGTTGTAATTACTACAAGTAAAAATTGTTATCCGCAGTAAATTACTATTCAATAAACTGTAATTGCTAAAGACCTACATGGGAGGCTTACGAGCAAAAATACCTCAAAGGTATCAAAATAATCATTAGAGCTAAGCCAAAGATCGCCAGTACACACTGAAATAAGGTACGCTGGACAGAAGAGTCAAAGATAGAGCTGTAAAGCCATAGCAAAATGTTTATCTGCTGGTTGAAACCTTGTCCATTTCAAAATGTGAGAGTGTGAACAGCAATTCTTTAATCTATTAATGTGTTTTTACTTTTTAATACACTATATGTTTTTTTGTTTTCTACAAACTGAAACAACTCTGAGATCAGTCGTGTTGGAGAGCAAGACAGGCAGGTTGAAAAGGTCACAAGTCATTTTGCTTAGTTCGGTATTCGGGTGACAGAAACAGAGTGCTACATTAACTGCGGTGTAGGTGGGAGTGGGTGGACCTGAAAAGACCCGAGAGCAGAGTTTAGTGACAGGAACATAGAATGAAGCAGATGAAGGAGACAAAAACCTAAGCAGAAGTGGATGTTGTGACATCATCCTCCCCTTCGTTGTTTCCTTACGAGCAGCGTAAGCTTCTGTGGCCTAACATCTAGACTGCATGTAATTATCAAGCCATCAAAGCCAAGCTGCTGTGCCAGTCAGCTTATCAAGGGTTAAGGGGACACACTTGTCTACAGCAGTACTCTGCTCACATCTCTGGCCCGAGCGCATCTCAGCAGTCTTTGCTAATGACTTGTAGCCAACAAATTCCTAAGACTCTCAGGTGGCTTCCTCCAACCAAGCTCTGTGCGATGATGAAAAGCCTGAGATAAAATAAACTGACAGTTGCAACTCATTGCGAGGTGCAGGCAGCAACCGAGCAGCAGCTGAGACCCTGGGAGCCCAGCACTCCCTCTCTCTTTATTTCATCCTTTCCTTCATCACCCCCTCCATTCTCCTCTGCCCTCCTCCTGTGTGTCTCAGTGTGTGTGTGTGTGTTTGGCTGTGTGTGCAGGCATGGCAGAGGGCAAGCGTGTACATTTGTTGCGGTATATTTAAATGCACTTGCTGTGGTATTGTGTGAGTGCACATGTGGGCATCAGAATGAGAAAATGCAAGGGCGGATGAGTGTGTTGTTAGGGGGAGAGTCCAGGGTAACTACTGGGAGGGGAAACTAGATGCCCCCGCCACTGTTCCCTAATTAAAGCCCATTCCCGCCTTTTTGATTTCAGTCCATTAAGCAAAAAACTGTGGCCACCCCTCTCTCGCTTCCACACATGACACACTCCAATCAATACACTCCCACTGGCTGCCTCACTGGGTGCCTCAAATGAATAGATTGGAGCGCAACATTATGTCTAATTGAATTTTGCAGAGAACGCCATGCAGAGCGCTGTTGCAATATTGCATATTTCTTTAAAGTTAAAAGAAAAGATTTCTTTTATTTTACATTTCAAAAATATGCTTTCTTTGTGACAAGACTGAAAAAAAAATAGGATCATAAAAGCACACAAAAATTGTTGTTGATATGTTGTTAGGCTCTAAATCATTACTTACATGTATCTTAATACATGATTAGCTATAATGTATTGGATAGTATTATTTGGTTCTGTATACCACTGAGAGACAAAGCTAAAAAAAACCAAAAAACCAAAAAAACTAGCTATCCACTGAGGTCAGCACCACAAAGGTTCACATTAGCACATCAGGCCCCGGGAGAGAGTCTCCTCCTGGCTGGTGGCTGTGGGGGGTTCAGTCAGGGATGGGGGGAGGCTGGCAGATGGTTCAGTGGTATGTCTGATGGATGGACTGACCGATGGATGGACAGATGGATGGATGGCCCTGACTCTTCTGTTGTGTGTATTGTTTCTGTTTCTACACATGTGACATTTATATGGACTGCCATCTGTATTCTGGCATGTTTTTATCCAGTTGCACAACAGTTCAGTAACAGTGTGGTAACAATGGGTTAATAAAGCAGAAACATAAAGGTAATAACATGGAAACAGCAAGTTATTACAACCTAAATACCAAAGCAATATGCACATGTCTTCTCTGAACAATGATTTCAGTTTAGGAATATTACACAGAAATATATGTTAGTGTCACCTTAATACAAGGTCAGAAACTGGTCATTACACATAAACCACTTCACATGTTTTCAGGCAATGATCACATAGTTAGTAGGTTAGCGACCAGTGACCAGTGACTGGGGGCTCCCCAGTGGTGTCCCTGTGCTTCAACTAAGAAGAATTCTATCAAAATAAAAATAACTTCAACACACAGATGTACCTTTTTTTTTTTTTTTACAAGTTTTTTACAGGTTATAATAATGAATACAAATATTTCCTCATAATGTTGTCATAATGTTTCCACATTAATAACCTCAGTTCCTGGCCAATTATTACCCAGTAAATCACAGCAAAAAATCCTGGCACAACTTCACCTGCTTCCAAGGTGCATGGAGATGACCCTGATGAAGGCCACAAGCCGAAACGCGTTGGTCAATTATTAAAGCTTTCTTCGTTTCTCAAGTGTTGCTGGAGTTCCTGCTTTTTCAATTATTACCCAGTTACATAAATTTCAGTGTAACATTACTCAGCTATAATTGTTGTTGATAAAAGAGATTACTTGGCTGATGTAATAACTGCAGTAATAACTTAATATTTTAATATTATTATCTTACTTGTTTCCTCCATATTACCATATAATTATAAAACTCTAACAGAAAGTGCAACCTTATCCTTGGTTCAAACATGAATGCAAATTTTTAAAGCGTACCATCCATAACGGCTTTACGTTGGCCTTATGTAAAGACTCCATATAAAAACAACCAAATATTAGATTTGGATTTCCATGTTTACAGTCAAAATTGGTGGTATGTATGAAAAAAAGTATAATTCCATGGGACCACTTACCAGCTTTTCAATTGTGATGTTCTGATGTTCAAGTCATGGTTGAATTCTGTGTTCGTAGTTATTGTGTCAATTTATTGGTACTTTGTTGACTTTCCAAAATGTAATTTTTGTAAAAACCAAAACAAAAAAATAATTACAATCATAATTATAATTACAATATTACAATACAACTTTGAAATCCCTTCCTGGTTCCACTATGACCGGTCTTCTGTTCAGATTTTGGTGATCCAGTCATCACAAAATGTAGATGCTGTTTGAAGACAATGTCAGAGACATGATGCATTACAGATTCTTTTCTAACAAAAACAGACATAAAATTTTATGTGAAGTGCAGGAAAATAAAACCAAACAAACAAGCAAAAAGCTCATATTTGACAAAATAACTAAACCAATTTTAAGAAACGTATCAATTTGGGCTGTATAATATTTATCTTTGCAATATTTGGCAACATATATTGAAGTTTCATAATGAGGATTAGATATAACTCAACCAAAGCTTACAGCCTCAACCTCAATTTCCTGGATGTCACAGTTTCTTCTTTCCTAATTGATTTGTTCGCCTGTGCCACTGAGTTTCTGTTTGAACATCTCATTGTGTGCCTTGAGTGGCCGCTGCAGCAGTTCCCATGCCAATTAGCACAGTGGCTCAAAGCAGGTGCCAAGGCAAATATTTAGCTAATTATCAATATTTAATAGCATTTCTGCACTGGCTCCTTTCCTAAGGTCCAGCAGATGCTATTAAATCTCACCCCATAGATACACAGTTATGACACGTAATAACTACTTGAATATAAAAGAGATTAATAATTTAAAGTGAGCCAACAAATTAGGACCATCATTAAAAAACTGGGCTTAAAACCATTTTGCATAAAACCAGCCCAGTTCAAGGTAATGCCAAGGCTTTCCTGATAAAGAATTACAGCATTAATTCAGCAAAGTGAACTTATTGCTCCTACTCCCTCTCCGAGATCCCTGGAGCATTCAGAGTAGAGGAGTGAAATGATAGCATTCATGGGCACAGTGGCGCCTATTTCCATTTCCCCCATCAAACCTAGTCCGAGTTTTGAGAGTGTGTGTTGTGGCAGAAGAGAAAGACTGATCCCTTTATTATTATGGCGCTATTGCTAAAGTCCCCGTGAATAGCATGCTTTTATACTGAAGTTTCCCTCCTCCAGAGGGGTTGGAGGGGCCCATTTTTACAAGAAGTGTTTACATAAACAGAAACTTGGACACATGCTGTGACCTCTCTGGGTCATCGCTGGAAATACATGGAGAAATCACACCTTTGATGTGGATATCTTGACTGGTATTTTAATTGACTCCCCAAGTGGTGTCAACAGAATATCATCAACCAGTGTTTGGGGTTTTTTACACCGAATGTCTACCACGGCTTACAAATGATCCTTTTCAGTAAGTGTGCAATCATACTTTACATTATATTTAGTCACAATAAAAACAGATAGACAGTTACAAAAGCCATTACTGACTTTTTTGATTTTTTGCAATCTTTGGACTGCATTAAAAATAGAACAATTCTGCAAAGAAAACCACTGCATGTGCTCAGGGACACTTTGTCAGTAAACACAGTTTATCACCACATTCATAAGACTGTTTAAAAAAATTCAAAACAATGCTGTTGAAAGAAAAAACTTACCTTTTAGATGGATTAAGGAAATGGGTTTAAAAGCAGGACTATCTGGCTTGTCGTTAGCACAGTTCAAAAGAAAGAAGATATACCTGTTTGGGTCTAAACATAACACTCATTGGTGCACATGTGTTGGGGTGGTTAGCACTGTTGCCCCAGAAAGGTTAGGATGGTCCAAGATTCAAGTCCAGTGGTCGTCTAGGGCCTTTTGGTGTAGAGTTTGTATGTTCTCGTTGTGCCTGTGTAGGTTCATTCCAGGTACGCCGACTTCCTCTTACAGTCTAAAGACATTCAGTCAGTGGGGTTAGGTTAATTGGTGATTTTAGGTTGCTCATAGGTGTGAACGTGAGTGGTCTGTCTCTCTGTCCAGGGTGTACCATACCTCTCGTCCTATGGTATTTGGGATGGAGGGACTTCTACAATGCCTAACCACATTAAACGTACATTACAACAGCATGACTCCAAAGTAAAAGTCCAAAAATCAGCAATATTCCAGACCTGTCACAGAAAATATCTGTGACATGAAAAATATAACAACTGAATTTTAGGAAACCTGTTCTTAATATCAATTTATAAAATTAGTATAAAAAAAATAAAATGCATACAATTTATTAGCATCTGCAATAAATATATTGTTTTGACTAGTTTTTCTTGATGATTTTCAAATCTTTGCATTCTGTTTTTATTGATATTTCCTTTGGAAACAGGGTTGTACCTTAAAGTGTGTATTTAGAATTCCTGTTCAATTCCCTCTGAGCAAACAGTTTGTGCAGACAGAGCTGCACCAACTTGCAAGGCAAATTCTTTTAATGGAGCATGTTGCTGGAGGCACCGTTGCTTGCTTGTGTGATATTACCATTTACCTGCTGTTTCGAATTTTATTTGAATTGGGATGAAAAGATTAGGAGAAGATATGTAAAAGGCAGACGCATTTTACCTCCAGTTTTTTTTTTTTGTTCCCTGCTGCCGCATTCATGCCGATCACTTGACATTGCGTTTTATATTTCTGTATTTGTGTGCGCCTTTTGGGATTTAACCTGTCTAGAATATTTCCCAGAAGACATCCATGCAGAGGGCAGAAAACATCAATCGGCCATCTGATGCCTTACACACTGGATCTGTGTTGATACGATGAGGTATTGTCAAATGTTTTTCATCTGACGTGAAATTATGCATTTGGTAGAAACCAGTAGCTCATTTAGGTCAAATCTTATGACTTTGTAAGTTTTTAAAGAAGCAGTTATCAAGAAAAAGCAAATGAACCTTTATATCAGTTATTTAAGTTCACGACAGACAACAAATGACTTCATATTTACTGTGTAGCATCTATCACTGCTTTTGCATTTACAGCAGTTTCACATCAGTACTCTTCAATCTATCACTTTATTCCTAAGTGAAATAACTCAAAACTATTTAATGGATAGCGATCAAATACTTTGGAGGTCATAGCAACTGTATGTATGACGTTTGCTTTCTTTCAGCTTTTTATCTTCCACTACTAGAAGGTCAAAGGTTTAACTTACCCACTGAAATGTTTCAACACTTGCCCAATACTTTGACATTAAAAATTGATTTTTTTGTGTTTAAAAATACCACAAAGCAGGACAGCGAGCCACCAAAAGTGTCAGTAGATACGTCAGTTGTGAGTTATTACCATGAAGGATTAAAGAAATTGAGAAGATCACACTTTGATTTGTTGCACTGAAGCTTTTCACTCTGGAACCATTGGAGAGGTCTTCGTGGAAGAATGTGACAAGCTTTTCAATAAATAAATAAATCTTCAAAAGGTTACCTACAAGAAATTGACAAAGTTCATTGCAAATGATCACAGATTAGAAAACACCACGTGACTAGAATATGCTGACACTGAAAAAAAAAAGCATTTTATTAATATTTTATTGTGAGTAAATGCAAGAAAACTCTTTTTTTTGTTGTTGAACATAAAAAAAACTTTGAAATATTCTCACTCTATAGTTCATTGAAACATCCTTTAGAACTCTTGCTGAGAAATCATTCTTTGTTTAATGGCACTGCCTGTCAGCCATAGAAGAAACTGTCTTCCCTTAGAAATCCCTGAAAAACTAAATTCTCTCGGTCATCTCCATGTACTCTAAATTTTATATCATTGTTCATACATTTATTGTTTAAATTTAACTTTATTTAAATAAATGTTTGTATTAAGAACAACAAAAGTAAATGCAAAAAGAAGAACAATGAGAAGCACTGTAAATGCTTACAAAGCAGCTAGTATTTTTTAAACACAGACAATAAATTGGGCATATTGATATTCTCCCTTAAGGATGCCCAAATGTCCAGTCCAAACTCCCTTGAATTTGTGGTCCTTGAAGACTAAATATACTTGAAACATAAGGACATCAAAAAAAGACCTTCCCAAGGACAGACATCTACAGGTATAAAGGTATAAAAAAAAAAAGGCTGTTTTGAATTTAAGTATTAAAATGAACTGTGTGTGAGACCTTAATGAGACAGAAAAAAAATTACACAAGGTCATCGTTGGTATGAACAGAAATTTCATCCCTTTGGGGCAGAAAAGACAGAACTTTTTGTTTTAGCAAACTGCCCATCAAATAAGCATAATTACCATCAGAATTCATACAGTGTTCTGAGACTCCTGAAGGCAAGCCGCCCCACTCAAATTAGCAGCTCTGATAAATCACCATTAATTAGCTAATAAAAGCCAGCAGGTGGTTCGGAGCCCAAAGACATTCCCCGGTTGTCTGAATTATGTATATTACAGCAGTGCACTGATAAAGTAAATGAGTAGTGGGAACAACAGATAGGCGTTCTGGAGGGCCTTCATGTAGGGATAATGCTCCACTCAAATCTCCTGCAATCCCACCCAAAGGAATACAAGTGGCTCTGACCCCCACTCAAATCGCATAACACACAGGGCTCTAGTGTGAGGTGTATTTGTACATGGATTATGTAGGCGGAATACAAAGTTTGATTTGCCCACCCTGAATGAAGAGCTTGTAAAGATGTTATACTGTCATTATAGAAACATAAGGCAATTATTAGGAGAAAGGAGAAACGTGCATTGATTAAGGCATGATGACCTCTCTGCAGTGAGCTGGTAAGGGCAGAGTGAATTTTTGATGATCGGCATCATTATACATAAAAAAACAACCACTTAAGGTCCAAAATAAAGGTGTTTTTAAAGCAAGTTATCCTAAAATTACAAGTACAAAAATAAACTAACAGTCAATAATGTAGCAGGTATTGTAATTTATTTAACATTGCCAACAACTGTGTTAGAAAATATTAAAACACTGTAAAGTTTACATCCCGTGTTTCTCGCCAAAGGTGTATTTCCTTAAAGTTTATCCAAACATCATTATAAGAAGCAACATCTTATTGTCATTCCTGGGCTAAAATTTGTCTTCTGTTGTGCCGGTGACTGCAGTCAGTAGTGATGTCACTGGATCCTGGAGTACACTGTACATCACTGCAGTAAGGTGAGAAGGTAAACCAATGGAGGTTTGCAAGAAATTTACTTTTCATCAGTCGTTAGACTCTTTAAAGGCTAATAATATATAATAAATGTTGAAATATTTGGGCGTTTTTAAAAAAAAATTTATTTAAATCTTCCCATGTATCCTTTTCTTACTCTTTGTTTATAGCAATGCCATCACCAACATGTAACATGTATATCACATTTTTAGAGATACTCACATCTGTGTGTGATAAAGGCAAAGTTTGTGTAAACACTTTTCAATAGGAGTAATAATGATTCAAAACTCCACAGGGCTCCATGGCAAGTTTGAAATCAGTCATTTGTTCGGAGACAAAATATATGAATGTGTATGTAAATATCCTTCAATTAAATGTGCTCTAAAAAAAAATATTAATAAAATGATACATTTGTACAATATTTTTGTGGACTTTAAAAAAAAAAAAGAGTCACACCACTTACCTTTGGAGCATACGTAGCACAAGCATCCACTTCACATAATCCCTGTGATGTATCATTAGTGTGAATAGGTGTTAATGGAGGCTGAATCAACTTGAAATAGCCTGATATCTGTTTAGCTGCAGGAACTTAGCTGATCGCTTCTGTGTTTTATGTTAATTGTATAGATTACCACAGATGTTGTGATTAATTTCATGTCGATGAACTGTTGTTTTCGTTAATTTTAGTTTTTTGCACATTATAACCCATCTTCACTATTTTGAATGCCGTCGCAACCAAGTTTCCCTGTCAGTAAACACACTCAGAAATCTAGTTTGCTTCGTTCCTCCTTGGGTAAATGAGCTCTTTTCTCTGGGTTAGATGTCCTGAGGCAGCCACTTGGCAGAGGGTGAAAGAAATGGCAAAAAGGCATCAACACAAGTGGGACATGGGAGCAGATGGGACACTGATTGCAGTGTTGTTTACAGCTGTTGAGGTCCTTGCACATTGCTATATAGAGGTCAGAAACTATGTCTGTCTACCACATGATACAGCAATGCCACAGATGTGTGCAGGCATCTCCAAAGCAAATATCCCTGTCAGTAAAACACACTTATAAGGAAAACTACTTTTTTCCCCAGAAATGTGCTTGTTTTGGGCGGATGTTTTGGTCAGATGATACAAGATTTATTATTTTTTCAAAGTGCTCCTCTGAAAAACATGGAGTCTGCACCTGCTTACACTTTTGATGCTCTCAGAAAGTGTGGAAGAAATAAAAAGGACAACAGAGAGCGAGAAAGTGAGAGCAACTGGAAGGAAAGCCATCCAACACAAAGGTCTTTGACGATCGTTAACATTTCTTTATGTTCGCATTGAATCACTTTATATGGTTTTACCAGGGACGTTGTCTATTCAGAAACGCTCCATCAGGGTTCTGACTATAGTCTGTATCTCAAGCCATAATAGCCCAGAGCGGCATGTGAAATATATCCAAAGTAATCAACCTTTTGCAAAGGCACCTCAGAAGCACACATTTCAACAGCACAGTGTAATCTAATATATTGGGTGGCATCAACTTTCTTTGCACAGACATTAGTTTCATAGAGAATGGAGTATTTGCATGGCAAGATGATGTAAGTTTTAAGCAATAAAAATGCTATATACCTCTCATTTCCATTACCCTAATCGACATACTGTTGGAAAAATGTGAGCTTCACGGTCAAAAAGAAGCTTTTCTGATCTATGTTGTCATTTTTGGCATTATGTACTTTGTGTTAATTTCAGTAATGTTAAAGAAATATGTAATTCTCTGAGGGCAGACTGTGCCGTCTATTTCTAATAACGCAAGGCTAAAATGTACGTGCGGCATGATCCAAAGCCTGTCACAAATTTTTTTTCACAAATTTTTGTAATTGTAAATATTTTTTTTCCTGTAAATCGTGAAATAAGACTGATTTAAAGCCAATTTAAAAATGATTAACAACACAGCACAAATAATATATATCCCCATGCTGAACCGCACATATGAGCAGTACTCATCTTTGCACAGTGTGCAGACTGTAGTTTGTGATTTGTGGCTCCCACAAACTAAAGAACATAAAAGCGGGGAACAGACATAAAGCACTATGTGTGAGAAGAATAGAAAACTTAAAAGGTTTCATTAAGGAGGGAAAGAGTGTGTGCGATTTTTGTCCACTACACCCTCTGTTTCTTCATTGGAAATCTTTCAATAGAGTTCACCCCAACCACAATGATTGTGATGGCTGTGAGACATGAAGCGCTTGTTTTTGGTGTAAAATTATCTTTTTGGGGCAACAACTGCTGTTGTAGCCCCAAAAAGGAATGACAGGAACAGCATGAGAGACTTTCACCTAGGAAATTGGGGTTCATGTCCCCTGTATTTTCTTCATTTTCAGTTCTGTGTGGTATCATTACTTTTGTTACATTACTTTTACATTTACTTTCAGTTTTTTATTTACTTTTGTTTTCAGTTGCTTTTAACTTTTGTTATTCCTGGCTCATTGATCTAAGGGCAATACTAAGGGCCTAGAGGAAGGAAAATACTGCAGTTTGGAATTAAAAAAAAAATTATTCAGGCTTCCATTTTTCATTTTGCTGGGTTGCTAGAATGATCTCTTCCCCGTCATGTTGCCTAAAATGTAAACATCTAAAAGTTTTACTGCCTTGAAAGTGTTACACTGTGTGGACCGACATAGTTGATGCTGTTCTACAGAAATGAGCCCAGTTTATCATTTTGCTGGTAGACTGGGCTATAAATGCATTGCAGTAGTTAATGTATTTTTAAAAATGCAAACATTTTTATTATTCCCAACCCCTCCCTCTGCATCTAATCTCAAGTGTCTCTTGTTTAGTCTTGGTTCAGCCTCAATTTAAAAAAAACAACAACTTTTTCTTAATATATGTGTTTTTAATCAAACAAAAAAAAGGAAACAGTGTTTTTGTATTGTTGGACATAAGCTTTGAAACCACTGAGGTCCATAACCTCTGGGATTGTCAGTGGGGAAAGGCAGTCAGCACTGTTTCCATGGGGGTGTAATAATCATACGGCTTAATAATGGCATATTGCTTTGATTATGGTACGCTGGCCAATGTGGGTGTGTTATGTAATGCCTACAGATTCAGTCCAAACATACAGTATTTCCATGTTTGGGGTTTGAGGTTTGTGTGCATATGTGTGTGTGTGTGTATTCTTATTGGTGCTTTGAGATGCATAGCCATTGAGGCCATAATTTAGTCCATTATGTCCTCTGGTTTGCAGTCGTAGCCCGAGGCCTCTGGCACTGAACGTTGTGTCATTTGCTACCAACTGGGTTTTTGATGAGAGTGTGTGACCTAGACGCCTCATCCCTCACCACTGTCTCATTCCTTTTATTTACATCTGTCTTTAGCATTCTAATTACTCTCTTTATTGCTTTAGCCTGGAGGAATCTGTTATACTGGAGAAAAAAAGGACTAAGGACACTGGAGTTTTAACCAATAATAAAGCAGCATAACTCCCATTACCCATAGGCAAAGATTGGGCCTGTGAGGCTCTTATTTTATGGGCTTTGGGCAAGATACCCACAGACAGTATTCTCATTCCAGGATGTATATTGGAAGGATCTATTTGCTTTTCTGATTTGTGAATATCAAAGCAATTTTAATTTCAAAATCATGCATGGTGAAAAGGAAACGTTTGTTTCCCGAAAACAAAAAGGTTTATAGATTTTTTTTTATGGTGATGCCATCAGACTGAAAAGAGATCATTCGTTTGACTTGTGCATTTATAGTTTGCCAAAATTTAAATGAAGGGATGATCATTTGAAACATATCATGCTGTGGAACATAGTGCGTTTTGTATTTTTACTTCCACCAAGAACACAGAATACACACGCGGCACACTGTCTAATCTTTATTTTTGGACAATAGGAATTTAAAAAACAAAAACTTTTAAATGTTCCGTCCCTTCCCACCAAATTTTATGAAATAGCATCGAGAGCAGGCACAGCAGTCTTTAATGAGCTCTCAACTTTAAAGACTTGAAGGATATTAACAAGCTGCTTGACAAATGGTGCTTAGAAGCACATTAAAGACGCAGCTAATGGTGCGCATAATGACGGCTAATTTTCGATCAGATATAAATTAGAGCCCCCAACAGTTATTTGCCTTAAGGACTTTATGTAAATGATTCTGTTCTGTATAAACTGAAAACGGAGAGTGAGTGAGTGAATGAGTGAGGGAGAGAGAGAGAGAGGGAGAAAGGGAGAGAGAGACTAACACTCCTTGTGGGTATGATTAATAGATCTGCAACAGAGCACGGCTGTCAAAGCCCAATGAACACACATCCACTAGACAGCTCTACCACCTTCTCATTAAGGTCCAGTCTCTAAGCGGTCTACAACTTACTCATTCGGAACACCAAAACAGCCTCTGAGAACAAGCAAGTGTAAAACTCAGTGGTCGCAAGGAAGGACGACCAAGCAAAAGGGAACACTAGGAGGAGACCTGCCCGTCCATATACATGTATACACATCCAGTGTTGTTAAATATTTGATAGCTGAAGGCACTTCATGGCATCAATTTATATGTTAGGTCATAATACATAACAGCATGATGACTTGATGTGCCTGAAATTAAATGATGAACCCATTTGGTTAATAGCTTTTATATTCATCCACAATATGGCGAATCTGCAGATTGAAATCTAGCAGTCTGAGGTCAAGGGTCTTAGTATATGGTTTTGTATGGTTACTGCATGAGCATGGGTTGTACACAATTTATGTAAACTGGACCTGGTACAATTATTTTAATTATTTTACTATCTTTTCTATTTGCATTGAAAATGTAATAAGAACAGTGTTGACACAATGATTTTAATGCTGACATTAATATAAAAATATGGATGAGTAATTTTTATATACCACGATGAAGCTTGATTTTTATTATTTTTACTTTTTCAGTTTAGCCCTTCAGTGAAGAACCATTGTATCATTTCGAAAATACACTTCATATCATCACATGACTCCACACTCCTGTCACACACCCTTAGGAACTGGATTTTTCTGTGACACATAACACAGAGAGTTCAGGTTTTACCACATTTCCACAGCAATGTGTACCTTTGTGATATAAATTCATGGGGCAGTTCGTGAACTACACTTTACAAAAATCTGAAAATCAATATGTTCAAGGATCAGTGAAGATAATATCGGGATTACAAAGCCTTAATTGAATATTACTTCAAAAATAACCAATGAAGAATTTTTAATATTGTTTAATGTTTAATATAATTCTTTGGTATATATTTTTACACATAGTCAAGTCTATTTCATTAAAATGATGTGTTTAAAATGTTCAAATACATTTTCCCACCAAATAGCCTTTTATAGCCTCCACTGACGTTACAGTTAATTACTATTCCAGATTTTGCACCTGCACGCCCCTGGCGGTACGAAACTGTATTGCAAAATGCATGTGGATATTTTTTTATGACGAAATGGTGAACTTTATTAAAACAAGAGATTAATTTGTACCACAGCAGGCTCTGGATCCTAATAGGAAGAATTTTCAATCGAGAATATATAATTAATTATTTATTGTTATCTATATTGACAAACCCTGCTCACATCCAAATGCTAAATTTATTTAACACATATAATCTGTCTTTCATAAAGTTTAAAACATGCTCACCATGTTGGAGATAACTGTATTGAAAGAGTCTAAGTGGGGGGTAGACATTATTCCCCCTCAAGCGAAAGCATTCAAATATTCATTTAGTTTCATGTGGAAAAAATAAAATTCACAAAACTGCACCAGCCTGACGAACAATGAAGGCAAAGAAAGAATTCTTCTAATTTTTTTCCTTAAAAGAATTAAAGAAAGTTTATTGTTTTCATTTACAAATGTAGGGGAGATGTGAAAACGCTCTGGGGGGTGGGAAGGTAGGAACTTGGTTTAGCATCCCAAATCATTGTTTTGGTGTTAGCCAAATGTCAGGGGTGACTGTGGCTTCTCAGCACCCACCCTCTAATCATGCCCCTGAGCTATTTTAGTTGAAGGCTATGAATGTTTCCTATGCTATTAAATTAACGGGGATTTTCGTTCTTTCTTTCTTTTTTTATTTAAAAAAAGAAACAACTATTTTCCCCTCACAGAAATTGTAATTTATAATTTCTTGCTATGCTACGGTTTTAATTTGCCACTCTTGTTATTGCTCCAGGTTTAGAAATCGTCACCTTTCCTTTTATTTCCTTCATCAAAAAATATGAATGACTTCAAATAAAGGTACGAGTTTAAATGCAGCAGCGTCATACATTTTTAATGAAGAGCGTATTCTTGTCTACGCATGTGCGGATAGCGCGTCTTCGTTTCTGGTTAGATTTCAAAATAAAGGCTATGCAGCGCGGGCCTTTTCTGAAAGTGTTCGGGTTTAAAAGGCAAACGTTTTGGCTTCACTTTTTACCACCACACTGGAAAACAAAAATCTTATTTCATGATTATTTACTAAGAAATAAAAATGTTATCAGCTTCAAGTTTCTAATTTCAGTAAAGTGGATGCTTGCCTAACTATGTGGCCTTACCCATCTGATGAACAACACAGCGTTTAAAGACGTGATGATTTCTGAGTGTGCACGTGGCTTTGGGTTGTACGTGCACGTGCGTTAGCTAGTGAGCGAGAGAGACAGCGAGAGATAGGGAGAGAGAGAGAGAGAGAGAGAAGGGCTATGTTTCACTGGCACACTGAGTGTGGATTTCCCTCCTTTGCATGCCATCCCAGATCAGAAAGTATCCCACCAACCTCCTCCAGCCATCCAGTGCTACTCCATCGATTAGATTCTGGGGAACACTTAACAAACTAATGACTATTGATGGCTGATTAATATTGCATCAACAACAACTGATTGGCGACACTATCAAATGGCGTGTGCCGCTTCGCATTCAAGCGGCCATCTGACGGGGCTTTTGTACAGTATTTTAGCGGCGTGGAGCAGCCAACAGATGATAAATACGGGATTGCGTGGTGCGCGGCGCGTTCACTTTATGGCTCACAGTTCGTCTAATTCGAGAGCAGTCGCGTCTTTGAAGGCAGACACTTGGCGTAAATGTACAGTTAAAATATTCTACTCTCAGGTCCCCGGGCGGAGCTCCGACAGTCCCTGGCTTCATTAAAATTTCATCAGTATCCCTGTGAAAGAGGGGGGAACTGTTCTGGGGAAAGAGAAAAATAAAACAGAGGGCGTAATTATAACAAAAGGAAACAGCGCTGCCCTTTTCGTTTTGTAGAAGGCTCCCACAGTGTCTTTCTTACGCGTGTGCTTCAATGTATGGAGCCCGTGCAGCGTGGTCTGAGCAGACGTGTCTGTGACTTTAAGGTAAATTGTTTTGGCTCAAATGTTTATTATATATATGTAGCCTTTATGTCTAAGAAGAAAAGAAAAAAACAGACCTTCGATTTTCTTCATTGTGCTTGGGCCCTTTCTTTATGTGTGTGTGTGCGTATTTTTTCGGCGCTGGGGTCACATTGATTCGCTATCAAAGAATCCAGATCGATTTTCGCCCAATATGTTTAAACCAAACAGGCAATAGCCGTCTGGTTAAGAAGCTGCCCGCTGCCTGCCCGTCTGTCTGTCTGTCTATCTCCCTGTCTTTCTGTGCAGAGCTGCGGCTTGTCAAGCAGCAGCGAGGCTCACTGCATAAAGTTAATTTCAATTCCCGATGAGACACTCACTCGGCAGCCCTCCCTGACCAGCGGTAATTAACAGGGATGGCTAATGACTGCTTAACTCGCTCTTCATAATTATCTGGTTTTCATAATTCGATGTGTAATTTAATAATTCGCTCTTATTAACGTATTAAGTGAATGGCTCGTTTAGGGGAAATTAGAAGCACTCACCAGGAGCATCTTTTAATTGATGAACCATCACCGCTGTCTCATTAATAAGGGTCGTTTTGATACCCTTAATATGTCACGAGGGTGGCGCTTCAGCATGTTTGGTTTATGGATGAGGGTTTTTTTTTTATGAAGGCGCTGCTTTACAGATAGGACTGCTTTTAATGAGGTGTGTAAATACCGAGGAACGGTACACTCCTCACATTTAAAGTAATTAAGATATTAGTGGATCTTTTATTTTATTTACACGAAATATTGTTTGACACTCTTTGGAAATACTGCATGTGTAAAATAATATTTTTTAAATCTATAAAAATATGTTGAGAATCACCTGATGTGATTTTTCTAAAGCTGAGTATTTAAAAAAATCATCTAATTCATCCTGGGTTTTTTGTTTTGTTGTTTTTATGGGTTTTTTTTTACTGTTATAATCAGTTTGAAGTGATCCAAAAACAATCCCATGAAAATGCATTCCACGTGCTGTAAATAATTAGCGTAAAGGTGGATGACAGGTCTCAGAAATGCTAATATTTGGCTCCTCCGGCCTGTCAGGGATCTGTCCATGGTGCTGAAACGCTTGCTCAGCGCTCAGCAAACCAGCAGACCAGTAAGCCCTGAAGACCCCCCACAAAACAACAACAACAAAATATGTGGACATCACATCACCCTCCTCTTCTTCTTCCTCATATCTAACCATAACTACGAACCAAAGGTTGTGCTTCAAAGCCTGTGTGCCCGCATGCACGAGCGAAGCATGTTGGAGTGTGTATTTAAATAGAGTCGGGCACGTTGGCAGGCGAGCTGTTTTTCTGGCGGGCTGACATCTGGCAAGTCTGCGCTCCAGGGACCCATCTAGCTC
The DNA here is from genome assembly GCF_013358895.1 of Oreochromis aureus. Lineage (NCBI taxonomy): Eukaryota > Metazoa > Chordata > Actinopteri > Cichliformes > Cichlidae > Oreochromis > Oreochromis aureus. Next base: position 16,880,395 of record NC_052947.1, read on the forward strand.
TCCACAGACCCCCTGATTAGGCTCTAATAGAATATTAGCATTTGCTCTCAGGTAAGGCAACAGTGAGCTACATAAGCTGGCAGCACGTCAGTGGAGACGCCACGTGTGTCTTTAACGTTGATGGAATAGAGGGGAAGTGGTTCCTGTAGGGCCTGCTTTATGTCTAGGCCTGGAGGAGGGTAGCGAAACCAGAAAGGCAAGAAGAAGAAGAAGCAGAAGAAGAAGAAAAGCAATTTCACATTTTAATTTTTGGTATTCATCTCATGCTCTTATATTGCCCTGATAAGCCAGAGAACAGATTGGGTATGGGGAGTGGGGTTGGTGGTTATGCCTTGCTCATAAGGACTGTGACAGTCCACATGTTGTGTTATAAATAAAACAACCTGGACACATTTTGGTACCAACAAGTCATGTCATCGTTTTTTGTTTTTTTTTTAAGAGAGAGGTATTTGAAGTAAAAATACTCCATTAACGTCTGCTCTATCCACCAGCTATGTCTCAAAAAAAAAAAAGAAGAAGAAGAAAAAAGAGCTGCGTAGCCCACAGCTAAACCGTTTCCCTCCTCCTCATCAATAAATAAATAGATGAATAAATAAAAGAATATTAATATGTCTGGGAGAGCCACTTTGCACACTGTAGTCATGGAAAAACGTCCGATTAAATGTTAAAGTTTGTTCTTTAATGAAACACATATTGCAGTTCAATAAATAAATTAATTAAAATTACATGGATGTAATAAATTAATAGAATTATTTAACCAGGGAACCAAAAGCAACATACATTACAGAAATAAGTTACCTCAGCTAAACAGCAATACAGCAAAAACCTGTACGGATATATTTATGTGCATCGACTGGTTCCAATGAAATATTTACATTGTACACGTATACTTCCATGAAGCTGTTTCTTTTTCTCTTCAAGAAAAACAAAAAAACAAAAACAAAAACAAAACATTACTTAAACAAGGTGATTTAACAAGCAACGACTCCATAACGATGCGCGTATATTTATACAAATAAATAGCAGGAGAGGGGGGAAACATACATAAAATAATATAAAAAACAGAATACTATCTCATATATATCTCGATTGTACCATCTCAGACGTTAAAAGTCGTAAAAAAAATTTTTTGTGACTGTACGTTTTACAGTCGTTTCCCTTTAAACCAGAACAACACGCTTAACTTGCTGTCAGAATTTGATTTCCTCAAGCAAAACGAGGAGGAGGAGGAGAAGGGGGGTGGGGTGGTAGTGTTGGGGGGTGGGGGGAATCCCAATAAATATATAATGAAGTAAACATGACCTCACTCAATAAATACTTCATAAGACACCGGCCCACGCTGGATTGTAAACTTATTGTAGCCGGCGAGAAATCAAATTTTCTTTTAAATAGCGAAAAAAATCTGTAGAAGCCATCCCAGTCACTCCCTGTTTTGATAATCCCACATACTGAGGCCTAATAATAATAATAATAATAATAATAATAATAGTAATAATAATTAGAATAATATTAACCTTAACTTAATCCAAACCCAGGGTATCTTGAAAAATAGATCCCCGACTTTGAGCACACGTGGTAACAAAAATAAGTGGAATTAGTTACACATTTAGACACAAAATGAAGTGTGTGTGTGTATGTGTGTGTGTGAGACAAGGAAGTTATTCATTTACACAAGGATATTTGGCAGTAATCTAATATTAGCTTAAAAGAACAAGTGGTGTGTCGTCCTCTTAATCCCCCTCGTGGACCCTGAATAAATGTCAGACTGCACTGTCATGAACTTGGAGGGGGGCTGGGGGGATATAGCTTATCCTATAAGCCAAAAATATAAACACCAATATTCACCAACCAAGTGCTTTGAGTTAAATGGCCCCGCTATTTTCACTTTGAGGGTGGGGAAGGTGGGAGTTCTAAGCCAAACTATAGTCACCATTTGAAATGAATTATAAATACAAATTAAAGCGTAGAGTCCTGTAAGTCATACTGCGTTGGCATTAAAAAGGTGAAGCATAGTAAGTGTGGAAACAGTGGTCTTACTTGCTCTGTCAAACGACGCTTTACTTGACTCCACATCTTCCTCTCAGCGAGTAAAAGACGTGACTGGATCTGTTTTTTCTTTCTCTCTCTCGAGTTTTTTCTCTCTCTTTTTCTTTTTTGTCAGTCATTGTTCGATTTCAGGATTTTTTTTTCGAAGTTCAAAGCACAAAGTCATCGATGATTGAAAAAAAGGTGTGAGATAGGAAATATGATACAAATCATCTCTAAACAGTTCCAAGTCTTTTTGAGGGTGGTGGGGTTTTTTTTCAGACGCATGCAGAGTACTTCATTCGTTTCTGTTTCTGTCGCTGGTTGCAAAACCAGACGCGCACCACGTTCTTTTTCAGGTCCAGCTTTTCTGCGATTGCTGCGATTTTCTCCGAGGAGGGACGCGGCTGAATGGCAAAATAGGCCTCCAGCGATCTCTTCTCCGGTGCGGCTATCGACGTGCGCTTCCTCTTTTTCTCCGCGCCGTTGAACAACTCGGGTTTATTAAGTTTCTCCCTGTGTGATTTCTCGGCTTCTTCTAGCCACGCTTGCAGGATGGGCTTCAAAGCGATCATGTTGTTGTGTGAGAGCGTGAGGGACTCGAATCGGCAGATGGTGCTTTGGCTGAGGGAGCCCACCCCAGGAATCTTCAGACTGGCTAATGCTGCCCCTACATCCGCCTGGGTAACCCCGAGTTTGATCCGTCTCTGCTTAAACCTCTCCGCGAAGGCTTCCAAGTCCCTTGGATCGGCGTCCACGTCGTTCATGCCCATGTGCGGCGGTAGCCCGTGGGCATGAGCCATGTTGATAGCTGCCTGGTGCATGTGGTTCATGCCCGCCATGTGGGCAGGGTGCGCAGGCGTGGAAACCACCGAGCCATCCGGTCCTGCCATGGCTCCTAGTGCCAGTCCAGGGGTGATGTGATCCAGCAGGTCCCCCTCCAGTGCCTGGTGAGGCTGGTGATGATGGTGGTGGTGGTGGTGATGGTGGCCAGCCAGGGCGGATGGATGAGAGATAGGCACCGAGGAGGAAGAGGAGGAAGACGACGTGCAGGGGAGAGTGTTCATGGTGTGGTAGGTTGCGTCCGGCTTGAAGGGACTGTGATGTGGTGGGTGGTGGTGGCTCTTGGTCTGCGAGACTATATCCACCGCCGCTAGAGCTTCAGCCCGGGCCAATAAACTCTCATCCAAGCCTCCGAATATATTGCTCTGCAATTGCAAATAGAATGCACACATAACTGTCAGCAGGGAATTCTCCCTCCACTCCTCGGTTTAAAACATTTCCAGAATGTGAAAAAAAGAAATCCTAAAAAAAAGGAGGGAGCACACAAAACAAGACACATGCAACATCCCAGGTCATAAAAATTAATACGAAAGGCAAAGCCGACTGAATACATAAGTTGAGCAGAGAGGAGGAAAAAAAATATGGAGGTGTTGGGTGATTTGCTGTGCAGACATGAAAAAAACATCAAGCAACGAAAAAAAAAGTGGGCTGTCAAAATGTGCCTTTAAGCAGTGATTATGCAGAATACATACCGGTGGGGTTGGGAGACAGGCTCTGCGCATCGCCTCCGAGCTGCTGCTGCTGCTGCTGCTGATGATGGTGCTGCTGTGTCGGGAGGATGAGCAGGAGGACGAAGGTGCATTGGAAGTCAGAGTGGAGGACGAGGAGGAATGCAACGAGTACTTGGGTTCGGGCAAGCTGGTGTGGGCCATGGCAAAAGGCTGCTTGCTGTTCAGAGACATCATCATCATATTTGCGGGCGTCCAAGCCTCGGCAAGTTCCTTTTAATAAGTTAAGACTCCGCCTCCTCTGGTCGGGAGTTGAAGCCCAATTGCTTCGCAGGAATCTCAAGTCACTGTCGAATAAAGTGTCGGCTGAAGACGGTCGTCCAACACTGAATCACATGTATTTATTATTGCGCGCGGAGGTAACGGAGAGGCGTCTCGTCTTTTTGTGGCGAATGAGATATCACAGACGCCAACAAACCATGCAGCCGAGCGCCGATGATACCTCTTCCCGTTGCGGACTTGTGGCGCAATGGTTCAGAAACACTTTGTGCCTTTTCTCCTTCAGCTTGCCCCCCCCCCCCCACCTTGTACTACACAAGTATGTTTTCTTTGTTGTTGTTGTTGTTGTGTGCCTTGGATTATTTTTGGCAGAGCTCCTCATCAACGACGCCAGCAAGAAAAAAAAAGTTTCTCTCCGTCTCTTAGGATTTCCAAAAATACTTCAAGTTTGAAAACTGTTGCCGTTCTCGTTGACCTCTTTATTTTTTCCCCTCAAAAGTTTCCGTCTTGATATGACCGTAAGTGAGAAGTAATGGCGATGACAGTCTCTGTATTGTACCTCTTCGACTACGTTGAATGCTGCGGGGACCCGAACTGCCTCTGCTCTGAGGCGAAGGGCAGACTGAGTCTCTCTCCGCCTCTCTCTCTCTCTCTCTCTCTCTCTCTTACACACACACACACCCTCTCCCTTCTCTCTCTACAGCGCTCTCAGTGTCTCACCCACTCGCACACACACACACACACACACACACCCTTTTGTGCACACCTGAAAAAAAAAAAAAAAACCCTTTCATGATTTATTATTCTTCATTAGCCACACCACCACCACCACCACAGCCGCCGCCGCTGGGGACTCTGCGCATGGGCAGTCTACAACAAGGCATTTATTTCAAATGAATCTACTTCATCACCAACACCACCAACACCTCGTTACCAACACCGCGTCCAATAAAAGTCGGAATCCCGGTTTGTTGTAACAGAAAATATTTATATATTTTTAAAATCTTGGATTTAAAATCTTGAATTTAAAAAAAAAATCACATAGAAATATTGAGCGCGGAGGGAGCAATGGAAGTAAATTATCACGACGGACAGGGACAGCTCCCCTACACAAGTTTTTTCCGCTATAGTAAAGGGGGAAAACTGATTACTACGATAACTAAAGGTTTCACAGAGTTTTGAAATAGGAATGGCAAGTGACTCGATTACTATCTTAACATCCAAAGTAAAAATCATATGTAATTATTCTAAATATATAACCATATTTTGTAATCTTGAAAAAAAAAGAAAACACCTAAAGAATCACGAATTGTACCTAATTTAAAAAAATGTTATTCCTCTACGTTGAAATCTATGCGTAAAGGCTGCACGTTAATGAATGACAATAAAAGTGGATTTTTCCTTTTAAAGTAATGAACACTGTTAAATTGTAAATCCACACACTTGTCATAGCAGCCTATTATCTTATCTCTTCGCTAATTACGCCACATTATCGGTAATGTAATTAAAACATTTAATCACGTTGTAATTAACAAGGGGTGCCTAATTTATTTAATATGGCTGCGTCTATAGAAACAGCTAATTGTTTTCTAAGTAGCCTAAGCTAAAGGAGAGTGGAAATATTCAATCGTTTGCATATATATATATATATATATATATATATATATATATACACATATATATATATGTGTGTAATCTGTGTTTAGACAGAGACAGACAGAGACACTCGGCCTTACACCTGTCACAAGAAGTGTGACAGGTGTAAGGCGATCATGAATGTGTTTGAAAAGATCACTAATCTCCTTAAATGTGTTACTAATATCAAATGTTCGGGATTCCACATTTAATCACTTCCTTTTTCAAAGAACATTAAGTCTGTTCTCATTCTTATAATTAAAGTCTACATCTCGCAGCTCTGCTTTGTGTCTGCAGCTTCATTTTTTTAAAAATACAGATATTACAGCCGCGATTAAAAACGCGCTTTCCTGAATATAGCGTGTGTCTTTGCAAGCGACTCGATGCCATGTCCGCTGTTTTTTTTTTCTAATGCGCACATACGTTTAATATGTCCCCATGGCTGCCACAACAAGCCTGTTGGTGTTGCTGCACACTGCAAGAGAGCCATCCAGCTGCAGAAATATGTTGTTCCCCAGCGGGACAACAGGCGCTGCTGGAGCCACCTCCAGACATCGGGAGACAGAGATCAGGCTCGGGAGACATCAAGGAGCAATCAGTGTCTGCTCACATATACCGACAGACTGATTTATGATGAAACTTTAAAGAAATCATTTATATTTCACCACCTCTAAATCGGTGTATGAAATTTTCATCCACAATGAAACACACAAAAAAGTATATCTTAAGTCAAATAAATCAGCCCCAGCTTCTCCCAAGCAATTGACTTTGAAGTGCACTTTCAACACTTTCGCGAGTGTGTTCACATACCTAAGGCTTTTACTTCCTTTGCCAACAGCTTTCTCACGTTTGAGGGAGGACACAGTGTCAGAATGTTTAACAGAATTACCTTTGAAGGGTCTGTCATGGCAAACAGAAACACAATTAAGCTGCAATTCCACATATTTCCCTCGCTTTCTTTTTAAAGCTGTTATATTTGTTTTACTGTATTGGTTTAACGTATTACTGTTTTGCTTTTTTTATTTATAGAATTTTTAATTATAAACAACACGTTATGTGCAGCATTTCAATTTTTATCTTTAATCATTCATCAGCAATAAATAAATTATTACATCTAACTCATGACAATATTTTATTAAAGAAAATAAAATGCATTCATCAGAACAGCATTTCTGATTTTTTCAATTTTTTCTACACTGTGAAAATATTTTGATGTGCAAACATTAGTTTTTTCAACACTTTCATACAGTCAGCCAAATGCTCCTCCAGTTTTAAATACGTTTTCCCTCCATTTATATCATCACACTGATACAGTAATTTGAGGCAATGTTGCTATCAGAAAAAAACAACTTGCACATACCTTGCCTTTAAAAACATATAGCCTCAGTGTAATTGTGCAAAAAAAGAAAAAAGGAAAAAAAGATTTCTAGGACTTCAAGGATCTTTGCTACATACATATATAAATAAATCTGCTCCGTCTAAAAATAAAAGTAAAGCCAAAAAGTAAAACAGGGAGCACATGCAGCAAGGCTTGATATAACTCAGGTGACTTGTTTGCTTTTTTTTCTCCCCTTCTCCTCCTCCTCCTCCTCACTCTCTTACTTACATTCGAATCAAGGAGTGCTGCAGAGGTGTCTGTGTGCTTTTACACAAAGACATACTCTTCTCAGCCTCCCTCAGGAGCTCTCCACGTTAACAATCCCAATTACACCAAGACCACCAGAGACAGCTGTTTTTATTACAGAACCGCTCCTTTGTGCCGCCAACAAGGTATCTCCGCTCCTAGACTGAACACAGAGATAAAGCTCGACTGTGAGGCAGAGGCAGAGAGGAGAGGGAGAGAAGTGTGGAGTGAAGTGGATAAAGTCTCTCGACTGCTCGCAGTGGTGATGCCTTTATTCACAGCTTCCCCCTACCTTTTCTGATCTCGTGGAGCTCTTTACATGCTGGAGCAGAAGGTCAATGCTTGTTGGGAGAGGGTCTACAAAGAGATCAGGATCTAACTCAAGGCAACAGCAAATCACACACACACAAAAACGAGGGTGGGGGGTGGGGGGGATGTGTTTCAGTCACCAAAAGCAGTGTTTTATTTATTCATCTGCTTTACCTGGGAAATGTGACAGGTTCCACAAGGAACATTCAGGCTTTAATGTGTTGTTTAAATGCATACAACAAAAGGTAGAAGCCTTCAGGATTTACTAAATGTCACACACTGTACTGTAGCTCTCAGGCGGAACAAGTGGCTCGCCACCTGAGATAATGAAAGCGGGTTCAAAAACTGCTCCAGAATCGCAGCTCGACTGTACGCGAATTTGATCTCTCCACGGGGCAAAGTATGAGCATCAACAGTTCGCAAGACATCCAAATTATGTTTTAATTTAGTTCAGTTCAATTTTATGTACACAGTGCCAAATCATAACCATAGACACCTCAAGGTGCTTTATATTGTTAAGTAGACCCTACAATAATACAACAGAGAAACACCCAACAATCATATGACTCCCAATGAGCAAGCACTTTGGCAACAGTGGGAAAGAAAAACTCCCTTTTAACAGGAAGAAACCTCCAGCAGACCCAGGCTCAGGGTGGGGTGGCCATCTGCTGCGACCTAGTTGGAATGAGGGGAGAAAGACAGGACAAAAGACATGCTGTGGAAGAGCGCCAGAGATTAATAACAACTAATGATTTTATGGGTAGTTTGAGAAACAGAAAAACATTTGGACATTTTTATGACTGTGCAGTCCAAAAACATGGAGGGGAGGGGGCTTTCTCTGAACTTTACTTACAAATCTGCAGGAAACTATTTGTTCTTTTGCCACTTGGGGGCAGTGGAACAAGATCTGACATATTAACTTTAAAAATCGGACAAATTTACACATAAGCAGTTGTAAGTTGTGCTTGTGTTATGTTAAACCCTACATTCTCTCGCTTTAGCTCTGTTTTGGTCTCCGACTTCTCTTGGAGATATTTTGGGTCTTCTTAGTGTATAAATGTGCAGCTGCAAGATGTTGCTAGATGCATCCTGTCCTTACATGCCATTTGATTCTTGGTAATCGTCTTACACTCAATTTAGTGAAATGTTTAGATAAAAACGACTGAAACTGATGAAGGCTGTGAGAATGAACCAAATTATTAATGATTCGCAAAGGCTGAAAAACAAAAACAATGAAGTGCAGAGTCAGCTGATAATTATATGAGGGTTACACCATTGAAAGTGTCACCCTTCACATTGCACACAGTCATTTCAAATATAGAAACATGGTAAAATGCTGCTTTTTACAGTTCACAATTATTTCCTTTGCTTATTTATTTATTTGTACTTTTTTACACCGGTGTTGCTAATTTCATCACTTTCTGTTGATTCCTTTACTGCAGCCAACAGCCAAACCAGCTAACCTGGTGTAGTAGTGAAGTCAACCTCAGGCTAAGAGGTCAGGAAAACAAATAACACCAGCACCAATTTCCCTATTACGCACCAGATGCCAACCTTTAGGGGAGAGGCATTAGATTCTGGCCCAGCCCTGCCTATAGGCTGCAGGGCAGCAGATGATAAGGTCAAGCCTCATAATGATGTCACATACCTTTAGGTACTTCAGATCAATATCGAGAGAGGCGCGTGATACCTGACAGTCAGTCAAATAAAGCCTGCCTGGCAAAGGGAAAGGAGAAAAAAAACTCACTTTGAGACTGCCTCTGCTGATAAAATGAGATCCTTTCTTTCATGCTGCTTTTGGCAAAGATCACAGTGTAGGCAGGCTTTGTGAGGTCTAAAAAAGCGTGGTCATCCTCACATCTGGTAATGTAGCCTACAGTTTTGACCACATTTTGCAGATTAACCTTAAATAACGGGACAGAATGAACACATTTTTACATATGTAACAAAGCACATTTGTTGTTTTTTTTAACCATAAACTGAATCCATTTGGTTTATCATCGACTCACACGGCTCTGTAGGATAATATTTGACATGACAGTCATTCCTTTGAGACTTCAAATGGCAGAAAAGGTGCTGGTGAGGAAGGCAGTACACATGAGAAGAATGCATATGTCAACCACTATACAAAGTGATTAATGTAGCAGGCTGGTTGTAGAATTGTGTCTGACCTGGATGAACATTTCTGCTGCCTCTCTCATTAGTTTGACTGTCCCGCACAGTAATATATTGCTTGTCACTGAGTTGTCTAATGGCTGATGCTAATTGACCTCCTTTCCCCCCCCCTCTCTTCTGCACAAATGAAAAGATTTCCTCCGTCCTGTGATGGAGCGTGTCACAATCTGATCCGACAAATTAAAAAGCTCTCTGCTGTCACGCTGTCATCATCCGAAGCCCTTGCCTCATCAGCTATAATGATCATGTCTTCGCTGAAACCGCTGCAGTGCACTGCGAAACACAATACTTAAGGGGCGTGCTGCGGCAGTTGTGCGTCGTGTGACATATCTGAATGTCTGTCATCTGTGAAATTGTCTATACTGTTTAATCTTGAACTCGCCATCAACATATACAGGATGTGGATTTTTTTTTTTTTTTTTTTTTGGAAAGGTTTCTGTTCGTGCACATGTTTTTATATGAATCCAGTTTTCCAAGTGAATTTAAGCTGTGGATGTTTGAGCATTATACCTATATATATATATATATATATATATATATATATATATATATATATATATATATATATATATATATTTATTATTTATCATTACTCCAGTTTTGCAGTAATTATATTTTATTTAGAGATTTTTAAAACATTACCGGTCTGTTAGGGTTCAGTATCTTGCCCAACGATCCTTCGACATGCAGATTGGAGCAGCCAGGGATCGAACCATGGACCTCTCGATTAACTGCCCAAAAAACGTAAAATAAATCTTCTAATTGGTTGATTAAAAATACACATTAGCCTAATTTCTCACTCTTTCATGGCAGGAGAAATTTGGATTCACAGTTACACAAGACTAAGATTTTTTTCTGAGACCCTTCACTGATATTTTTTTCTCTTTCACTATAAAAACATGTGAGTGCCACTCTGCAAAGCTATTGGCCTGAACATAATAGCAACATGAGAGCTCGGCCACCGCGCATTATTGGTTGCAGACGGATGATCGTGATGATGATGATGATGATGCTCATTACCTGCAATCAGCTGCCCATCTGTGGCCGAAACAGAAATTGAGTGTGGCATTTTACCTGCTGACTTTGTGTGTATAACTTTATAATTTATGCGGTGTACTCATACTATTGACAAAAACGCAGTGCCGTGATCAAAGCAAGCCATTCAGGAGGTTGGACAGGGCCACGAAGACAGGGCCTGTAACACTAATGATCTTCAAACGCTCGCCTATTTCACTGGGAGCTATGCGCAACTCCCTAGCAAGTCCCCCGTCCTCCCCCTGGAGGTAATTGTGCCTGGCTGGTTAGGTGACAGGTGTCAAGTGGCCCCTCCTCAACCGATTCATCACGCTAAGCAGAGAGGAAAAGCTGATCTCACTCTCTGCCTCTCTTTCTCTGTGTCTGTATTTTTCTGCTCGTCAGTCTCTTTCTTGTATCTCCGTGTAACTACTTTGTCATTACCTCGCCGTGGCCTGATGACATGTTAGCTTACGCTTTAATATAAACTTTGATGGAACCAATCAGGCCTCGGTCCACAGTTTGGTTCATCTTGTCAAGTTTGTCAGGCGTACATTATTATGTGGAGGTTAAACAGTGCAACTAATGATTACTTTCAGTATTGATTAAAACTGCTAGTTACTTTGTTGAGTGTAAAATGGCCATACTTTCAACCCATTACCAAAAATATCAGTGTGCTTTTCATGCATATTGCCTGAAATTGACAAAATAGTTATTTATGAAACTTGCTGTCAAATCTAATGCCAAACTTTGGGCTAAAGGAGCTTTCAAAAAGAGAGACAGCTTTTCCAACTCATTAGATGTGAGCACTTTCTGCACTTTTGTTATAATAAACAGCAAACGCTCATTTTAGCAGGACCAAAACATTGTGACTTTAAAGCTTTAGCCCTGTTTCTGCGTCGAATTATCTGGATTAGTTTAGTGGATAAGTCAGTGAACATACAGTGCAATGCAATCTCAGGCCTACTGACAGCAGGTTAGCACACTGGCCAAAAATCCTGCATCCCAGTGGATAAGTGGAGGGAAAAAATACAGCCTACATTGTGTGCAAGAGAGACAGAGATAGAGAGACCACACCCTCGCTATGCCCGCCTGTCTAAGCAGAATCCCATAGGGACCTGCCTTACGCACGCTCTCTCTCTCTCTCTCACTCACACGCACACACACAGACACACACACACACACACACACACACCAGTCATTAATTCCTGCTTTGCATCTCCACACCATGTAATATTTATGGGTCACCGCAGCTTTGTATTCACAAATGGAAACGCCAAGAGAAAAAAGGGAGAAGACACGATACCTCAATCAATTCTGTGAATAAGGTTCAGATTGTCACATCATGGCTTTTTCCCCTCCACTAAGCCAGTGCTTAGGCAGCATTCTTTTCTTTGACCTCTAAGTGTTTTGTGTGACGGATTGTCAGACACAACCTCTGAGATGGAGTCGTATTTAACTCCCTTAGAGTTGAAAAAAATATATAAAAAGCTCAAGGCAAAAGGTATTATGAATGTGAAATTTCTCAGCAGCAGAATCTGAAGAACAACAAAACTGCATTAGTAAGTAAAAAATGAACGCGGGCTTAATGTATTTTTGCCAGACATGACACCAGAGTATAAGCGACATACTCCAATCTAGTACAAACATTTGCTGCTACGCAGAATTTCCACACTAATCAAGGAAAGTCTTTGGTGCCTCCCCCCCGCCTCCCCCTACATCTGACAGATCATAATTGGGGTGTTTTTTTTTCCCCCCACTTCCTAAGATGTTGCCTGAATCCTGAGATGCAACAGTGGGAGCCGTACCCTCGCTGCCTTTCAAATCAACAGTGGTGTCAAAACAGAGCCCTGAGGAGCCCCCAGTAGAGCATGGCTCTCTAGACCCCTGTAGAGATTTGAAGACCACTTTGGAACTCTAATCCACTCAAAATGTGCTGATAATTTTCCTTGCCAGGACACTCTCTGCCTGGTGTCACAAGAGTGGCCTCCCGGGAGCAGATCAGCCAATGATAACAAAGTAGCCAGATGTCTGGCGCTGGCAGAATCCCAGAAGCCAGACAGCGGCACGCAGCAGCATCCGCTGTGGGCCACAGATCAAAGATACCTGAGAATTACTTATGGGCACAAAATATGTGTTGCTTACTCTACAGTTCCCATTAATAACAATCTGGGAGAATTTGTATTTCTAATTAACTCTTTTCTTTCGGCATACAAAGTACGGTAGGTTGTCTAAGGCTGCAGCAGCAATTTTTTTCTGTGGCAACTGCGAGTCGACAACAGGAAGTCGGATGCAGCGCTGTCTGAAGGAGCCAGATCAGCTTTAAATGCAGTTCTGAGGCTCAGAGCACCCCCTGACTTGCCTCAATAAACAAACAAACTGAGTAAGAGTCAGCCTTTTTTAGATTTAATCATGCTGCACAGTGCCTACTTAGACTGGTCCTTGATGCATACCTCGAAAGCTGTGCATGTAAGGACACTGAACCGATTCAGCTGAGGCGTAACTGCCATTAGTGGCTCAATTCTATGAGCTTCTTTTTGTCTTATCATATATTTTTTTTGAAACAGACACAGAAGGTAATGCTTTATCTGCAAAGACCAGACCAGTTCCATCAACGTTCCCAGCACAAGTATGAATTGCAGGGACCATGCTTCTGAGCAATGCTGATACTTTCAACAAGATTTGAAGCTCTGGCTTGTTTTTCATGGTTGTTTGTGTTAGTCGAGCTGACATTAAGAAGCATTGCAGCGCTGTGTTGTTTTCTCCTGCAGGCCCTGCACTTCTTTTTCGAGCCCTCCATTTATTCCATCTTAGCTGTTATGTTTAATACACAAATATTTAGAGTAGACCCCTGACTTTGAACTCAGAGGAATAGTTCTCTCTGCTTAGGGAAGGCGTTTGTTGCTTCTTCTTTTTTTTTGCTTTTTTTTAACTTCATCTTTATGGGGAAAGAAGGCGTATTTCATCGCGCACACATTTGTGCATATTTTGTCTGGCTCGCTATGTTCTAGCACACTTAAAAGTCATTGTTCAACGGATGGATGACAAGTAACCCTTGCAATGTGTGTGTGCACTGTATGATATTAATTATTAAGTACAGAAAGTGTTGCTTCATGTCTGTATTTGATGGAGAACCCCCCAACCCACCCCGGCTACCCCCAATCCCCTCCCACCCCTTCCCCCAATTATGTATATTACCTTTCCTGGTGCATAGTTCATGCAAATTCTCATTTGCATTGCTCTCTTGAACGTGCTATCTGCTGGATGAAATCCCTTATAGCACATTGTGCGCACTGCCCTTCATCAGATCTTGGTTATGACCTTTTTCTTTATACTTTACTTGTTCCACTGTGATTCTCACTGTTGCAAATTATTAACCAGCAAAACAAGAAAAAATAATCTCCTAGCATTTCTGGCTTTTAATGAAGGTTAAGATAACATGGGTATATTTTACATTTTAGCTCACAGCGCATCCCAACTTTAGACAGCAACCCTTTATATAATCCTATAACGATTAATTGAGGATCGCCTTAATTGTGCAGGTTAAACTATGCAGGCAATTAACAGAGGAACCAAAAATACTCGAGTATGTTCTTAGATTTCCACTTCCTACTCACAATTAACTTCTCATTGTGAACTTGATCCCTCTCCCCAGAAAAAGACGTCTTTTAAAGTGTATTTAAAGCTCTGCGCCAACACTCGGGGTTACTCCGGGTCATTTTTTTTTTAACGTCGTTTACTTGAAAATGTAACTTTAAAACGAGGCTTAAAACTGCCTTAGTGAGATCCTGTCTCCCAGCTCCAGCAGCTCATCACTCCTAAAACAGCCGCTCTCGTCCACCCCGGCCCCAACTGTTATTAATGTGCGCTGAATAATTTAACAGGGTAAAATTACCATGCTCTTTTGAAAAGATTTTTTGCCTACACAATTAAAGAGCATTATAGTGATTTTTAGTTGAACAAGAATTATGACTGTTTTCCCTCCTCTCTGCTACGCTTTCTGGCTTCCTTGTTATGAGCAGCGGATGAGCTGAGTTGTTAGAGCCCCTTATTCTTGGCTTCTGTGCGACTGCTCGGAGAGGTTGTGCTCCAGCTCTGACCTACACCATGATGGGCGGCTAATGGATAATGGATGAAGCAAGTATAGGTTCCACTTCCGCTGAGAAAGACCCCCGTAATGGTCTGCTGGCCGCGCTAAACATGGGCTTTATTTGGACTGTTAAAAAAGTGCAGGCTCAGTTCGGTGGTCGTGAAGACGGTTAGCTTCAAGTGTTTACGCTCCACGTGTTGCTAGTGCATTATATTGAACTTATTTTAGTTTCAAGGGGTCATTAACAAGCTAAATCAAAATGATGTGTGTTTAACAAATGCTAATAGCTTATTTTTACGAAACTATGTGGTCTAACCGTGCCATTTTATATTGCTGTTATATCATATTAGCATCAGCAGCGTTTGCCAGGCCTTCACTCTTATTCCATGTGGACAACTGTCCACATCTCAACCACAGGCCAACAATTGGCAGTAATTGGCACGTTGCTTTGGCTGTCCTGGGAGAGATCTAAGAGCGCATACGGCCACGGACAGGCTTCCCTTTCCACCAATTAGAGAGTTGTCGTTTCATGGGGCGGGGGCTTGGGGGGAGAGGTATACCTCACTCTCACCTTGTCTCCTGATCAAAATGATCTGTGGAGATCCTTTTTCTCTTCACTCCTCTCTTCTTCCACAGCTGCCTCACTCTTGCTACTGAGGTACCTCTGTGTGTGAACTGTTAGTGAGTGTCTTCAGTCAAGGACCCCAACCAGCGACTGACAGCCTAACAGCAGTCAGTGGGACATTCACATTAGAGGTGCTCTGACAGACAGACTGTGCTAGACAGGCCTTCCAATGAAAATGCTCCACACAGCCCTTTGCTACAGCTTTCCTAATACATTACTTGCTGGCTCTCTTCTCTGAGTGAACCCTTGCTTTTCCACCCCTCGATGTGACTCCGAATTGGGTTTGGCAGAAGTTGAAGTTTCTCCGACTGGCTGAACTCGAGTCTCTTATTCCACATTTTCTCTTGTTGCTGGTGTGTTGGCTTTTTGTTGTCGTGTCTCCAGGCGTAAGCGGTGCAATAAAGCTGCATGGCTTTATTACGACGGCTTTGATGCAATGATAGTAAATGTCTCATGTGGTTAGAAATGTGCAGGCCACACAAGGTACCATGGGACCCCCAGTGCAAAGGATTATAGGCCTCAGTGCATGCTGCTAACACTCCCCAGTTTATGCCACAGGGAAGGCTGCGGAACCAACACCCAACCCCCTTATTCTCTCCCCTCTCGGTCTCTCTTGTCCTCAAAGCTCATGTCTCTCCGCATTTCGCTTCAGTAAATATGAGGAGGCGAGGAGATGCTTCCTATACTCAGAAATATGTGTCAGGCTACTGGGTTATGTTGTGTTGCAATGCGATGCATTGCAGAAGGCAACAAAGCAACTGCGCGCAGAGAGGGAGAGAAAGAAACAGCTTTACTGATTCTCTTTAATCCGTCGTGAGATATTCAGAAGTAGGTTAAGTTACACCTCACATTAGCCAGCACTTAGCCTTTGTTGTGAAGGCAACAAGATCACTGTTCACACGTGTGCTGCTGGTGGCGCCGCGCGTTTTGCTCTCAGTCAACAATTAGCACTGGTAAATCCTTACCTTTGCTACAGGTTGACAGGCTCGCCATAAAGCAGCTTTATTTCTCTGCAAGGACCTTCACGAGGGGGGCCTACCTAATATGCTGTCTGGCCCTGGGGCCTGTGGGAGTGTGGTTGGATTATTATGTTAATGCATGTGCCTCCTGCCCTCTCCTCAGTCCCAGCTGGCTTCCCTGTCGTTAGGAAGTGCTTTGCTCTGACAGAGGAGTAATATGCTCCGTGATTGAGGGGCCAAAAGATCGAGCTCTATAAGAGAGGGGCCACCACTGATAAGCATATGATAAAAGTGCCATTGTAAGTGAATGCCTCAGAGACATGGAAGATGACTTAGGAATTCCTTTGGATTTCAATGGAGGGAGTGAATATGTATAAGGCCTTTTTTGTTTGACTGAACTTAATTGCTCGCAGCATTATGTGCAATGCCATGTATTCTACTGTGCTTTTATTGCAGACTCCTTCATTATGAGCTGGTGACACATCCACCCGCAACGGCAACTGATCGCTAAACAAGACAAGGTGCGATGCTTCTAATTAAGTTGTAGGAATGAATGTGAAACCGAGAGAAGATTTAGTTTATACTAGTTCATAATGTGAATGAAGCAATAAGATTAGCTCTAATTTGGAGGGCTGCCGGTGGAAATAATCAATCAAAACCACATTTTAAGATATCACAAGTGTAGCGGGGTGTGCGCGTAACTGTCTTAAGATTAATTGATGGAGAGTTAAGTCAGCGCACCTCCATCAGGAAACATGACGACACTGTTCTGCCAGACGGCATTATTCTGCAGATCTATGTCACGCGCTCTCATTTAATCAACCTGACACGAAGGTAAAGGAAGAGGTGAGGAAAGTAAACTTCTTGTGACTTGTCGAGAAGGAGAAATGCCGGTTGCGCTGCTTTGGATCCCGCACATAATTGTGTAAATATGTCAGCCAAACAGAAGACGATCTCTCCTTTTAAACAGTTGTCTTTTTCATCTCACCTCCTCAGGAGCATTTCGGGGAGCTACATATTAGCTTTGCGCAGTCCCATTCACAAAGTGCGCGGAGTGTTTGTGTTTTGTAGGGGGTTTGTTTTGTTTGCTTTTTAATCAAGTTCAATTTCATCTCTATCAATGCACGGTCTTTCCACACCCTTCGTTCTTATGTCTGCCCGCATTATAATGTGTCTCTTTTAGTTGAGGAGCCTTCACTGTTGTTATTGTTTGTTCCCTTTTAAGGGGGCCCCGGCTGTAAGGAGAGAAAGGGGTTCTGTGGGTAATTGGTGGGTGAATACTTTGCTGTGTCTAAACGTCAGAGCAAGAGAGGCTGTAACACAAGCAGGTTGTTGTGCTGCTTTGAGGAGAAAGACAAGAGGCCTTTTAAAGCTTGTTTTTTTCCCCCCTAATTTTCTTTTAGATCATCAAACAAAATATTGAATCTTTGTTTTTCTGGCTTCTGGCTTTTACCTGGGTAGACTTTTTTAGTATCATACAATGCTTACCATTTGTAGATGTGACTGATTCGTATATAAACTCCAAACACTCTCTGGCTTAACGCTGTGAGGTCTAACCATCACTCCCCAACCACGTGCTGGCTTTTTAAAATTAACCTCCCTGGCTTCAGAGACGCATAAAAACCATTCACATTAAAATAAACTATTTAGAGCTACAGTCATTTATCAACATGGTTTAAAAATTAGACCTGACAGGGTTGAGCTTTTCAAAAGTGTTGATTTGCTGTTTCTCTATTCTGTTACCTAAAACTGATGATGATGTTTATGTCATTTCCTATTTGAACAATTAGTTTTATATTCTTTAAAAAATTGAGGAATAATTAAAAATACCCTTTCTTCTTTCATAGTGAACATCAAGCCCAAGGTAGCAACTCAGAAAGTCTGGTTTGTCTACAATTATGTATTAATGTTTATAATTTGTAGACACAATAGCCTTGAAGTTAGACACATAAGAGCCTTCAAATTGGATTCAAGATCTAAAGAAATCAGTGTCATGTGCCCAAAAGTTTAGATTACCCAACTAGTTAAATGACCAGGTTTTTCCATCAGTAGGATTTTTTTAGCCTGATGGCGCAGGCATATTCCAAGATGGCAATGTCAGGATTCATCAGGCTCAGGGAGTGGTTTAGGAAGCATGAGGCATCATTTTCCCACATGGATTGGTCACCAGAGAGTACAGACTTTAACCCCATTGAGAATCTTTGGGATGTGCTGGAACAGATTTAAGCATTAAATTAATGTAACTGGATGGACATATGCTGTGGCATAAGCTTATTTCCACATGCTTAATGTATCACACAATAAAAATAACCACAGTTTCCAGCACTGTCACTGTTTTTCTGTATCTATACATGCAAGAAAATATCTTGACCTCTAGGTGCTTTTAAATACTTTATAGTGCCTCTATATCAAACAGTGTCTAATAGGGGTGCATGGTCTTACTAAAGACTGGAAACAAAGTGATAAAGTAGATGTTGTTTGCTCTAGGCTGAATACCTTAGTGGCATTTGTCATAATTATTTTTCTCTACAGCCAGACTGTGATATAATTTCTTTGGACAAAGAAGTTAGATACAATCCATACACCCCACCTTTTTCATAGGACTAAACATAAAAAAATAACCTGTTGTTTAACTGATGTTAGATTTCATCAGTTACACTTACTAAAACATCTAAAGCCCCGAAACACTGACGTTATTTTTCTCTTATAAGCATTTAGGTTCTTTGGGGGCACTCCAGCTGTCATTTGCGAGCTGGCAACTTTTCACTCAAGTTTGGCAAACAGACATTGGCTCTTTGATTGTTAACCTCTCCTTTGTTGCTTGTTAAAGGCCCAGTGGTTTGGCAGCTATTGTCTTTATAAACTCAAAGCGTTAAGTGCCGGGCCGACTCAGCTAATGAGAGGGAACCTTCAAAACCTCCATTAGATGATGCTGTCAAACGGATGACATAAAAACGCTGCATGTAATCCCCCCACGGACCATGGGTGTAAATATGCCAGCTCCACCATTTTCACAGCGTTTACTCGCAGTTCAAACAATATGTCTCCCTCCTCTCTCCCTCCCTGAAAACACAATGACAGCTCTGCGATATTCTCCTCCACAATCCTTGGCTGCCTGCGACCAATGAAACAACCAGGAGCAGCTCTGATAATCTCTTTCATCCACATTGTGGGTAAGACACCTCGCTATCCTTTGTTTCTATGGACTGAAACTTGTGCCACTCACTCATTTTGTGCTGAATGTGTTGGGTGTGATGCTTGGAAATGAATTTTTGAGGTATGAATTTCGAGGTGTTTTTTCCTTTCGTCTTCTGTCTTTTTTTTGCATGGTGATATGCTTGATAATACATGCTATTAGAAATTTGCTGTTGATATAAAACCAAATTAATTGTTGTATATAAGGAAAGAACATATATAGTAACAGACTTACGTATACGGAACTTCGCTCATTATCATTTTAACTTTGTGAGGGTGATATCTGGTGACACATTGGTTAACGTGATTTTACAAAATCCTTTGAAAACAAATATATAAATAAATATAGAAATAGAAATTTTAATAAAAACATCTTTTACTTTTATCCACACAAGCACAAAAACACACTAACGGTCCTTGTAGAAGCAGCAAGTCTCAAAATTTTGTGTTATTATCTCAATTTTGAGTTACATGTCTCTAAATGTCAAAATACATCTGAATAAGGCAAAATGTCGACACACTAACCTGAAATTTTAGGTTATTAATAGCAGGTTTTTTCCCCAGTATGAACACAAGCTTGCATAGAGAAAAAATACCTTGTTTGAAAAAAATTACCTGTGAGTTTCTTGACGTCAGTAGTCAAATCAGTCCATGTGACAATCCAACATGTGTAAATGGCAAACAAAGAAAAATACAAAGACAAGTGAAAATTAAGTTAAATAAGCTGCAAATATCTGCTAGCTAGACAGATTTATTATACTCTTACCGTTAAGATGAGCTGATTCACCAACACAATTTCTGTCATTTGAACCTCAATTTCAGTAGCTTCTTATTTTATCTTACTGTGGAAGGCAGAATGGATGACACATTTTTGATATTTTAACTGTTCCATCAGGGGACTATTAATTGTTCGTGAAGTGCCAGTGTCCAAAAATGTTGCAATTGCGTTAGCAAAAAGTAGCTGCTGGGCAACATGAGCCTAAGGATTGGCAGTAAGCTGAGCTGATCCTAATGTCTAACGGATATAGCATGAGAGATGCTATCGTGGTAGTTGCAAGCCCCAGGTTTGTTTGTTTTTTGGCATTTTGAGAAATATGTTTGTACACGTATAGCATGCTGGTGTTTACGTCATTGGCTACAAAGTTTCTGCTTTTAAAATTTGTTTTTAAGTATTAGTATTTTTGACATTTCAGTGTTTGCTAAGTAAGCTAGGGTGCCAAACATGGAGCGAGCACACTGCAAGTAAAAACAAATTCTGTTTGTTACGCTCAAACAATAAATGTTGTCAACAGTAAAATCAGCATAACTAAGGAATTAAATTATTATAATTTATAATACTTAGAATTTTACTTTAAAGTTTTGTTTATCAAATCGCTAGCAGTTGCATTTTTTGATGGCTCAGATTAGCTTGCCAGTTGTGTCAGCTTAACCCTTAAACGAGACACATGGACAGTTTTGGTTCTCAATATTTAAATATTTTAGTTTAGCACACTCCTAATGTTTTAATTGACTGCTAGCATCCTAAAGTTATCTTCTAAGTATTAGTTTAACTAGCGAATATCTGCCTTACGGGAGGGTTTGCCAGGCCTGCGGCACAAACTTGAATGCAAACCTATCCTGTTATTTCTTTTATGTTCATTATGCCTCTAAATATAGTGAGATGGCAAAAAGGCTGTTCATAAACAACAAACGAACTAATAATAAAAACATTTATTGTTCTTCTTCTTTGCAAGCTACATATTTATTGTATGAGACAAAATAATCAATTACAGGAACTATTACCATCGCTGTTTGATGAACACTTATTTACACATATGATTGAAAACATGTTCCAGTGAATTTTTAGTGCCACTGGACTGAAATTGTTCAGCAAAAATGTCTTTACAAACAACAACATAGACATAACACGCAAGTAAGGTGGCAATTCATTTTGATCATAATTTGTTCATAATTTGTAGGGATTTGTTATAAAAATAATTTTCAAACATTGGTGACCCAGCCTGTTCCTTAAGAGGTTTAAGGTAGTGTAAAAATATCAAAGTATCCCCTTTTTCATGACCTCAAGAGGTAACGTCTCGGGGCAGTGTAAACACAAGTTATTTTCATAGTTTGCACAACTAACTTGTGATATTTTCTTTTTAGAAATTAGAATGATTTGAGATAATATTGCATACCACAGAACGCTTTGTGTGTATAATTCATATTTAGATATATGCTCAGGTAAAGCTCTTCACTATAGAGTTCAGGGGCAAACTGACTTATAGGACAACGTTCATTTACAAGAGAGGCATCATTTTTTATGATATACCATTTGTGTTTAAAATCTTTGTGTCAAAATGTATGCACTGTATGTTAAACAGGCCTACAAAAGACCCAAACTGAAGTGAAACATTGAACTGAAAAAAATCCTATATGTACAAGCACGATACCACATTTATTCCAACGCACTAATTTACTGTCTTAAGCCATATGTATCTTCCTCAGTCAGCCCTTCTCTATATCTAATTTGGTTGATCATCATGCATCAGTTCATACTGTGGCTTCTCATTTGTGTTTTGTGTGGTCCCTCTTTTGCGTCCTACGGATCTCTCTGCAGGGAGCTGAGAGGACTGACTCGTCTGATTGATGTATTAGGGTACAACCCATCAACTATTGTTTTCCTCACCAGTGTTTAGTGGCGACTGTCTTCACTGCCCCTCCTCTCCAGATGCAAATGTTTCAGATTCAGTGCACTGCAGGAATAAATGGGTCATATGGCGACCCTCACAGTAGGTGAAGCAGAGTAAACGTCACATTTGCCTGAGTTCAGTTTTATTGTCAAGTGGTTTGAATTTGTTGGTTATTTGCAATGGCATCGTGTTTCTGTGTGTGCAACTTTTCTTTGGGTGACTTTTTCAACTTTTATCGAAATAGTCAGGACTCCATGGAAGTAGACTACTCACTTTAAGAACATGAATACTTTTCTTCTAGTTTGAGTGTGTACCTGAAAACTTTCCCACAGAACTTTCCTGGATGTCAGTGTTCGCTCCCCTGTCTACCCCTCTGCACCCTTTGATAATCCTGCCCAAAACTCCTTAAATTCACAAGAGAGTTCTTAAGAATTCTTGAAAAACTCCTTTCTGGCAGTAGATGTGTTGCTGCCCAACCGTTCACCTTCTTGATGAACTGGGCAAGGCTGGAAGGTTGGAGAGGCTGGATGTCCGATCACGGCACAGGCCATTAAAGATGAAGGACTGGTGTGTGGTCAGAGGTAGAGGGGAAAACCAAGCCGGACGGTGGGCGCTCGCACCTTCCCTCATAGCATCACAAACCAGGCCGACACTTCCCCCAGTAATGAGCAGGGGCCCAGACTATGGGGTCAATTATTCATATCCAGTCAGCTGGGAGAGATGGGGGTAGAGAGGAGGTGTGTTGAAGCTTCATCGAATCCTACAATTCCACCACACTCCACAATGATTTTTTTTTGTTATAGTGCTGCCTCCATCCACACAACTAAATCTAAGACTGGGTCTTGTCTGGATGGATGGAGTGTAACTTTAAAAGGCATACATGAGTGGCCACTCACTCCAGTGGGCATCCTGCAGCAGTAGCCTGAACTACTCAGCCATTCTCAGGCCTTACAAATTACTGTGTTGAAAGGACAGACATTGATCGTCTACATGCTACATCTGTTTCCAAGTACTGCCATCATGCATACAGCAGACCATATCAGGTCAGTTATCAAAGGGAATTACTCAACATGCTGCGCTTCAGTGGCGAGTGTGGATTTTGTTTTTGTAGATGCTTCTGTAGGTGTGGTAAACACGGCAACAAGTGCGCCTCAATACCAGAGATTTTTCCAGAATAACAGTTCTCGTTTTTGTCAGAAATACATGTTCACCATTAATGCAGCAACGATGGATCTCACCTATTGAGATGCTACTCTTCACGCCCATTTGCGACACTGGAGCAACTGGAGTGAGAATGACTCCTGTTTCATGGCCATGTTGCCTCGGCAGAAATTTCTTTACCTTCATGTTTAGTGGCAATATCTCTGACGTCGGGGTAATCCATTTAGAGTGACAGATTGCTGAGCTTTTTGCTTAGAAGTTGCATATGAGTCGGTATTTTAATAGTTCTCAAGCACAAGGGGAAGAATAAATCGAGTGTGATTCTACAGGATTGATCAGAGTGTGCGCGGTGATAATATCTTCAACATGTCCTCATTGTCAAAGGCTGTTGTAAAGGTGAATAAATTGTACAATTAACCAGAATAGTGACAAGTTAAATAAGGTTCAAGAAAAGCATTAAAAAGAAACACTCCACCGTATTCCAGTTTTGAAATCTACACATCCATCTTTTAAATTGTTGTAAGTCATCATGTTTGTTTCAAACTATTTGTAGGTAGTCATGTGCCTACTTGCACAACAGATTTCCAGTGACTGTCACAATGCAGGTGTCCGCTAAGACTGCAGCATGATTCACAATGCCTTCATGTGAAATGTGTGAATGCATGGCTCGTTTAACTCGAGCATTTTGCAACCTTTTTTTTCCATATAATTAACAATGAGACAGATCGACAATTAAAATCAAATGGCAACATTAGTGTTGAGTGGTATAATAATGATTAAACTTTATATATATATATATATAAAAATATACATATTTAAAAACAATGAAAACATTTAAAATTGACTATAATTTTTAAAAATTAAATATAAATGAAACACCTGCAGTGAGTAAAACAAGGAAGACCTTGGATTTGCAAAGTGGACATAACATAACTTTTCTTATTAGTTGATACAATTCAGTTTAATTCAGTTTTATTTATATAGTGTGAATTTACAATTAGCACTTTATATTGTAGCCTAAAGACCCTACAGCGTTAGAGAGAAAACCCCAACAATCTGATGGCCCCCTACAGCCAAGCACTTCGCAACAGTGTGAAGGAAAAACTCCCTTTTAACAGGAAGAAACCTCCAGCAGAAACAGGCTCAGGGAGGGCCGGCTATCTGCAATGACCAGTTTAGTTTGTGAAAATGCAGCGATCTAGAAGTTTCTGTGGTCTGTTTAACACTTCTCTGGAACTTTGAAATTAATAACGTGAATCTACGCATGGCTATGATGACCTCACACGCCTTTTAAGAGAATAAGATACTTATGACTGCTTAAAATGTGATAATTGTTCATAAATATTTTATGCATAAAGGTTAAGCAGAGGAGATGTCCTTGGTGCATTCATATACAAATGCATAGTAATAAATGTAATAAAAATAAACCGTACAGTACCTCTATTGTAATGGGGTTTCCTTGCAGCTAAATCCTACTGTAGCGTGTACGGCAGAGCATGCTGTGTGCATTATGTGAGAGGGTCTGTGACTATAGAAAGACATCTATCAAAATCGCATAATGGCCACCATCAAGAAGCGCCGTGAAGTAAAAACACATGGAAAGAAGATTCCCCTCTTTATTAGCTGTCATCTTTCCCGTGAATATATGTGCAAATAAATGACTAGTATCGCGCAGGGAGCAAATGTGGCCCGAATGAAGCCCTGGAAATGGGAGGGTGGAAGGGGAAGTGAGGATGTGTGTGTCTGTGCGTGCGTGTGTGTGTTTGAGGGGGGTCCACGGATGAAAAATCATCACCGGTCCGAATGCAGATATTGTGGCAGCCTCACACTCTTGCCAGTGTCACCCTCCATTCGTCACTGTCCGCAAGCCTGCCTCTCATTAAGTGGCCCCGCTCCGGCGACAACTTAATTTCCTTAAGAGGACCAGACACCTGATTCAATTGTGCACCCATTACAGATTTGTTTTCCCCGTCTAGGCCTCGCTGGGTCTACATAGCTCTGAACAGAAATACACTCCCACTATATTAAATGTTGTGGACGTAATTCCCAGACATATGATTCATGTCTGCCTCCCAGTATCCATCGCTCACAATGCCCTCAGCTCACATGGTGGTGGTGTAGCTCCAGTCAGCTGGGCTGGTTCAGCACAGTTCCTGCTGCTGTAGATATTATATCATCACTGATGTGTTTTATTTTATATGTTCACATTGCTTTTTTTTTTTTTTTTCGATAGAGGCTCTTGGGTGAAATCCTAGCAGGGTGTGCACATAAACTGTCCTTTGTTCATCCAGGGCTTTCTAGTTTTTCATACTATTTTGATTTCTGATAACTACCCCAATGATTTTGCTGTGTCTTGAATACTCTTTTAAACATGACAAACTGTCCTCCCCTAATTAATAAGCCTATTGGCTAGTTATCACGTCATCCAAAAACCCAGAGCTCTTCAATAATTCAGAAACACTTTTGAGCCATTTCAACATGACTGCTCCTCGGTCTTCTGTCTTTGTAGATCAGACAGCGTAAGATGTTTTTACCTGTACATCAGCACAAGTGAGACTTCCATTGTCCATTTGACTGCAGGTCTCTATAGTTTACCTCTCACCTACACCTGTCAGTCAAACGGTAGCCATTGGAGACCGGTGGGAACCAGCGTTTTCTCTTGTACAGGGTTTAACTGATTGTTGCTGTAATTTTTCTGTCATGGCTTTTATCCGCAAAGTGTGAGCGTGTTTGATACCAGATGTTCACCAAAAAAACCACACAAAAGCCTCATGTATTCATTTATTTATGGCTCGCTCTGTTGTTTTTTTTGTTTGTTTGTTTGTTTGTTTTTTGCAATCATCCTGTCATTTACCCAAAACAACATTTCCTTTGAGCAGTTATATTTGATCTCCCAATCATCCAAATAGGACCATACATCAGTGTGCATTGTTTTGGTGCTGGTAATGCTCTAAATCCTGAGTAAAGCTACGGATTAACACCCACCGTCCTCACATCTACGGGAACACACGCGCGCACACACACAGTGAGAGTGCAGGTTTTGCCTTAAACCTATCCAGAAGACACCTGCAAAATATAAAACTGCTGAGTATGGGTCTGTTTTCAGCAGCCAATAAAGCTCCGAGAAAACTTAAAGTTACAGAAGGCATTTGCTCCCCCTCGCTGCTCCCTTCCTGCGATGGTTTCCCTCTGATCCTGCTCGATGTGTTTGTGTGTTCACGTGTGTTTGTGTGTGCTTCATTTGCTTTTCTATTAATACTGGCAAGTTCAAAATGCAAAGAAAATCCAGGTATTGAAATATTATGAAAATGGTGAAGTGGAGGTCAGCTAATTTAGAAAAAAAGTCATTTATTTTACAGTTGTTCAGCAAAACTTGTAAGGACATGTTTGCTACATGTTGTAAAACAAACAAGTGGTCTTATATATAAATTTCCTTATCCATATAAATAATGTCAGTTTTATTCAGTTTCCATTTTCTGCTTGAAGCTTCTTTTTAAAATCACATCTCTTTCTATAAATTCCTGATTCCTCTGCAGCTTTTTTTTCCATTTTACCTCTTTATTTCCTGCATTTTGCTCCAACTGGTCCTCAACAGCGTGTGTGGAGGAGTGTCTCCTGTTCTCCCTGTCCTCTCCCTCTCCAGGAGCTTCAAAAGGAGGAGGACCCACGCAGGGTGTTTGAAGAGCTCACTGACACTCCCCTATGGGTGGTGAACTGGCAGATGCTGAAACCACACAACTCTATCTATGCAGGAGGAGCATCCTTCTCATCTGCTTTTGTACCCCAGCCACTGGTTTTTCTTGCAGCTATAAACCAGACTTTAGTTTCAACAGAATGATTGTTTGTAGGTTTGCAACAATGTGCAGTCACCGAAAGCCTTCCTTCAGTCTTGCTCTTACAACCATTTTAGTTTTAGACCTCAAGGCTGTAGCGTAAATATGACGAGTATTTTTGATTTTATAAGATATCAGTGTGGGTGATAAAAAATGCTACTATGGCCTTTGAATGCAATTATGAATAGAGCATTTCACATTTTGAGAGCTGTCTAACATCTGTAGTTCCTAATTTTTGTTTCTTTTTTAGTTAAATTACATTTTTAAGGCTGATGTGACCCTCTTGTCTCGTAATCTTTTCACCTTGGAGGTTGAAAAACAGGGTCGCAGCCGCCAGATCTAATCTAATTAATAACCGATTGAGAGATGACATTGAATTAAATTCTGCAGAAGCATGTGTTTCCAGAAGGACTTATTCATGATCATCTGTGATGTCAGCTGATGAGCTCTAAGGCTAATGCTAAATTCAAACTAAGGAAATAAGGAGATGGACGCCTAAATTATTACAACTGTGTGCAGTGATGATGAGGGACAAGGTTGTTATCTTCAAATTGAACCAGGTGCATCAAGAATGCAACCAAACTGCAATGAGATGAAATAAGTCTGCTAGCAGTTTGTGATTGAATGCGGCTGAGTTGACAATGCAGTCCATTTGCAAAAATATTGTAATTAACTGTTAGAAAACTGCTGCAGTCTGCATACGCAGAAATATACATTAAGCAGGAAATCACATTAACTACTTACATTCAAAGTCTAGACAGAAATGTGTAGATTTGAAACAGAAATTCTGCCACAAATAGTGATGTGGTTGCTGCAGGACAATGATTTGATTGCAAACAGAATCAGACACCCAGCAACCTTTTTTTTTTTATGTAGGAATGTAACCAGAACAAAACCAGTTGGCAACCAGTTAATTCGAGTCCCCTGTTACAAAGAGACATGTTACAGTTGAATTGGACGTAGTAGCACAAACCGACGCTGATCGATTGGAACGTGTTGGCAGTGTATCACAGTTTACAAACTGGCAGCAATTGTTTGCAGGTCGTCTCCAATCTGTCTGAGAGTGACTGCAGTCAATTTGAGTCAGACATGATTATTCGGAGACAGCCTTTCTCCAACTAGTCACCTTGCAATTGAAAGTGATCACCCAGAGGTTAGCTGCTGTTTGTATTTGGTCTAAAACTGCACTTCACTACACTTCAGTGCAGTTACTGGGCAACCAGATTTTTCCCAGTCATCTTTTATTTAATGTGACTGAGCCATAAAATAACTAGAATTGCACCAGTGGTAATGCTGGTTGGTCTGCCACTTTGCTCCAGACTAAAAGACTTAAAAGTCTTGGATAAATAAACACAAAGTCTTCATCAGACATGACCCACATGGGATGTTACTGATTTATGGTTTTTGAAACTATCATATAAACTGAACTAAAACTAAAAGCTTCATGTTCTCCTCTGGACATGCTGTCGTAACTTCAGTTGCTGGTGTTTTTGTCTACCCACACCATCCATAGCTCACAGTTCAGTATCTGCGACTCCCATTAGCCTCAGCTCGGATTTGTGTTCACTGTTTATTGATGGTGACTACTATAAATACTTTCCTGCCGTTGGTCTGAGCATGCCATCAAACTGACTTGTATTGTTTTAAAGGCAATGTTTTAATACCTTAATCACCACACCAACAAACCCATAATATTAGTTACCAGTTTATTTTGGACATTTGGTACAAACACACATGGGTTTTGTATGTCATACAGGAATATTGTTTGCTGCCAGCACAGAGAAATGCTCTGTATTGTCAGTATTTTTTCAGCAGCACAGCTTTTGTAGCATCACACAGCTGTGGTTCCTGCCATGCTGATTGTTTGGCCTTTAGCTTCCTGGGTGGCAGCATTGAAGCTTTGACCTGTTCTGTCTCGCTGTACTCCACCTGCTCACTCATCTGCCTCTGTCTGCTCGACAGCACTCACCTCCTCCGACAGGCCTTCCAGAACATCAGCTTCTGAAAGACAGAGCCTCCCTCCCTCTCTTTAATTTCTCCCCTTTTTTCTCCCAGTGTTTTCACGGCCTTGCCGTATCTCTCTTCCTCTGCCTGTCCGTCTATTACAGCCAACTGCTCTCCCATCTCCTGTGCTCTCATGTCAGCAGGAGGCGAAAGAGGTGTCTTTCTGTAAAGAAGAACTTGCAGCTTTGTTTTATATCCCACCCTGTAGTGCTCTACCTGTCTGTGCCTATCATCCTCTGCTGCTTCCTGCTACAAAAGCTCTTCTCCATCATATCCTTTATTTAGTGGATTCAGAAGTACACAGTACAAATACAAGATAGATATATCACAAATCTAGTTCGTGTAAGAACCTAGCAAAAATATGTATTTTAAAAAATATATATATTAAATTTATGCTTTTTATTGAAACAATGTTAAACAACAATGATGGAGCTAATAACGTCTGTAGTTGTGCTTTGTGGAATAACAGCTAGGTGTTAGCTTAATAAAAATACACAAGCGTCTCTCTCAAAATGCACTCTTGATTGATTAATTCAGATTCATCTTTTCAGTACAACCACCGAAAAACCTGGTCCCTCTTTTAAAACAACTTTTAATTTCAGGCTGCTGCGTGGATTTGTTGGAATGAAACAGGCAGGTAACATGTATTTCTGTGCAAATTAAGGTTTTTTCATCTTCCACTTTTTTGAAAAATTCCCTAAAATAAACATGTTAATTGATAAAGATAAACTACTAAAACAATGGCAGCAGCATTGGCTGGCATGAAGTAACTGCCATTTCTTGTCTCTATGTACCTTGTTGACCTTTTAAGTCATTTTCTATAATCGTTGTTGCCTGATATGTAAAAATGACAACTTTCACGTACATTGACACATAATTCTTGCTCACAAAGCTTGCATTGAACTTTTTTACCTTCTTCAAAGGTTAAAAGTGCTGACGTGTCTTTCTTTTGGGCTGTTAACCTTCATTGTTTGAACATGTGGGCGTACCAAACAAGTATTACTTTTTGTTCATGGCAACATTTAGAAAATCTGTTAGACTGAAACATAAGCGAATATAAACATTTTATGGTTGATTACATTGATACCTCTGCCTGTTGCTTCACACATGTCAGGGTGGTGTGACGTTGCGTTTGTGGCACAGTGCACAGATCAGTTTCAGCCAGTCTCTTTGTCAGCTATGGTCAGTAAATAGGAACACAGGTAAAGGAGTGAAAAAGCAAACAGGTGTCGGTCATGGCGGCTGAGTTAAGAACAGAATAGAATGCCCTTATTTGTCATTTTATGGGAGTACAAAATTTGGAGCATCTCACTACAATTAAAAACTATTGTCACATAACACTGTTTGAGAAAACAATAAATGGATAAAAAATAAATAAATCACTGGCCTGAATACGACGAGTCACATTCGCACGTTGAAATACATGGACTTTAGATGCCTTTCTCTTAAGCAGTGAAATCGTGTAATAGCATGTCCTTAATCAGCCGAGGGATGAACTACAAATACGGACATTTTTGCATCATGTTTGGTTTGTAATTCAGCGGGGAAACAGAAAACACAGTTTTGTTTTACCCTTTTCATTTACAGTGATCCTACTTCCCCCGAGCAAGCTATTACAACTCTGTGGTCATATTTCATTAAAGGACTGTTTAAAATGCAACATTCTTAATAGGCTCATTGTAACTTTGTGTGTGTGTGTGTGTGTGTGCGTGTGTGTGTACATGTGCATGTGTGTGTGTGTTACAGCTGTGCCCGCCCATTATTCTAGCGCGTGTGATTCCTGCGTTTGTTCGATCCCTTTATCTAGTGATCAAAAAGGGACTGTGTGCCCATGCTGAAGGGGGCTGGCCCAATGAAGGAAGAGAGAGGGTCTCTACACATGTAATCCTTGTCAATGAATTTAGGCAATCTTTTTTTTTTTTATTAATGAATTTTTCAGTAGTTATTGCAGCGAGCTTCTCTTGTGAGTCTCTCTTTTCACTGCTCCCTTTGCTCATAAGTGAATCGCTCATCTAATGATTTAATTAATAGCATTGTATCCACAGATGAAAAGCTTATATTTAATCAGCAAAATGGAGTGAACTGAGATCAGGGGCCTTGACTGTCATCAAAAACGTGCTTGAGGTCCCACTTGTTCACTAAGCCACTCTAAGCCCTGGGACGCCCATACTTAATTGAGAGTTAATAAATAAATGTGGTTAGAGTAATCCCTGGATCCAGCCCCTCAGAGCCCCAAATCTAGCTGTGTGTGCGTGCACCCGCCCGCCTGTGTGTGTGTGTGTGTATGTGTGAGTGTGTGTGTGTGTGTGCATACATGCATACGCTGGCCAAGCTCTCTGTGCCACTGCAACTGTGCCAAAGCAGACTCTACTGTAGGATGCCAGATACTGGTTTATTTACCTGAGATGCTCCCTGTGTCACTGCATGTGCCATATGTTTGATCCCAGGATGACGGGTCCCAGACGGGTCCCTTTTTTCAATTTTAGTCAGATGCAGTATATGCATTAAGCAAGTGTAATGTAAAGCTTAGTGTTTAAATGAATATAATCCTAGTAAATGTATAAGTGTTATTATAAAAAGATATATACATATACAGTATATGGTAAGAAGTGGAGAAATGTTTGTACTAAAAATCTTTATTGAAAAATGGAAATTAGTCTGTAATCAACAAGTGTATTTGTTGGTTGTGCACGATGTATAAAATAAAGAGTAATGAAATAAAAATGAACATAAAAAAGCAGGGTAGATATTAGATTCAAATCCTAAGGAGGTAAAGAAATGAAATACAATGCAGGATGTGAGTTGCTTCTGATGCTAACAGCTGTTGGATACCGCTTCTCAAACATGTGAGAAAATAGTGAGTAAAAACTTAGAAGACTGAAGCTTGAAGCTTTACTTTACTTTACAGATTCGGAAACATTCAGATTTTTTTTGTCCTGTCTGTCCTTTTTTTTTGTCCTTACTGTTTTTATTATACTAATGCAAATTTTCTAGTATGAAAAGAAGGAAAAGCGGAAAGAAATTGAGGGAGAGAAGTGTGTGTTTAGCTAAGCAGGGGCAGCCCCTGGTCCATTGCCCATCATTTATTGATAAAGGCCCTGGAAAATGCGCGGGGGGGAAAAAAACTAATGAAATTATCAACGTTGTTGAATTAATGATGAATGGGAATAAGAAAAGGCCGGGTTCTCTGTGGAGTCAGAGAGGAGCGCTGCTTCATTAGCCATGCAGTCTCATCACATCCTCTTTTGGAGCTGCAGACACTGGGGCTCTCCACTCTCTCCTCTCCTCACCATCAGGACCTGCCATTGGATTTCATTCAAAAAAAAAAAGAAAAAAAAGGAAAACCTCCCATCTTCCCTTATTCCCTCCGCCCCTACCTCTCAGCTTTTTCTCTTTTGCTTATCTTTTTTTTTCCTCTTTTTGGTTACATCACCTGCCTCCGCTGCTGCCACCACCCTTTTTTTCTTTTCTTTTTTTGCTTTTTAGAAGCCAGGATCCTGTGGTGGCTATTTTTTACCTGTCACTGAAATTTTTCCTGAGATGAAGCTAAAGACAACCAAAACAAAGGTGACCAGATTTCTGCAGACTTTTGTGGTCACACCTCTTTTTCATCTTCCTCTCTTTTTTATTTTTTGTTCTCCAGCTATCCCATCTGACTGCATCTCTGTGGATATCCTTCCTGATTCTGAACATGCAAATGATATGGGAGGTAAAAAGGAGGAGGGCGGGGGGTGTGGGGAGTTTGCTGCGTTTGGATTCATTGCCCCCTCCTGCTCCTCCTCTTCGTCTCCTTCTTCTTTTCCCTGGGTGGAGCAGAAGTGGGCTGGTGAGCCGAAGCACGCTGAGAAATGACGGGCATGGGGTCTCATTAGGTAAGCAGAGGCCAGGGCAGCAGGGCTTCACCCAGACGCTGATTATTCTGAGAGCAATATCTGGAGAATCACCTCAGCTATACACCTGATTAGAGCTGCTGTCTCTTATAGTTCACAGCCCTCTTTGACTTGAAAAAATGAATTAATCTTCTCTGTTAGCTTGGATTTAGTATGAGGTTTGGAATTCACTGCATTTAAAGGTAAAATAAATGTGTTTTCCCCATTTAAGCATTGTCTGGTTAGGCTCTTTCTTTTTATGATTTCTAAAGCATTAAAAAAGCATTTATTTTTCTTTCCCTCATAGTCACTCCTCCAGCTGAATCCCAGCTGCTGTTTTCTGCTTCTTGTTTCATTTTTCTGCCGCTGAACGCACTAAACGATTGTCCTGCCACTCTGATAGATGTAATTATCTGTCAGCGCCGTATTTATTTCAATTCATTTTGTAACAGAACGAATCATTTTGCAGTGATTTTCCGAGCTTCGTGCATGCGTGGAGCCCACTCATAAAAATTGATGACGCGAAGCACAATGTGTGACAGACAGCAGTGACACGCATAATGTAATGTGCAGGCCCTTACATGGTAATCTGATCTGAGAGGGATTCAATTATTTAATAACAACAAGACAGACTATCATTAAAACAAATTGTGTGTGTCAACATGAGCACACGGAGTGAGGTCACAGGTGTAATGTTACGTCCCACGCGCAAACGCGCGCGCTCCTTCTCCATCCGCTGGCGCTTTTCTTATGAATTGGCTGAATTGATCCTCTTATGAATTAGGCCTGTCCTCAAAGGGCTCCGTCAATACATTGACTCCTTTTATGAGGGTCATCAAACAGCCATTACTGGGCATCAGGGGGTCCCGTTTGGGGAGAGACTGCCCAGGGTGACTGATGAGGTGGATGGGGATGGTAGCTCGTCTGGGGGCCTCGGAGCTCTGGGCCTATAGTGAAGAAAGGAGGGGAGGGGGTGCTTATTGAGTGATAGATTCATTAGTTAAGCAAAGACAGATGAATTTGCTGGGAAACAGTGCTGCTGCAAGTTGTTTACATTCTGTCTGCTTGGAACTGTTATATTTTCTACTACTTTGGTCTATATGAAGAAATACTGAAGTAAGGGTCCACCAGGGTTACAACCACCACTGTTCCCTTCATTATCCATTATTGTACTCTGGATGTGGTTATGTTCTTGCATAATTACTTTACCTTTTTATTTATAAAGTAAAAAGAAAACAGTAAATAAAAATAGCTGTTATACAATTTCTGTCAGGGTAACATCAGATCGATTGGATTTGTCTGACCCAGATAACTGATTCCCTAAATCTCAAGGAAAAGCAGAAAATCCTCAGTGAATGAGCTGGCAACCGTGACTAATATGTTTCTTGAAAATGATGATTAATCGTTTTTCAAGACACTTTCAGTTAAATATTAACAAACCAACCCAATGTTTCAGCCTTGGAGTGGAAAAATGATCTTCTTCTGATGTATTTTCACTGTAATAGGACTAATTCTGCTGCTGTTGTCCTTTAATACTCATAATGGTAATAATAATAATAATAATGATAATAATAATAATAATTTACAAAGTGCTTCACAGTGTGAATAAATGCCACACATTAAAGAAAAGCATACATGTTCGAACATGCAGACACATAATCAACCATAGTTTGCAAACCATGGCTGAAAATTAAGGGGAAAAGTTTGAGGGAAAGCTAAAGCACAAAAAATAGTTTTCTGCAGTGTTTTAAGACAAATAGCAGAATCAGCCAACCTGATTAGCTGAAAAAGGCTGTTGGAGTGCAACAACCTTAAAATTGGGATCACTGCTGATTTTAAAATCAGATCGAGGGTCAGTTAGGTTGACAGTGGTTAGGAGACAATGCCGGCTGCATTGATAAGGTCTTAGAAGCTCTGCTATATAAGCAGGGACCTGTTATGAACCTTGCTGTCCTAGTAGAGCGCATCTCTTTCAGACTGCAGACTTTTTGTAGTTCCTAGAGAATTTAAAAAAGTAAAATGGGAGACAGAGCCTTCATCTCTCAGTGGTACCAGCTCCCAGTTTGGATTCGGGAGACAGGCCGTCTAAGATTAGGCTCAAAACTTTGCCTTTTTTGATAAAGCTTATAGGTAGGACTGCATCAGGTGACCCTGAATCATCCCTTAGTTACGCTGCAATAGGCTTAGGGCGTTTGGGGCTTCCTGTGATGCTCTAAGCTGAACTCTGGCTCTTTCGGTCATAGTTTTCTTTTTTTCCCCATCTCTCTCTCTGCTTTCTTCTCTTTCCCTCATCCCAAATCTTCACAGCAGATGGTAACAAGGCTCTTCCTGTTAAAAGAATGTTTTTCCTTCCTAGTGTCACCAAGTGCTTGGTCATCTGGGTCATGTAATTACTGGGGTTTTTATTTCTAATAATGTAGTGTCTTTACAATATAGTGCCTCGAGGTGATAAAACACAGTTGCTGCCACATAAAGTCACTTTGTCATTTAAAAGCACAGACTGTTGATCTTCTCTGATATTGCTACTTTATGTCTCAATTATAACTGCGTGGATTTTTCTTTTAAGTAACTTGTAGCCCTAAACATATGCAAGGCTGGACAATCACTTGATCCAGAAAACAAACGGGGGGAAAAGAAAATCAAACAAAGTGCTCAAAGCGTGTGATATTTTACTCATGAAGCAGAAGAAATTGTGTTGATGTGCCAGCAATAAACAAGCAAAGGGGAAAAGGAGTCCTGAAATATTCCCCATAGTTGCTTTCAGGTGTTACGAAACAATCTTTGAAACCGAACGTAGACGCAACGGGATGTAAACAAACTGTCACTGCTGTCAAACACTTGCTTCAAGAAGTGTCAAAAGTTCAGACTTTTCAATTACAGCAGCTTTAATATGCACGCAAGCCTCCCCTGACTGATTAAAATGCACCATTTTAAGTCTAATTGTTCAAGAAAACTGTGTTTTATGTTGCTGCAATGGTAATAACTAATGATAGATGCATAAAATTAGCATACATTTCCCAGACCAAGAGAATATCTGATCATTGTGCCATAGAGAATTGCTCTAAGTTAGGAAGTTAATTTCATTATCTCCTCCTCCTCATTTAAAGCCCGCCACTTTACAATAATTGGAAAACAGAATAAAAGATTAGCTTTTGACTGGATGACGGGCGTTAATAAAGTGTGATAGAATGTGAGTGTTACAGAGTGGGTACCAATTACAGCAGCCAATCCCAGCCAGGCAGCCGTTGATGGTGGTGGTTCAATCTCTTCATCTGCTGTATAGTACCATCAGGGACCCACTGCAGAGACCTCTGCTCCAGCTACCAGGCTAATTGTCAATTCTGCTTAAGTCATAAGGAGAGCTATTTTACCAGGGCTTTGGAGAGGAAGTGAACTGTAAAATGAAAGTTAAAGGGGAGTATGAATGTAGAAATAAAGTTCAAGGAGAAGCGCAGGGAGATTTTGTGGAATAATTTGGGTGAAAAGACGGAGTGAAAAATGTTTTTCGGGGGGGAAATAATCCGAACGAATAATATCAGTCAACTTTATGAAACTTGGTACAACCTGGTACGATAAAATTGATAAAGTTTATGCATAAATGTCCTTTATTTTTCAAGAATGTGGCCATTATCTGCAGAATAATTGTGCCGAATGAAAAACGTTAGAGTCTTAAAGGTCCACCTTGGGCTAAAGCAGAAAATTCATGACATCAGTTTCTTCCCAATTCTCATGGGTCACCCTCATCCCTCATCATGTCACCGCCTTAGTCACATAAATCACATCAGTCGCAGTGGCCCGGCGGCATCACTCATCAGCTGTTTCAACTATTTTAAACAAGTGACCAGCACAAATGTAATTTTGCTTTCACACTGAATGGTATGTGTAGAATTAAAAAATAAGGCTCCACTAAGGACAGAAACAGCACTTTCTATAAACTAAACAATGCAGTTTTATTTATATAGCACAGCTACTAACACATTATTTATATAGACCATCCCTTTAGGAGGTGGTCTAAAGTGCTTTCCATTATGCAGAGTTTTAATATGTCAGACATTAATTTTGGAACTGTTGATATTGATGTTGATGTTTGTGCACATTTAGGTTTAAAATTTAAACACACTAAATGAAACTAAAAGAGTTGCAAGAGGTTTCCCCCCCCCAAAAAAAATACTAGTCTTTCTTGATCAAAAAATGACAGCTAGTATAAGAGTTACTGTCGTTAAATGGATTTGGGTTCAAATTAGGGGTTTCAAACCTGCAGCTCTGGAGCCACATGGAGGTTTTTTGCCCACCTCCAGTGGCTGCTTTGGCTTTGATAAAAGACTAAATGAATATGAATATGGTCCTCAATCCAGCATGGATGTAGAGACGCTACAAGCTCATTACAAATCCAAAATGTTAAAAGTCTTACATAAAACCAGAGACTAGAGCTTTGACCAATGCTGTGACTTGCAAGTATGCTTGTACCGTAGCTGTACCTTGTTAATTATTTGATGCATTATCAAACTTTGCATCTAATTCACCTGCACAAACTCAGGTAGGACTTTAAGTAGCTTTTTGTTATTAAATAATTATTTTTATATGTTCCAATTTCTCACAATTTGTTATCACAGTTCACTCAGTAAGCAACAAAAATATGGCATTATTATGAAGAAAACACTCTAAGACAATGTAAGTAGCAAATAACTGGTATAACTAACCCACTGTAGAATGGCCACATGTGATAAAATATTTAACTATTTACAGCTTCTTATAATGTTAATAGGCTGTGCCACTAAGAAAGACGCACTTTATTTATCCCAAGCTTGGAAAACTCTTTCTTTTTTTTTACAGTAGGTAAAAAAAATAATAATAAGCTCCACCAGTACTGTTAACTTCCAGTCTGGCTTTTAAATCACTGTCACCTCAAAACCTAAGATAAATACATCATGTAATATGACATTTATTACCAGTTTGCATTGTTCAGGACATAAATTAAAGTAATAATATGTTGATAATGTTCTCATTCTAAATTCAAGAAAATGCATCAAGCAAATGAAACATATCAAAACTTCTTTCACTTCACCTTTCCACTCTCTCTAATTGGACGCAAGTAGGACAGAATAGCAGGAACCTGCCGATCTATACACCCTCATACATACACACAAAACGCAGACAATGTAGCCTCATCAGAAACAATGCGGTGGGCCCTTTGTTGTCAAACTCTTCATACCGAACTCGCATATTCATGGGGGTGCATTTAAGCCATTTCTGCTGGCATAAGCACACAGTGCAGCAGCGGTGTTCTGAAATGTCGTTTTTCTGCTATGCTTTGCCACTTAACCTACCTCTGTGTTTGAGAAAACGTGGCACCTTGTTTTTGATGCTCTGCTCTGCATCGCGGCCCCCGTCACGGTAAAGTCTCTGGGTTTAATAGCGGCTCGGAGGCCTGGGGTAACTCGAAACGCCTCCCGATTATACACTAAACAGCAAGATTTGCAGTTATTCAGTTGGCATCAGTTTGTTGAGAAGTGGCAGTGGACAAACAGGACTGCTTTGAATTAGTGAGCAGCTGCAGTGTTGGTGGCTTATCCTACAGATGTTGAATGCAGCTGCCTTCTTATTCTAACAATAAAGAACATGGATCATACACATACCACCCTGAACTGGAGTATTATTATTTTATCATTACTCCATGCTCCCCAGCACCTTTTTTTCAGTAACACAGATGCTCTTTAAAGAAGAGCATCTGTTAGAGACGCCTGATACAGTTTTTAAATTTTGCATTTTGCAGCACAATTACTTATTAGTTTAATATCGATACCATTTATCTTTAAACCTGCTGAGGTGGCTTGATTTAAATTGTAGGAGAAAGCATTTTCCTGAATCAAATTTTGACACAAACAACAGAAAAATCACCTCAAGCCAGCTCTCTCCCGCCCCAAGCCTCCTCCGACCAACAGTCATAAGGTTTTGTTTCTCCGGTGCAGAATGATCCACCTGCTGTCAAGCCTCTTTGATCCTCAGTAGGTTTAGCATTCGCCGTTTCCATTAAATCTCGCCTTTGGAAGAGCTGCCAATAAAGACAGGCTTTTCAGCAGCAATGTCCCAGACCTGCCGGATGTGGACCGTAACACCCTGACACACTTCTCTTCTCGTGTGTCTTTGAACTGACAATAACATTACACCACTTCCTGCACAGCAAATTCTTAGGAAAATGGCACTTTGGGATATACGCTTACACTCAAAATAAAGCCGCAGGATGCAGCTGGTTAGCTTAGCTCAGGTTAAAAACTAGAATTGGGGGGAGACAGCTGGCCCATCTCTGTCCATACATAAGAAAAGCAACAAATATTAAGACGGAGGGCTCCCTCTTATATTCTCGGTTTAATGTGTGCACGTCTGTTAAGTCGTAACACAAGTTTGCAGTTTATTAATCGATATGTCCATACCAGCTGATGACTAGATAAGATATCAGTTCCAGAATAAGAAAACTTAACAAGTTCATCGTACTTGTGAGTTCTGTAATGTGTATCTACATGTACAAAGTAATTTGTAATTTACCCATACCAGCCACACCATGAATTACCTTAATTAGAAAAACCACCCCGAGCTCTTTCTATTGATCACCCAGCATGCTAAATCAAAAGTAATGTTGGACAGTTATCCAAGAAAGTCATTGGTGATTAATCAAGCCATGCTCAATGATTAGTCTTCTAAAGAAATTCTTCTTCTTTTAATGTCTTCTTTTTTACCCCAGCGTTTTGTATTTTTAATTTTCCTTTCCTACTGCCTTATTTGATGTTTTGTAACTTTTCATGTGTTGCCAGTGCATTGGTGCCGTTAAAAAGGAAACGCTTCCCCTTCTAGGGTGGCAAGGGTCTATATGCATATGAATATTTTCCATTGATGAATACGATACGCGACCGCAGAGCCTTTGATAGAGCGCTGCTCGAGTCCTGAGTGATGTCATAATGGTGGGACAGCAACCCTGGGCAAAACATCCCAATGCACAGTCGAGAGGAGCAAACATTAGAGCCCTTTGACGCCCTCTGTGTTTAATATTACAGCACTGTTTACAGAGGAGGGAGCTGGTTCTCTGATCCACCGGGGACCACAAGTATGTTTAAGGTCAAGCCATCTCAGTTCCTCTTCAGTCAACTTCAGGATCTTTGATCACTTGTTGTTTTTGAGTGTGCTGTTTTCAATCGTGGCCAGGTCTTTATAATGCATGAGGACATTACATAGTGATGAACAGCTTGGCAGGCGAGTCAAGGCAGTGATGGAACTTGTTACGTACTTTCCAAAAAAAACCCCAAAAACTTCATATTCTTCAGCATACCTTAAACTTAACGGAGTAGTTTGAAAATCTGGGTAAGATGCTTATTTGCTTTCTTGCCGAGAGCCGGATGCAAACATGGGTGCAACTCTCAGCTAAACTTTTCAGATTCCTTAAAGTTCAGCTAGTCTAATAAATAAACCGATGCACTGTATCTAAAACCGCACCTTTATCTTTTAACTCTGATTTCGGTAGAGATGAAGGCAAAGACATGTGATATACACTATTAAACAGTGATATTTAGATGGTTTGTTGGTGGACACAGTCAGGCTACCCAATTTTGAAGTCTTCGTGGTGGTTAGAATTTATTTAAAGTGTCGAATGAGAGCTTCAGCTTCATCGCTTCCCCCCAGTGCAGCTGATTTCTCTTTGGAAACACTCACATACAATCAAGTATGTATTTAGCAGCAAGTTTTTTTTACTTACTGAGTTAGTTTATTTGAAGCACTCTCAGCTAATACATGACTAAGATT
Source organism: Oreochromis aureus (assembly GCF_013358895.1). NCBI lineage: Eukaryota > Metazoa > Chordata > Actinopteri > Cichliformes > Cichlidae > Oreochromis > Oreochromis aureus. The sequence continues at coordinate 16,921,163 of NC_052947.1, forward strand.
CATTGCATGTCACCTTTCTATGCCAGTTTCTATACTTATATTGACTTTTCCACCCAGTTCAGTTCTTAGGGTCACTGTTTTGGTTACATCTGAAATAAAAGGTCAAATTTCCAAGGAAAACAAAAGCGCTTTCCTCTTCCTGAGGCTTATAGAGAACCATTCAACAACATTTTTATTAGGACGATGATAAGTTAAAGCAAAAACAACTTGCTTATTGCCCATTTTATTTTGCTCTCACAAAAAAGCAAATATATTTACCAAATTGTCAATGTGTAGCATGAGCACCACGTAATGCATAAACCGTAACTTCAATCTACTTTTATCTTTTGTGATTTATGAGGGTCACTATGAAAATGATCTTTACTACGAGAACTGGTCACACAACTTCTTCTAACACCCAATGGCCTATACCTGATTTGGCACAGCAACAATTTAAAGCTTTTAAATCATTTAAATGTAAAATGCAGGTAGACTAAACATTGTTATTTATTGTTTACTCATAAATTTGCTCCTCAGAGCAAAGGTAAAAATGTAAGGGGGAAGCATCAAAATCAAACGCATGCGTTACTGATTCTTTTACACTCTTTTTTAATTTATACATCTTGGTTTTGAACAAAGGTAGTAAACATGTCAGCGTGTTCACGTGTTAAACACATGGGGATGCTCGTTCGCTGTCTTTGGAAGTCTTTGTAACCAAATCCAGAGTTTTACTCAGGTGTGTATACATCATTTTATTTCCTTGATGCGCATCAACAAATATGCTGCATCTCTAATATTATGTAAACTCAAGGGAACGTACAGACTAAATCTTTCCAGGGTTAATTGTGTCATTATTTAAAGAGGAAGAAACACTGATCTGGAAAATTCTGGGACTTTTTTGTCCCCCTGAACAAACAGACAACCCGCACTATATTTAGAAAAACACTTATAGCATGCTCACAATAAAAGCCACCTCCCTGATCTAACCTCACTTGTGTGGTAATTTAATAAAATTCAGCCAGAAAGTTTGTAATATCAATGATAACATGTCAGCATTAAATTAACGTGATTATCCTATCTTTCTTTTTTTTTAATGACTAAACTTTTTTACCAGCTGATAACTGCACTGTAAGTGCTCTTGACATTTCAGGCAACGTGATCCATGTTTACTTTCTGAAAATCTTCTTTTTTTTTCAATAGCACAATTAAGACCTGATGTTTTGACTTCTTTTGCGCTTTATATGCGAAACCTTTGCAAGCACTGAGCCTCTTTCCTGTTTTGAAGATTTTTGCAGGTGCTGAAATGATCTAACAAAGGTTACTGCCGGTGGAGGCGGCAGGAAGAAGGGAAGCTATCGAACTTGTGTCCTGGTTTCTCTACTGGATAATGATCTCTTGAAAGTGTGTGTTTTTTCCTCTTCTTCCAGTAACAGTGTGCGCGAGATGAAAGATAGTTCCAGGGCTAGTGCACCGGCGCACATCTGACTGAGGCAGGTGTTAGAAATGTAGATGGCTGGCGGAGACTAAAGACAATACAAATTTGAAGTGAAAACGCTACTGGCACGCCTCCTCTGTTCTTAACACGTGAAGCCCCAGGCCGATCAATTATTCATCCTACTGTGCGTGCGCGTGGCATAGTGTTAGTTCTGTAGTCGGAGAGGAGGTGTCTGTTGCACTTAAAGAGCGAGCGCCACATCGTTTGGCAGGCCCAGGTCTGTCAGCCTGTCTCTGTCTGCCTCTCTCTCTTTTTCTTACACACACACACACACACGTAAAAAGCCCTTGTTCTGCCTGAGCCTTTTTAATGATGGGATCAGGGGCCTGAATTGGTGGCTAAAGTGCAGCTCCAGTTATTCAGGGGAAAAAAAGGAGAAAAGAAAGAGAAACACAGAGCAAGAAGAGTGTGAAAAAGAGAAAGATAGGGTGGGTGGAGAAAAAGGGAGGGGGAGGAGGTGGATGGAGGGGGGGTGCTTTGTACACTGGGGGTATTTTTCAAAGCAGTGCAGACTTGAAGCCATTGGGAGACTCCTTTGACTTTAATCTTGGCTACTTCTTTGAAAATTATGACCGAGGACCACGGTTGCTTCATTAAAAGACATGTTCTGTTTTTTGTGTAGTTTCAGCCAGATTTTCTTTTTTTTTGTGCATGTGGTGCTGATTTCAGCTTTCCACCCTCAGTGCTTCCCGCAGCCTCATGAGCACCTTACCAAGTTTAAGGACCACTCATTTAGGAGGTGTGTGTGCAAATAGACCTGCGAGTGTTAGTTGGGCGGACACTTATACATCAACTGGGCAGATTTTCTGTTTCCTCAAACTGCCACAGAGAAACACACACCTCCCTGTTCCCTGGTCAGCATCATCCATATCCAAATGCCATTAGTTAAATGGTGATTATACTATCTACAAAGATAGAAATCCTGTGCTCTGCTTGGTGAGATTGGCTCATCAGTGTGTAAAGTCCCATGTGCCTCTGGTAACTCCTCTCTAAAAATGGCGAACAAAGTAGTCCGGGGTGATGAACTCAGGGGTTTGACTAGAACTAATCTGTAGGAAGCGTTCATGGATTTAAACACAGTCATACATGTGAAAAGTGACAGAAAAGAAATGAATAGGAAAGTGAAAGCAGTGTTAGGGAAAGAAGCCTTCGCACAACTGACCAATCTTGGCGTTCATGTGACTGCTGGATTGGGTTCTTATTGGCAGCTCATCCAGGGTGTACTCTGGATGAACTGCCAATAAGAACCCATGGATGAACCATATTACTGGTACTTTAACTGATCAATCTTGGTTTCATTTAACTGTGACTAAGACTTGTTCCTAAGCTTAATAAAGTGATTTCAGCCATATGTACACATCCCATAACTGAGTCATTCTTTTTTTCTTGCGTGCCACTCACTATTCAGGAGCTGAAAACAGTTAACACCCCAAACCTAAATAAACTAATAATACAAAAGGATCCAAGCTAAATGTTATTTAAATACAGCCTTTTGCAATAGTATTAGCAAACTCAAAGAAATTTATATCACTGGTTCAACTACACTGCAGATTATGTTGAAGTTACACTGAACTGATGTGGGGTGCATTTGCTCATATTTGTGCTTTTTTTGGTCATTTATTTTACCCCCTTCAGTGAAGACAGGATATCTTCCTTGTTGCAGTGTCACACAATTAAAAGTGTCCAATGCAGTCACTCCTTGTGCTTGTGTGATTTTCTATGTGTGGTCCGTCTTTGGTGGTTCTTCCAATTCATGGTGAAATCTTTGACTTGTGCATAGTATCATCAGCGTCAGTTTAAATGCTGCAGTTTTTGGATTTTGAATCGCATCAAACATGCCTCAAATGGATGCATTCATTCCGAGCAGCCAAAGACCTACACAAACAGGCCTGCTGGCTTTTTGTGCTTTGATTTGACTGTTAAAGTTCTCCTTTCTACACACATTTTACTAGTACTGCTCTTCCTTTGTTCAATAGCAAAATTAACTTGAACTTTTTACTTCACTTTTGAAAAAAAAAAAACCAGCCACAAATGATCTGCAGTAACTTGAATCACTTTAACCGCAGTGTTGAAGCAGAAGCAGGAGCATTAATTCTTCCCCACAAAGGGGATTTACTGAGAATCTTAAACTGATTAAATCTGTAAATGTTGCTGACTGAAAACTGTTAAAATGTGACAGTAATATTAGTTATGCATACTCATGCCTGTTGCCCAGGTACAGATACAACTGATATTTGGCCTAAATTCGGTGTTCTGCATTGATAAAATATTGAAAACTCTACTAATGTTCATGGCTTAGCTGTCGTTTAAGAGTACAGGATGCATTGTTGTCAAAACAAAGTCTTTTGACAGGATAACACTCAGGATCCTTTTAACCACTCACCCTGGCGAGCTGACTTCTCAACTGGTTTTTAGCACCGCTCCAACACAGGAAAGGTCACTGGTTTGCTATCTTTCTCCCTCTTTGCACCCTACACCCCGCTCCACCCACACATACACCCACACACAGGCGTGCAAACGCTGCATATCGTAGATCTGATCCAGTTGATCCAGTGACAGTAGGAAATGAAGGTTGAGAGATGAGACCTGTGTGAAATGCCACACAAAGTACTAATCGATGTCATGCTGTGTTCACATACTGTGAATGCACAAATCAGGGCACAGCAAGCTGCTTCTAATGACCTGGACCAGAAGACGCACACACACACACACACACACACACACATTACACACACATTACACACAGACACACGAAGCCTGTAGACCACAAAATATATACAGTATGTATGACACACATAAACTGCTTGTATGCAGACGCTGAGCTAGGATGATTTGCCCTTTTGCTCCTTCATCATCCTCTCACTCGTCTCCCTGTCTGTCAGTTGCTGCTCTCTGTGAATATACAGCTCACACAAATGTTGCCTGGTAAATGCTTTATGAAGTGTAAGTTGTACAAATCATGCCAGTACAGTTCCCCAAAGCACTGCCAGCAGGAAGCATGTGTAGGTTGTGATCCTCTGTAAACTGTATGTGCTTTAAACATACTGTGCATGCAGTATTCATGGTGTACCAGTGCCATCGCCACTGTGTGTGCAGTGTGTGTGTTAAAATGTCACGGTGTGAAAGTGTGCTTGTTTGTTTGGTTGTATATTTATGTGTGTGTGTGTGTGTGTGAGAGACAGAGAGAGAGAGATAGTGGACATACTAGAAAAGAAATTAGAGTGCTTAAACCACTGAGCATTAGCCAAGCTGCTTTTAATCATTATAAAACTACATAATAACTTGAAATCTACACCAGCCTGTCTCCGTTCAGGCCACACCGTCCATTCAAAAATAGAGCTAGAGTGCTTGTGCTGTTCCAAGTGGAAGTATGAGTGTAAACTTCCTGTAAAAGGATTTTTAGGATCATTATGTTGTACGCGTAACATTTTTACTACTTTCAAGTAAATGATAGCGTAAATAAAATTTAGTTTTGAATTGCTAGCAGATGGATGCAGCCACCTGTAGTAAGTGTGGAAGACGCCGTCTTGTCTAACACTCGCTATTTACTCTCCGAGATGTAGTGAAACTTTAAAAAGCGCAACAAAAACCAGAAATGGAGAGTAGAAGTCATGTCTTACTGCTGCAGGCAAGACTTGATATTATGAAGGTGAGCGGTTTCCGTTTTAATTTTGCATCACATGTTCATAGTTTCACTACTGCTTGCCAAGTAGTTTTTTAATCCATATCACAACAACAGTCATCTGAAGGTGTTCTATACTGAAAGGTAGACCCTACAATCATACAACAGAGAAAAAAAAACCCCAACAGTCATATAACCCTCTATGAGCAAGCACTTTGGTGACAGTGGGAAGGAAAAACTCCCTTTTAACAGGAAGAAACCTCCAGCAGAACCAGGCTGGGAGAGGGGCGGCCATCTGCTGCTAGTGGTTGGGGCGAGGGGGGGAAAGAGAGGACAAAAGACATGCTAACAACCAAAGAGCAACTTTCAACTAATGTCGTACTACCGATCTCCAGCAAACTCCAACAAACACTTGCCAACCAGTAAGAGACAACACAGTTTTGCCTCATGACAGGTTGTTACCAGATGGTTGCCGACTGGTTTGTAGGCCTGTGTGATTGAGGACCTAGACAAATAAGGTTGGCAAATACTATTCTGAACAGTTTTTTGTAGGTTAAAGTGATGTGCTCAAAAACATGCAAATAACCAGTGTGTTATCTTTATGAAGGAAATTATATAGCATATATTTATATTTGGGTTGCCCTCTTTATAACAGTTACAGGTGCTAGCAGTTAATAACTTGATGAGTAAAAAGTTACTGTAACTGTAAAGGCCAAAGATAATAATACCAAAAATGAAACAGATTGGTAATATTCCAGAAGTCTTTATGTGTTCGTCGTATTTCCTAAACTGTCTCGAGCATTGTGGGGCTCTCACTATTACAGCTTTGTTTTTTAAACTTGTTAAACACATATGAACGTGTTTGCTATACGAGTAAAACTTCTTTCATTCCCTTCACCGCGTAAACATTCGGGTTTAAAAACCTTGTATGTTTTCAGACTCCAAGGTTTACACCGTGTTTACACAGTACAGAAAGTCAAGGTCGGGACTACAGAACTAGGTGTGTTATAAATCTCTTTTAGTGTTTATCAAATGGACTCAAAAATTACAATTTTCACACTACAGTAATAAAAGCCAAAAGTGTCCCTCAGTGTGCGTACATGAAACAAACGGAGACATGCGGGAGCCCTTTGATCAATCAATCCGTAAACAAACCCTGATGCAGAGAAGCCCCGCAATTGGGTATGTGCAGATCAAACTGTGTCAAATCATCAACGGGCGAATAATAAGCACTTGTTCTCTGAAGGGCAGCAGTCACAGCAGCCCCATCAATTAGACTCCAGACTCTGTGTCTTTTTCCCTTCTATTGATCGTGAGCTGAGCGAGTCAGACTCGGCTTTGTCTCGTACCATACCTTCAAACTCGGCTGTTTACATTATGATGGAGATGATGGAGAAATGAATGCTTGTGGGGTTTTTGTTTGTTTGTTTCTGTTCTTTAAGTGTTGAAACTTGAAGGGATTAAATTACAAATGCTGGCATGTTGATGGGAGGAAATTGTGACTGTTTCTTCTTTTTTTCCCATCTCTCGCTTTTAATTTTATTATTTTTACCTGAGGTTTGTTCACATGCTGACGTGAGACATCTGGATGTGGCATATTTCGAGATACGCCTGTCCCGTCATTGTTTGCTATGTTTTTTTATTTTGTCCCTGATTGCGCGGCCACGAAGGTAGGAGCTTCACAACTATGGATGAAGTTTGGAACATTTTTTTTTTTCAGTCTGCTCCTTCTTGTTAGTGCATGCCTCACGCTGTGCACAAGAGTATTACCCTCAAACAAGTCTGTCCTCTTTGTTTTGAGCTCTATGGGGACCCCCTCCCCACCCCCCACCCCTTGCAAAGAAATAATGTTTTGGAAGGCAAGCCAAACCAATGTGCGAGAGAGAGCATGGAATCAATAGTGTCTTCTTTTCTTACTTGATTTAAATGAGGGCTACCAGCCTTGAAGTTCCTTCTTGCCATGTTCATCTTGAAAGAATATACGCTGGTTGCACCGACTCCAAAGCCCAGCACAGTTACCATTGGCATATTAATAATTTAATGCAAATAATCATTGAGTATGCAGTTTGTGTGCGAATTTGAGCTGAAAGACAAAAGTAGAAAGTGGGGCCTCACATTGCGTTGAGGAAAATAAAGTGAGATGTTACACATCCAGCGTCTCCGCGGGGCGAATGCTGGAATGAATCCCCCCAAGAGCTGTACCATCTCATCTAGCTTTCTCTGATTCACATCCTATCAACCGCTCTCATTTCACGCTGCCGTAATACAAGATGTCAAAGTGTAATTTGACAAGGTTTCTCAGAGTAAACAGACGCCGATTTTCACTCTACATTTTTATTTGTGCCTCTTCTGGACGGCTGTTAACCAAACCTGAAGTGATTTAAATTTTTTGGGAAGGTATGCTAGCAAAATTGTTCTGTATCCACCCGGTGTTTGTTGTGTATTGTGTATGCACAGGTGTTAGTTGTGGTTGCGGCTGGCCGGCGTGTGTATGCGGAGGTTGTCTGGAGGTTGGGGTAGTTGATACGCATCACGCAGAGAGAGAAATTGGTATTATATTAAAGCTTCTCTTCACAATGGTTGCTCTCAGGCTTCAACTCCAGCATCATTCGCACAGTCCCATTAGACTGTCAATAATTCATGTCAGGGATTTCATAGGATTCAGAACATACTTTCGCCTGTACTGATGGCAAATTTCTTTTATTTACACGGGGCCTGTAATGAAATAAGAAGCCTCACATAACTCCACACTTAGTCTGTAGGCTAATTTCTAAGAAAGAAAACAGGAGGATTGGTGGTGGGATTGTGAAGCTGAGGAGCTTTAGTTGTGCAAAGGGTCCCAGAGCAGCTTTCTTGCTTTGCGCTCATTAAATGTTGTGCTTTTCTTCTCGACTTATTTGCGACTTTTGGTTTGCAATCCTATCGAAAACTTTCTGCAAACACGTGTGATTTAGCAGCCTTGGCGACTTGAAATGACTAATTATTTCTTTTGCCATAAACATTTTGAAGTGTATTGCTGTCTGTAACTGTACAATCACCTAAAAACATGCTTTTGCATACCAGGCGTTGGGAGAAGGGCCCAATTCTTATTGTCCACTGCTTAACTGTTGTTTGCTCGAACTATAGAGCAATGCTTCAGTAAGCAGGCACACTATTGTATCACGTGTATATCCAAAGGAACGCACAAACAGGAATGTTTGGTGATGCTACGCACATAACAACCGGTGGTTTCCCACACTAAGATGCAGCAATGTGCCAACAAAGTCAGGGGAAAAAGAAGACGACAAGCTGATGTAAATATTCATGAATATATTTTTTAGTCAGGTTTGCAGCAGTATTTCAGAAAGGAAGGAAATGAATTCAGCATATTTGCTGGCTCAGAAGGACTCGTCTAACACATTTTGATGGGACCATATCTCGTGCAGAAGAAAACGCCACAGGGCAGCTTTAAGGTTTATGTTTATCGAATGACGACACCGGTGAGCCAGCAGGGAATGATCACCCAAATCTGTAGTCTCCCTTTGGTTTTACAAAGCAGTGCGTGTCCAGCTTAAAACTTTATTCTTTCTGTTGCTCTCACATCTTTGCTTTTTGCCACAGTAGGCAGGCAATATTGTAACCATTCAAAATAAGCTACTGCTTGAAGCTTAAATGATCATGATGATATGACAATGTTCAGCCTCTGCCAAGCGGCCAGAGAATTTATTTGTAGGATTTTTTTTTTTTCATGCTTCAAAGTTATTTTTGTAAAATTTCGCTTTTCCATTTTTTCCTCAGTCGCTTCGGCACATTTCTTGCGTTTTGAAGTTTTCAACTCTGAAGATGTGTTTCCCAAAGCAGCTCACACATGCAGCAAAGCACTATAGTTAACCTGAAAAAGGCTGTAACTCTCCCAAGTCCTTTCATTGATGTGCGTTGTCATCAGGAAGATAAAGGTTTATTGGCAGTGTCTAAATCAGCGAGGTCAAAATGTACATCTTTTGTCAGAACAACAGTGGAATTTGTTTGCGTGTGTTCCTCTTCTTCTACTTCCTCTTTCACGCTGACATCCCTAGCTATACAGGCTTTTATTTTTCCAGAGTACTACTAAATGCTATTGAGTATCTCTTCAAATGCACAAGTACTACAGGATAAAGTTATTACAATAGATTAAACGATTGAACATGAATAAAACAAGGGGCAGGTAAATAAGAGAACAAAGTCCAATTAAATAATAAAAAATACAAGTTTAGTGCCAAGATAAAGGTACAGCTAGCTGATAAGTTAAGGGTTACTTAAGGGTAGTTATTTCCAGCAGTGAGCATCATAGCAGCTAATTCATCCTGTTTAGTTTTAGATCTACGCACCACTTGGCTTCCTGGAGCTCTCAAAGACTTTTTCTGGTTTATGATGATTAAATATGTCAGCTATATATTAGCAGCCCAAACCCTTTTTTAACTTGTAAACAAGAAGTAATACTATGAAGTAAATGCCATATCTTACTGGAAGCCAAGGGCTTGAATAGGTTTGACAATAATATAAATATAAGAAATAAATATAAGAAATATATTTAAAAAAATGAAATCAAAGTTTTATCATTTGTATAAAAATAATCAATCATTAAAGAAAATGTGCTTGATATAAACGGGATATATACCACTCAAGTTCATTTCATTTGACCAAATTCCATTAAATTTGACAATTTCCATTGTACTCACACAGCAAAATAATGTGCACATTTTTACATGTAATCAAAGTACTTAAAGTCAGCACTTGGGGCATAAATATTTTTTTTAGTTTAATTTCTTCTTTTAGCTCTATTTCACAAAAGCCTAAATAAAGTGGATTTAGTTATAGTATAGATACGGTCCTTAGATAAGGTCCTCACCTATAATCACACCAAGATTTTTCACATAGGTTGAAGTCGTTAGTGCTCTAAATTCCAAATAGGGGCTTGATCGTGCATCGTTGCTTCCAGTGTCACTCTTCTTTTTGTTTAGATTAAGAAACTTTGCTGCTATCCCATCTTGAAATAATAAATCAGCAGGGCTAAAATGAGAGAGAGAGCTAATTGGTGAGAGAGCTACATAAATCTGGGTGTCATCTGCAAAGCTATGATACCAAAAACATGTACTGCCATAACAAAACACAAGCCTACTATGTGCAATTACATATTACAGTAGCAAAACAGCGCTGGGAATCACCGGTCATACTGTCACTCTTCTCCCTTTGGTCATAAATTCTCATCACCCTCATACGCAATACTTTCCTCCAAATTCTTTGTGTCTTTCGAAGTATGGACGAATGGAAATAAACTTTGCTACACACTTTATCCTTTTCAGTGAGGAGCTGCTCAATGGACTGAGGATAATGTAATCCTTCAGGTGGCTGCAGCAACATTATCTCCTCATCAGCTGGGCTCAGTCCTCAATGAGATGTTATACAAGAGCATAATGTGTGAAAATTGCCCTTTCATTAAGTCTTGCTGTGGGTCTAAAAGTTCAAGTGCTCTGTGTTTTCCACCTTTCCACAACACTAAGTAAAAATAATTAAAATGCAAATGTGTAAGCCCCCATAAGTCAGAATGATCAAAAGGTACTCTAAGCAAGCACAAAAACAGCCATAGAGTGGCTTCATCACCTGCTATAACAATCAATTAAAATACAATATGCAAAGAACGTGTGTGTGTGTGCTCAGCACAGTGGAATGAATCAGCGAGTGCCTGTGGACATTGTCATACGGACATATTAGCAGCAGCACTGGAATCCTTAGTGTTTTATGTGTATAATTTCCCCCTGATAGTGGTGGTGCTTATGGTGTTTTGTGAGTGTGTGTGTGTGTGTGTGTGTGTGTGTGTGTGTGTGTGTGTGTGTGTGTGTGTGTGGGAGAGAGAGAGAGGGAGAGAAACAGAAGCAGAAACAGAGAGAGAATGAGAGAGTGAGAGAGGTGATGTGGAAGGATGAAGGAGGCTGAGACAGGAGAGCTGCCCCCAGTAATGAGGCCCTTTTATGGGCTTTAATTTGTCCCGCTCCCCCGGGAGACTGATGAATGGCTCTCTTTATGCTCACTCTCTTTCTTTCCCCCATCTGTGATACAGAGGATTTATTTATACCCTGATATTACCTCTCTAACAAGTGCTGCCTCGCTATTACGACCGCCTGACTCTTCATGCATAGATAGGTAGACAGACAGAAAGACAGACAGATAGATAGATTGATTGACTGATTGATTGATTGATCCACAGATAGGTAACGTGGCTCCCTTATGTTCCTGAAAAAAATAAGATTCTACATGTGTGTTTGGATGTCGGTAGGCTCGCCTTGCTGTCTGTGTGCAATTCTTCCTCTGTTCCTTTTTTTTTCAGTTTATTTGTTTCTTTTCTGTGCAAGTGGGTGCAGGGGAAAAAACAAAACATTTTTGCCCTTGGGCAATTCATTGCAAATTCTAGCTGACTCCTGCTCGGTTTGACTCTAGGGAAATGAAATTTAAAAACTAACTTAAAAGTTTATCACCAGTTGGCAGCTTTGGCAAGTGATAAAAATGACCGGTTGGAGAGGCAGATTTAGGTTGACAGCCACGGAGGGATGAAAATAGCACGCTGCATACGTTTACCTTGGCTGTTTCAAAGGAACGGGCGCCACGCTGGCAGGGCTGCCGATGCCCATGTTCATCCATTCATCCACGGCTCAGCGGCTTGTCACGGCAGAAACTTCAAAGGAGAGTTTTGAGTCACAACAGTCCTCTGCATCGACAAACAATGCACCAGTGGACACAGATTATGGACCGATGCTCACCAGCTTTTATAAGTGAGGAACATAATGCTACACAGAAGCTCTAGTTCATGTCACACAATGGAAAAATGAAAACGAAACTTCAGATGCTGTATTGCAGTTCTGACCTGTCCGCCCATAATGCTCAGCTCATACCAACTGTCATGGTGCTGGAGGGGCAGTGATTTGGACCAGGGTACCTTCCATTCATTGGGTCCAGACCTAAACCTGACTGAAATGTAGCGAGATAATAACAGAGCTGTGCATGAATGAATGCTCACAAACTTGACTGACACAACATTGTAACGAAGAGAACACCAAAATTTCTCAAGAATGATGCGAGAGCCTGATAAAGTTCAATTCAATTCAATTCAATTTTATTTATATAGCGCCAAATCACAACAGCAGTCGCCTCAAGGTGCTTTATATTGAACAGTAGATACAGAGAAAAACCCAACAATCATATGACCCCCAATGAGCAAGCACTTTGGCGACAGTGGGAAGGAAAAACTCCCTTTTAACAGGAAGAAACCTCCGGCAGAACCAGGCTCAGGGAGGGCGGCCATCTGCTGCGACCGGCTGGGGTGAGAGAAGGAAGACAGGATAAAAGACACGCTGTGGAAGAGAGACAGATATTAATAACAGATATGATTCAATGCAGAGAGGTCTATTAACACATAAAGTCACATAGAAAGCAAAGATTTTAAGTAACGTGCTGAAGGCGAATCTTGTGAATCATACTTAGCTTTTCTCACACTGCTTCTATATTTTGGCTTAGTTTTTTATTAAATAATTACACAGTGTGTTGTTATTCAGCTCGGGTTATCTTATTTTAAGACCACAGGAGCATAGGATGCTTTTTTGTTTAAATTACATCCTGATGCATGAAATCTTAGAACTGAAAGATAAGATTCAGATTTATTCTGCAATCTCAACAGTGAAGGGTTGTTTTTACTTCACTGAAAAGTTCAAATACATTAACATATTTATATAGTATTATGTATTATATGAGTTATTTCTGTTTTCTGCTTTAGTTTTACAATGATCATCAGACGAGAAAATCCACCAAATGGTAAATATTTGTATTTATAATATCTAATCTAATGATATAATATCTTTGTGTGAGTCTCCCCATAGATCAGCAGGTGGCTTTAAACAAAAAGTTCAAGTATCCACTTGGATTTCTGGTGATTGGGGAAATGCTCTGACACAGAAAGAGTCAAACTGAGATCATTTGTTTCCTAAATAACTTTTTTAAATGTGGTTTTGAAAAGGCCAGTTTTCTATTAATAAATTACAGTATTGCACACAGACGTACATCTTAAGAGACGTCATGTTTTACATACACCTTAAGAAAAAAGTTTTTTTATATATCTTTTCCATGAGTCAACAGGATGATGGGGAATAGCTGGTGGTAATCTACTCTGTTTTATCTGTGCTGTGCTCATTTGAAAAAACAAAAAAACAACAGTACAAAAAAAAATTACTATCCTAGCTCAGTTTCCTTGAAGATAAATTGCAGCTTTTTACCTGTTTCTATCCATCTCCCATCCACTCCGCACCCCCTTCAGCTCACATAAATGAAACAGCAACACAGGAGAAGAAGAGCGCTGAGAGTAAACATAACAAAAATATTGGTTTGCTTTCTTTCTGCTCGCTCTACCCCTCTGGATATGTGATCACTAACATCTATTGCATGTATTGAGGGCTGGGCGATGGTTTGGCACGTAGATTGTCAAATCACACCTCTGAGTAACTCTCAGCACACTTAGCTCAAGGCCCCTCCAGCTTACATAATCCTCTGATCTGTCTGCTGCTGGAGCAGGGCCAGCTGAGGATTGACAAACACACTGAGCTAAAAATGAGACACGCCATGCTGTCTTACAGGGCTGAGAGAGCGCAGTGACGACAACCATTGTGAGTGGTAACACCGTCTACGTGCATGTCTGTTCTGAACAGAAATCCCACAGCATCGTGAGATTCCCTGGTCCCGGCTTTTTTACAGTGTTTTTTAATAACTGTCATCAATCCTTAACACATGGTCCTGTTATTACAGGATACCTTTCCCTTTAATAAAAGGAAGCAGGGTGGTCTCCTTTTCAGACCTCATCCCTCTCACCCGTGCATCTTTTTCCATCCATCCATCCCCCTGACCCTCCACCCGTCTGGCTGGTGAGAAGGGAAGCCCACTTGCAGAGCCCCCTTTGGCAGTTCTTTTCAACTTCACAGTGTCCCGTGGTTGAGCTTGGATCCACTACAGAAAGCCATCTGCCCACTGTGATCACTTGCTAAAGTGTCTTAATTAAGCCTCATTGCCTTTGTGTTATATGCTCCCCTTCACATGGACCTCAGAAATACTCAGACAGCGCTGATAGGCGGAAGAAATATTGTGTAAGTGGAAGGGAAGTGAGAGCTGGACTTAATATGCGCACACTGACCCGTGTGATATCGTATCTCAAAGAGTGGTGTCACACTCTCTGACATATATTGTCATTCTGCTATGTGGCTGTGCTGGAGGGATTTTGTTTTTGTTCGGGGGCTCACGGGAGAGTTCAGGCAGCGAGTGGCCCTGCTGATCTGCAATCATTTGCATGTTGAACACACCCACGGCTCCTTGATGTAGACATGGAACAGTGGATGTGGACCGTGCCACACGTGCAGGGTCCAGAGTGCCAACAATACCCTACGCACGATGACACATACCAAGGGAAGCTCTGTCATCCAGTGTCCTGTTCCACGTCTTCATTCTGGGGCTGCTGATGAGAGGTTTTATACTCTCAGGACCTTCAGATCTATCAGCAGTTGCTCAGCTGTTGTCACAATTTGATCCAAAGGAAAAGGGCTGTCATAGCTTAGCATTATCACTCATTGCGAGTATATATCTATATGTGTGTGTGTGTGTGTGTGTGTGTGTGTGTGTGTGTGTGTGTGTGTGTGTAAATATATGTAAACATATATTAAAAATCACTGATCTACACTCTGTCAGAGTGGTCTCAAAGTATAGATGAATGGGAGCTAGCATGTAATTCAGGGCTGTCGACGTTAGGAAGCTGTAGTCTGCTATGATGACTACAACAGAAGAGTGGTGCTTCCTTGGCATTTTTCCTGCTCTGATGTATCTCAGTACAACAGTGGATGAATGGAATTTGCAGTAGTGCATTCTTTCCTTGCCACACTTGCAGGAGTAGGCTGCACACAAATGCTGTTCAAGCCACTGTGAGATGCTTCGATCTTAAAAGAACGTGATGGGGCAGTAACTGCAGTCACAATGATAATGCTCACTAAGAATGCTCACCGGAAGCTCTCTGTATAGGACGAGTTTCCAATTTGTGATTCACAATCGGTGCCAGTACAGAAGGTGGTATGCATGTTGGTGAGGCTGGATGTGTAGCACATGAGATTCCCATTGCAGACCTGTAGTAAATGATAGACTTCTTATTAAGTGTAACTGTGGCGTTTCCCTTACATTTACTTGCCTAAACCACCATCCAAACAGGAAGTGACTGGCAGCCGCTGAGACTATGGAAAGTCAACGACATTCAGTGACTTAAAGCGACGCTGAGTGAAATAACTGCTGCTCACACAAAACTTTTTTCAATTTCAAGACGAGTAATTAAAGCTAAACTTGCAGCAAGAATGCAAGCTATCACTGATTGACATGTGACCTAGGATACCTGGGTTAGTGACCAACCTGCAGCGATAAAGTGATGCACGATGAGCAATCATAGTTTATTTTCCTCTAGCCTTAACCATCCTGTGAACGCAATCCCGGTGCACTGTAAAAAGTGAGAATTAAAAAAAAATCTTTGTATCAGTTGTAAAAACGTGTTGCTATTAAATATAATTCAGATTCAAATTATCCTTTTATGTACCTACTATAGAAAACTCACATGTGAGATATTATAGTTTTGTATTTTCTGATTTATTTATTTTTTATACGTAGTTTCTGGATTGCGTTTGCTTGTTTCAGGTTAGTTGTTATTCTTAGTTTTAGTTTTTATTAGTTTCATTTGTTTTCATCTTTTTAAAAATGTGATTAAATGTTTGGAGGCATATTCCCAGTGTAGGTATTACAATAAAAATGCAGAATGTTTTGAAAGCAGTTGACTCACAGTTCATCAAAACCTGAAAAAGCAAGCTGTGATAACTTACTTACCAAACCAACAGATACTAAATGTGAGGATATTTATTTTAGCTAGTTTTTCGAGTTCACAAAATCGTTTCAGTTAGTTTTAAATTCTTTCAAAATTCTAGTTTTTCTTTTTCTTTTAGTTAACTAAAATGTTTTTTCAAGTCTAGTTTTAGGTTTTAGTCTAGTTTTAGTTATCTCTAATAACCACGGTTCAGACAGCCTTTTCAAAAACATACAACTCAGTAACAGTGCTTTGGATTAATAACTGCAGTAAAACTTTAAAAAACAATCTGATGGCAATGAAAGGATAACTAGCTGTCATGTCTTAAACGTTAACAGTTAAAAATCCCAGCTTTGTATTTACTTTGTAAAACAAACTAAAAAATATATTTGCAGGAAATCTCTAGCAAAGTCATGCATCTTAAAGATTACCAAACAAACAAATGGACACCAACAGCTGGAGTCTGAAGATTTATGTATGCCCCACCTTATAAAAGGATTATTATTAATAGTGTACAGAAATGGTTTTATATTAGTTTGAATTATTATTCTAAATTTGATTTAGAATAGCTTGTTCAAAAAGTCATTAACTTCTTGTACAGAAAGTAAATACAAATCCAACATTCAGGAATAATATTTCTTCTTCACCCTTTGTGAGCTGTTGAAAACAGATGCACAGCTATCATATTTTTTTCCAAAAAGGCCGAGGGCTTGATTGATCCTTCATTTGTCAAAATCACGGGAAAAAATCCAAAAATACCTCTAACTGTTCTTTTTTTTCCACTTCCTCCCCCTTTCTTTTCTTCAAAGTCTTTCTTTCACCATCCATTACAAGTGTGTGACAGGTTCCAGACGGGTTGAGAGGGGAGAACAATGTGTTGTGACCCTCAGTACCGCCCTCAAGCTCAGCGCCTGGCTTCAACTCCTTTTCCCAGCAGGCCGTGGGGGGGCCTGGCCACCGCCCCTCTGCCCGCCTCCCCTCTCCTGGTCCCCCCCTTCTACCACCACCACCACCAGAATCAATCGCTCTGTGACACCATACAAACGATCCACCGAAGTCCATGCATCACAGTACAGTGCACCACCAACAATGACTGGCCATGTGGTTCAGGACTGAGAAAGAAGGAGCCAGAATAAGATGGAAAGTTCTTACGGGTAAATATAAAATTAAAGGAGGGAAGGAAAAACGAGAGAGATGTGGCAGCAAAACAAGAAAAATGAAAAAACAAACCATGTGCACATATTGCTCCTAAACAATGAGTTCAAATATTTTAAACTGAGTGTCCTTAGGAAATTACACAGATCTTTCACCAATAAAACTTAGTACATGCCAGTGCTATGGTGTCTGTGACACGTGCTGTTGGGAATCTGACATACTTAATCACAAAAGCATATTTAAAAAGTCTGGTGCATGTTGTTTATATGCTAAGAAATGGGTAATTTTAGCTCTTCGCTAGGTGGTTCCTACGCATGTATAGTTACATTTTTGTATATAAATATGAGATGTTATTGTCATGAAATTAAAATAATACGATGCTTTTATAACGTATTATAGGTTCATAAATGCTAAAAACAGGTCATTTTAGCCCATTGCTAAGGAGCTGCTAAGCAACGTGACGACATCATAGTATCTGATATAGATAAGAACCTTCAGAGGCTTAAGATGTAGCTGAGTGCTAAGTTTGGTTCCTCAACTCCTGAACATCTAGGAGGAGTTAAAGGACAAAGAAACAAATAAACACACAGACAGAAACACAGATGATATGTATTATAGTAAGCTATCATTACAATTAATTAGATGTTTGTACCAAGTGTAAACATACACTTGTAAACACATGTAATATATAACTGTAAAATAATGAAACTACTCAATTAAATACAAAGAAATTTAAATTAGCAACACCATCTTCACTAGTTAAACCATGAAAAACTAGTTTTCCTTTTCTAAAAAATAATATTGTCTTGTTTCCATAATGATACGTATACTTTGGACGTTAACTGATACGTAGTTTGACACTCATCAGATTTCTTGTCGGGAGGGAGGAACATAAGCTCAGATAAAAAAAATTGAAAAAACTGCTGTTTGTACTTTTAGGTTTAGGTTAGAAATAATGAATTGGCTCTATAGGTGCTGGTGGGCTCTATAGTGTTATGCTGCACTGCTGGATTAAACCATGTAAGCAGTTTTGTGTGCTGTCTGTGTTCTAAGCTAACTGTCCTATTTTTGTATCATACTATGATTTTATGCATGTATGTATATACCTCTCAAAACACCCTTTCTCCTGGGCTAATTACAGTGAAACTTTGGACAAATATTTTCACACATACAGCAATTACTAACATCTCTAAGTTTTCAGAAAACATTTATTATCAATTCCAATTTATTTTCCAGTTTTCACATATATCATCCCACTGCGAATGTCATGTTATGTTCTCAGTTTGAGTTTGTTTCGCGTTCCATTTAATGCCTCCCGAAATGACTTAACTGTCACAAAATTTGTATGTATTTGTATGGTGGGATTTTTTTCGAGTCGCCACTAAATACAGGAGTACAAAAATTTTGAAAAAGCGCTCTGGGCCTGGCAGAAAAGGCGCATGGGGTGGGTTTTTGTTAGTTTGCATAATAAAGCATATATCAACATCTGTTTCATTCAGTCCCTTTCCAAATCCTCATCCTTATCCATAGCTTTTCACTGCTTCATAAATGTCTCTGCAGAATATCAAAGTTTTGCAGTAATATTTCTATCCTGGCACTGTGGTAGTGACATTTCTTTACATCAACCAGAAATAGCTGGTTTACCAGAGATGAAGCAGGGAGCAGCTGTAGCAACACAGGTGACCTAACTAGAAGCATGGTGGAGCCACAGTGAAGCGTTTATGATGTTCCACATTAAAAGAGAAACTTTGCATTTGGAGGGATAAAGAGAGAGTATGATAATTGTGGCATTTCTTGTTCTTCTTGATCACATATTGAGAGTGTTGATGTGTGAGACAGACATATTGCACTGAAGGTAAAACAGTGTGGATCTTCTAAGCTAACTCCTCCAAAGAAAGTAAGCAATTCTCATGATGTTAATTTAACACATTTACTGACAGCAGCTGCTGGCCGGCGGTCACTAGGTAACTCTTTCACCTCCTACTGTTTGTTTTAATGCTGCTAATTGCGTGTGTAATAATCATAATAGTAAAATTGTGCTCTCTGTCATTTCACAATGCATCATTCAGTTGTAGTGCATGTGTAGGCGACTGAAAATTTATTATAGCTTCAATTATAGCCAGCAGATCCTGCAAGCATCTGAGGTCCTCTCTGGTCAGCTACTGCTATTGTTTACTTCAAGCTGTATTACTCTGACTCCCAGAGGTCCCCTGGGAACCAAGTGCCCTCCGTCAAACCTCCCCCTTATTGTCACGCACACACTTACACACACACACATATACACACACACACACACACACACACACACACGGTGGAAGAATTGTGTTAATTTACCCAGCCAGTAGTATTAACCATATTATATCAAATAACTGCCACAGACAATTGGGCAGCCAGCTCCGTGACTTCATTTTAATTGATTTTCTTACATGCTCTCAGCCGTGGATGATTTGGTTTCCCTCTGACACTATTTTTATTAAAGGCATATTGCATAAAGGAATAAATAGATATTGTTGGTTGGATTTATATGAGCTTGGAAAAAATGCCGAGATTTGCCCCTTGTTTTAATATGAGCCGGGCTTTTAAATGTGTAGTTTGATTAAAGTCAATAAATTTGCTTAACCTTTGGGCAAAAGGGACACCTTTTGTGCGTCCGTGCGTGCATGCGTGCGTATGTGTGTGTGTGTGTGCAATGGGCTTTACCTTAATATGCGTAATGAAAAAAGTCAAGAGAAACAGAGAAATGTTTACAGTATTCCCGACCTGTCCATCACAGGAATAACACTCAGCTTCATGAATGAGGTGACTTCATTGTAATATGCAGCACAGCCCGTGAATAGAGCCGTGCGCTGTATGTTGGCCTGAAACTGTTTTTATTTTCTGTCTTTTCTTCAAGTGGAATGGCTTCGAGGAGACCCCAGGACCATTTCATCTTGAACATCCTTTACCAGCTGTCTCAGTCTTAAAGGCATGCTGTTCAGCCAACAGAAAATCCCACTAATCATCTTTTTGTGTTTGAGGGCACAATATGCTGAAACAGGCAGGGTGCAAACGCGCGCACACACACACGTATATATAGATACACATAAACACACACACATGCAGACACTGCCAGCCTGCTGCTCTCTTGTCCCCATGCCCTGAGGGGGAGAGAAGGGAGCGGAGGGATGGAGGGGGGTTCAGTATAATCACTTGTTAGAGGTCTGGCTCCGTCCCCCACGCTCCCCTCTCTCCTCTTCTCTCAGGAACCTCCTTACTCCTCCCCCAGCTTTCTGTCCATCCACCAGTTTGTACAGTGTCTCTTGTTCTGGTTACTCCATGACTTCTTCCTGTGAGTTTTGCTGTTTCCCCCCCCCCACACACACACACACACCACCTTATATACTTTGTAATATTTTCCATTTTCTAGTACTGTTGATATGATTATTTATGGAAAAAGGACCACAAATCATGTAACAGAGAAAAAAATCATTTAAGGCTTTGGTGTTATATATGAGAAGTTTTTAAGTAACCTAAATACTGTGGTCGCCTACTCTATGTTTTCCACTTTAGTAGCAATTTTATTAATTTAGTAATAAAATTTTTTTTTAATAACATATGTAGAAGTCCATAAAAATAGATTAAAAATAGAGTTTAAACAGAGATTTTCTCCTTAGGCCTGCCAAATGTTTAAGGCTTGTTTGAGTGACTCTTTCCGATTATGCAAAATTAGATCTGCTAATTTTACCTGAATCTAAAACCTCTTCTATGTAACTATGTTTTTGCATCTCTCCCTGACCATTTCAGTGTCCTTTCACATTGGAGAAGAAGGAGGCTGTGAAGAGGGCTGCTACATCTTCTGAGGAGGAGGCCAGGTGACAGTGCTGTTCATACTGAGTGATATCTCCAATATGGGAGAGACAAATGTCATATAAGTCTGCATTTTCATCCTGGTTAAGAAAGACTTATTAACGGAACTTACTATGTCTATAAATTCTCAAATTCAGCTGTGTGCTTGATAAAGACCGCGACAGCCAGACTTGAGCAATAGTTCTTCAAGCTTTCTGGAGGTCTTTCAAAGTTTTTCTTTGGACATTGCTGCTGCTACTGGACTCATTTTCAGTCCAGTTCTTGTACCTGATCATTTTCAGACTAGATGGTTTTTTGTTTGTTAAGCCACTTAATAGTGACCTATGAATCATTCAAGCATGAAAAAGATGAAGCAATGCTTTGTCTACAAAGAACAGGCAACTTAGCAAAGAATCAGGTTTGTATCTATCTTTTGTCACTAGCAGCTCATTGCAAAAACACAGGATTTTTTCCCATTTCTTTACATGAATCTACAAAAAATACCAAACATAACAGAGTTTGGCTGGCGTAAAAGTGTATTTTTTTCACCAACGAGGTGATTCCAAAGAGGTATTTGCCAAAAATGTGGCATAACTTGGTCCTTAAGAATTGTGAGGAAACTGGACAAGAGCAGGATAAAGGAAGAAGTGACAGGCCTAGAAACTACAACAGAATAACAGAACCTGGAAGTACTGTCCTTAAGAAACAGGAAGAAAATCCAGGAAAGACCTGATACAGGACCTGAGAGATGCATCTGGCCCGTCAGGTGATCCATTTACTATTCACTGAAGCCTCATCAGAAATGGGCTCAATGGAAGGTTGACTGTCAAGAAGACCTGCGTAATGAAGGGAAACGAATAAAAGACTGAGATACAGTTACACAAGAACTGAACTGAAAATCAGTGGCAACATGTCTGATGGAGTGAAACGAAATTTGAAAGATCTAGTTATCAGTGTGTATAAAGGCGATCAGGAGAGAGATACAACAGTGAGGGCCTGCAACCATCTCTACAGTAGATAGATAGATAGATAGATGAAGGATGGTAAGATAGATAGATAGATTTAAGTGTTTAAGACACATTTTAAAGGAAAAAGTTGCTGTTTTGTGCATTACGTGTCTTTGCTCCTCTTGATCTTCAGTTTGATATTTACACAGGGAGCTGAAGTCATGTGAACATTAAGTTCTTTCTCTAATTTCCCCACTCAATGACTTTATGAGTGAACAGGTAATACATCATTCTTCCCATTGACTAATGTTCTGGTTCATTTTGTCCTTTCCGCTTTACCATCGCCTGCCGTGCAACACTGATTAATACCATCACAGCAAATTAGATAGCCAAGGAACAACATGTTTATCATTTTCACACATTAAGAAAAGTACTTTCTTTCCCTCAGTGCATTCAAAGCAGTCACCACATCAAGGTGATCTATGCATACACAGCACAGAGGGGAAAATATTAATTGGAATTATAGCCAGAGATGTGGCCTTTCTTCTAAAGGTCTTTAGACAGAGGACGAGAGCTGAGGGTAAGGCACCTTTACGTAATGATGTCATTCTTTACAGTGCTCCACACAGAAAGTTCCCATTATGTCTCCTGAGGACAAAACTTTAAGCAATTTAAGCACTTTCATCTTTTGAATTTTAAACATGCTAACTAAGTAATTGATATACAAAAAAATGTGGCTATGATATTTGTATATCATAAACTTGTGTCATTGTTGTCAAATACATTTTCTTCCTTTCTAATTGTTTCCAACTTGCAACTTGCTGCAACGGTTTTAACTGAGTGTCTGGGGGGACAATAAAACAGGCTACACTTTCCTCAAAGTTGTGTTACACATTCAGCAAACACAGAACAACTTTGACAATCCAAGACTCACTTTTCTTTTTCCTCCGTTTTCATCTCCACCAAGTCCTGAGGAGAATCTTGGGGTGTTTGGCAACTAAACGGCTAATTATTTCACACTTTTCAGTGGCTAGTTGCTAAAACTTTGTCCACTGGCTGCCATTTGGGGCTGGGCTGTTGGTCTTTTTTTTTTCTTTTTTTTGTGTCTGAAAACAGCTCCCTGCTGAGGGCTGCTGGGTTTGTGTGTGTGTGTGTGTTTGTAGGTTTGTTTGTTTTCTTTTTGCTGAAACAGCCGCCCGCTGAGACCAAAACTCGACTGACATAAACAAGCAAGACTGAATCAAACTACACACGGAGGCGCTAAAATCAAAACATTTAGCTGAAAGACAGTAAAATTAGATCATAATTAATCTCTGTGTCATTTTCATATATAGCCGATAAATTCTCTTTAATACATTTATTAATCTGATTATCTATGTATCTATCTATCTATCTATCTATCTATCTATCTATCTATCTATCTATCTATCTATCTATCTATCTATCTATCTATCTATCTATCTATAACCTCTAAACATGGTCGCCATTTCTCTTTTACCTGTTTTTGTTTTGTTTTACCTTTTGTGCTATATAAGGACATCAGGAATTTTGCGAAAGCACCTTGAAAATCGTGATGGGCCATTCACTTACAATCGCAGCCCCAGGTATTGACAGAAAGAGAGCAAGCACTCAGAAATTCTCATATCATTTTCATCCTCATATCATGCTGAGAACGTAGCCTGGCATTGGTATGTTCTTACCCAGTGTTCCCTCTCTCAGGCTGTATATCACATCATAAAGAATACATAAACCCCTTCTCCAAAAAAACCTAGTCTCTAAGGCATCAGTGCCTAGCCCTGTTCTCTAACTCTGAACAGAAAGAGCTGAAACAAAGAACTTTCCTGAGAAAGAAAAAGAAGAAAAACAACATCGCTCAGAAAAGAAATTGAGAGACAATGCTAATAACTGTAAAATATGAATGGTGACTTGACATATTTACAAATGCGCTGAGAGGCGCCCTACTAAATGTGATAAAATGGGAAACCAATGGCATGGAAGAAGGCGGTTGTGGGCCCCCATCTCTTGCCATTAGATGTTCAGTGGAAGCTGTCAACAGAAGGCGCATTTGCCTGCCAAGCTCCCTCTCTGACTGAGCTCTCTGCCTGCAGCACGCCCCAAGCTCCTCTTTGACTCAAAGGGTTCATTTCACTTCTTTTAGCCTCATTCGCATGTGGTGCTACACAAAAACCCAGCTTGCTCGCAGCCTGCCTCTCGTGTGTGTGTGTGTGTGTGTATGTGTGTGTGTGTGTGTGTGTGTGTGTGTGTGTGTCTGTGTAAACTGGTGTGTGTGTGTGTGTGTTTGAAAGGGTGTGTGTTTCAATTTCTTCTTTTGCTTGTGTGTATGTGTGTTTGTGCGTGCTGTTTTTGCACGAGTGCACGTGCAGATGCATGTGTGTAAATCAAAAGGTGATGTCAGGATCCTCACTATTGCACTGACGGCCTTAAAGCAGCAGTGACAGGAACAAGAAGAGAGCAGAGGACCAAGTCCATCATCACACATTATTTTCTAGTGCTATTAGCATGAGCTCCTTTTACTGAGGAATCACAGCCAGCTTGATTTCACTGTGATATCTCCATAATTATATCACAGCTGAAAAATCTACCATAGTAGTATCCTCATGCTGTTTACTCCTCGTCATCTGTGCCTAGCTGTGGTTATAAGACTGGGAGCTTTGGGGAGCGTTGAGCTTTACACTGGGAGCCACATATTTCCTTACACTGTTAGATTTTAGAGTGGTTTATTTAAAAACTAAACACTAAATCGCTTGCTAGGGTCAGAAGTTGATTTTGCAAACCCTGAAGCTGAGGGGTGTATAAAGTATCAGTGTTTGACGTTGGTAGGTTTGGTTTGGTTACCAGCATGGCCTCATGGCAGTTTGTGAAACAGTCATGAAACTGAATTTATACATTTGTTTTCCTGGACACAAATTTTCCCAATTCAACACAAACCTTTATCTATTGATTTGTGTCCTTGTACACAAAGTCAAGTGTCTGCTTTAGGAGGTTGGATCACTGGCAAAGGTGCAAGTTAGGTCAGGACTAACATCAGAGACTAAAGTCTGAATCTCACACAGAACAAGTTGCCCAGAGATTTTTAAATCTTTTTTTTTTTTTATTACTTTTAGACTTTATTGGTTGTTTGCTTTTGTTTCTCACTCTGTTTTTAGTTTGATTGTTAAACTGTAACCACCCCACCCCCCATATGGCACGTCCTCTTGAATGTTGTGCTGACTGTACAAAAAACAGGGAAAATCATTTACATACAAAAAGATTTGGGTACATGAGGAGTCTACACTGTAAAAAAAAAAAAAAAAATCCTAAAAAAACAGTAATATTCCGGCACCTGGGGCACCAAAATAATAGCAGAAAATAACAGAAAATAACTTTCTCATAAAAATACGGTTATTTTCAGTAATGACAATACAGTTTGTTGCCCTAATTTTACATGAGATTTTGCCTTTTGCAAGTGCTTTTAAACATTAAATTAGGAACATTTTAATGTGATTAAACGATGAAATTACCTATAAACAAGGTCAATGAATGCGGCAATATGAATAATAATACTTAAATGTACACAAATATACAGTTAACAGTTGGTTTAAATAATAATGGATTGCATTTATACAGCACTTTTCGAGACCCTCAAAGCGCTTTACATTACAGTTCCACTATTCATTCACTCACTGGTGGAGGCAAACTACAGTTGTAGCCACAGCTGCCCTGGGACAGACTGACAGAAGCGAGGCTGCCATATCGCACCATCGGCCCCTCTGGCCATCACCAGTAGGCAGTAGGTGTCTTGCCCAAGGACACAACGATCGAGACTGTCCGAGCCGGGACTCAAACCGGCAACCTCCTGATTACAAGATGAACTGCCAACTCTTGAGCCACGATCGCAATAAATAACATTATTCGATGTAAAAAAAAGTTTATAAGAATAATTTTAGATATTTTTCCATAGCATTACATTTGAATTTAACAGTTCAATCTTTCAAATAATGGACAAATATTTGTGAAATCATGATATATTTGTGAATGTATTTTAACAATCTAAATATGCATATGTACAGACAAATATATTTAAAAAACAAGAAAATTATGTTTTATTACATTTACAGTGATTTTACATTATTTTACATTTGAAATGTAAAATCAGTCTATTCATGTAAATTTAATGACATTCTAGAAAAACAGTACAAAACTGTAAAATACACAAGTAAGTAAGCAAGCTGCGTTAAGCTTAAAGTCAGAGTTTTCTTTGTCACTTGATACAAACCGTGGTAACTTATGCCTAACATGAAACCTGGTTTGAGAGTAGGTTATGTTCAGAAAATCAGTTTAAAATCAGCTAGAAGCACCACGTTTTCACTAATTCTTTTATTCACAGCATCTTTTAACTGCCGTGTAGATTCTGTTTCATTTGTTTCTAATTCACAAATGAAGCCCAGCTGTAACGTTAAAGCAGGGCAAACTACATATCTCATTGTCACTTGAATATAAATTTATTTAGCTGGTGATGCAGAGAACATATAAATGTTTTTATACTTTTTTTATCTGCTGCTCGGTCTTTTTTACACTGCTGCAGTCGTAACTGTTACAACACAGAACATACCAAGAATCTTTATATATATTTATACACTTTTTAGTTTCAGAGCTCAAAGGTGCAGCCTTCACATTAGAAATAAACAGCAGCATAGAGTGCACTCAGCATTAGCATAATTAACTTGAATTAAAAAGTTTACTTTAATAAACTAAAATTAATTAATTAGCGCTAGATTAATATCTTGTTTTGTTTGCAACAGAGTTGCAATTTACTGTTATATTTTTTTATTCTTTATAGATTTTTTTAATCACCATCACCTGATAATGTCTCAGATTAGAGGAGGTGGCACTCACAGGGATCATTTTGTGCCAAAAAAGTAATACAGCACATAAAACACTTTTTCTGTGAGCGTGCCAGAGCCTGAAGCAGAAAGTCTGGCTCAACAGAGAAAATTGATAACCATCACCCTGTACCTGTTGTCCAGCCAGAAATGCAAAAGAATCCATGTTGAACTTTCTTCATATTTTACCCTTCTAGTTGTTATTACAAGATATTATGGTGTGATTACTGAAATATTGTTGGCTTGATTTAAATATTTTAACAGATTAACTCTTTTTTTTTAAACAAAACTGTTATCTTATGATTTAGTATTAGCATTGTAAAGCGCTTTGGGTGCCTTGAAAAGCGCTATATGAAATCCAATCCATTATTATTATTATTATTATTATTATTATTAAATCTAATTCTGCAACTTTGCAGATATGTCCAGTTTAAGTTATCTCTGCAATACTGATTAAATAAAATAAATAAGATACATTTTTGTCTTATTATTGGCCATTTGAAGCCACCATTTTTTCTCACAGTATTTGACTTCATAAGGCTCTGGCTGTCCTCTGGCCAGTCTCTTTGACTAGCAGCCCAAGGGTCAGACCAGTGGAGTGGAAGTTGAAGAGGGTTGTTTGAACGTAATAGGTTTTGACTGGCATGTGTTACACGCTCCACTGCACCATTGATTGAGCGCTTGTTTGCTAAATCACTGCTGGTTTCCCCTGTCTGGTAGGCCTGTGACACGTGTGGTGTGTGGTCACTTCAGCTGGAAGAGAGAGAAAGGGAGAGAAAGCAGCGGGTCATGTGATCAAAAGGTGACACAAGTCAAAGATGTGAGTTTAAAAAAAAAAAGAGTGGAAATAGAGGGTGGAGAAGTTTTTACTTCCTTTTATGATGAAACTCTCCAGCTGAGAAATCATCAGTCCCTTAATTCATTCGCAAATCTTAGCACTTTAGTCTTTCCTCCATGGACACTTGGCACAACACCCCTCCTCCTCCTCTTCCTCTCTCCCATTTCACTCCCACTCTGCCCCCACCCTCTGCGATTCAGACATGCTTTTTACAGCTTGGAGGAAGTGGCAGTGAAGGGAGGCTGGTGTCATGGGTCAATGTCACTCAGCCAGCCATCAACTCAACGGATGTGGATCACTGGGATGAGACCTCCCAGCAATCTCTCTTCTGGTCTCACGTTGCCATTATTAATCGATCCCAGCTAATAGACTTCACGGTAATGATGAGGGGGAAAAAGCCAAAATGTGCTGTGCATCACAATACTTTGACTATGTTTACATATTGTGCATGGGTACTAGGTACACCTCAGACATGCAGGTTATTGTCATCTTCCTGCTATTCATGTATGATATCAGCTAGATTTGGTCTTTAAGTGAATTAAAGACTCAATTAAAGCAACCCTTTAATTGAGAGTCTGGATGTAAAACAATGTAATCTGCTATCATGAATGCAGGTCCACATTAATTCAGCAAACTAAGATCTAAAAATCAGAGTTCAGAAACTGAGGGGATAGGGCAGATTTGTGAAATACAGGCCATTTACCAAATATCGCAAAAAGCACTGGATAGCGAGCCATACAATTTGCTATTCATGTCTTTTGAGATGTATCCCAAAATTTGATGCATCTTAGTTATTATTATTGTGTCTAATATTTTTCATGGTTTTATGTTTCTAGTCAGTCAGAATTAGATTGCTAAAGCTCTATAGTTGTGTCATAGTGTAGTGCTGGGGTGACCTTTCGTGAGTAAGGGAGTTGCTAAAAGTAGCTTGGTTTGCTAAACTTCTAACCTAAGAAACATGTTGGTATTTCCAGTAACATCTTTTGTTCTCGAGCTGGCAAGTGTTTCAATGTTTTGTACTTAGTCTTATCACTTTATGTTAAATATACAGTATTCCTTAGATGGCATAAGTAAAAAGTATGTCGGCACACGTTTATATTCTATATCTTTGAGAAGACTTTGGTTGTGTGCTTCGGTGTGGTGTGACAAGCAAAAGAGGGACAACAAAACTGTTAGCTGTTGTTTAATGACCATTTAGATTTTTTATTGTTTTTGTTGTTGTGTTTTGGGGGGGCTTTTTAGAATTAATCTGTATTCTTGAACAATGACGGTGCAGGAACGGGAAGCTAAGACCAGACATTTTTATTTGCTGAATCTGAATATCCTGTCTAAACCAGAGAGCCCAAAATACTCTTCTACGGAAAGCAACACTTCAGTCCAGCCTATTGGCTACTAGACTGAGGTTAAAACAATGTTGCATGAGTATGTGTTCACATAGCAAATGACTGCTCTAATCTTGATATATATATGTTTTTTGATATTTCAGTTTCGGATAGCAGCAAGTTTTTAACGGAGTACATGCTAGCATAGTATAAGCTATGCTATATGTTAGCATTTACATTAATTTCAAATACAGAGCAAAATGTTAAGTAAACCTTTTAGATTTAAACTCTTCTGTTTTGCAGAAAGACATTAACTAGCTCATTGTTTTATATCATTCTCTTCTATTTCCCTCTAATTCTAGATAGGTTGTTGAAAATATCACAGCTAGCCTACGCAGCGCCTGGAGTCCTCCCCGTGCCTTGGGAAGGCTTGGTGAGTAAACAGTGTCTTTGCTGATTACAACTCCTCTCTCTCTGCAGCCCAAGGTAAGCTAAAACACTTTGATCTGTTATTGATTGTCTCCCTCCTTCTCCTTATCCCTCCACCCTCTTTCCTCGCTCCGCTAAAACATAGGTGAGTCAGCCAGCGGCCCGAGGCACTGAAGCAGAAACCAGCAGGCACGCTGCTGTGTTTCTAATGCTGACCACTGAGGTTAATTGATACTCTCTCTGTGGTGTAAAAATTATAATTATGTTTAAGGGAAACTGAGGAGCTGTTTAGAGAGGAGAATACTAATACAGCTTCAGATACAGAGTAGCTGCAAAATGAGTACCACAAGACTATATTGAATGAGCATTATATTCTTTGACAGGGAGTGTGAAGCAATGCACAGGATGTAGAGAGGAGCAAACAAGGAGAAATAACCCCAAAGAGAGCTGTGACAAATTAATAATCCTGAAAGGAGCGCTAGTCAAGTGTCAGTCGGCACAAAATAAAATCTGGCAGTTAGTGGGCGTTAGTTTGGACAAATACTGGTATTTTAAGAGTGCAGTAAAAACTGTAGTAGTCCTTTGAGCTGTTGCAGAATTTAAAAGCTTCCTATGTTTTGGCATGAGCCAGGGAAGTGTAGGCTCTTTGGCCCTGCTTCAGATCCCATCCTTCTGCAAAATCCAATCAAAGAGCAGCTGAGGATAATAGTAACAACTCCATTTGACAGCTTTACTTTTCATCATTTGCAAATGCGATAACATGCAGTAAACCTACTGGAGACAAAATGGCACATTTTCACATTTTCCTGACTAGCAAACTCTTCGGGTCTCTTGAGTGATGAGTGCAGCGGCCTGCCAGTAGCAGCCTCTGTGTAGCTCTATCGTCACCTTCATAGTTTCCACGGCCTGATGGGAGAAAAACACATTTTTAAAATGAAAGGTTTAACTTAAATCACAAAGCACTCACGTGACCTGCGTGTTTTTTGAATGTGCTACGTGGTAGGAAGGGAATAACCCGCTGCTAATATTGTGGTGTACGTGGATTTATAATTCTAATCCAGTAGGGGACTTGAAAAGGCCGAAACACACAGTATAAGAAAATTACAGTGGCAGCAACCGGCTGATTTGTACTTCATATGTGTAGCTGGATGCTCTCATGATTTTGACCATCATACTGCAGCAGCAACAGAGCAGAACCCCAAAGGACCGAGGCCAGATGAAGGAATTGAGGAATCGATCAAAGCCCTGGTAGCAACAAGCTGAGATCTATCCTATGCCTTGGTTGTGCTTGACATTGGAGAGTGATTTAGTGGCTTCAGAGTGCTAAGTGTCATGTTCCCACACACTCTCCTTAATGAGAAAGTGTGGAAAAGAACTCACTATCTGCTTAGTCTGTTTTCATTTTTTCTTCTTGTATAGCATGTCTGTTTCATTTCTCTCTCACGCCTCTCCGTGTGAGGGGGGCGCAGCTGTGAGATGATGAAGTTTCAGGGAAAGGTGGATGTGCCATCCATTACAGGAGGTGGAAAGGTGCAGATAAATCACCTTATCAGCCCTGCCTTCTCCCCACTGAGCTCAGGGAGCAGAGCAAGGGGAAATCCATCAACCTCCACAAATGGGACATGACTCAGAGATCACTCTGCCTCTATATAGGCCTCTGTACATACCTTACACTGGCTTTAACATTGTATTATAACTCAGATCGGGTTCCATCCAGGCTCAGGCAGACATCCTTGTATAAGATGCAAAGAACAGTGTCTTTACTTTTCAAGCGTATTTGTTTGGTTATGGTTGAGGTTTTCTGCTAAATTAAAGTCCAAAAATGTGCCTTAATTATACAGCAACAGTGTACAACAGTTTCCTGGGTGGACTTGGTGATGTTGGGCTACAGGAAGACATTCAGGACTCTTGTTTGGCTCTGAAATACCAAACTAGTAATGAAATGTTGCCCCCACTGCAGGAGCTGTGTGCACGGCCTAGCTTTTGTCATTTGCATCACCTCCTAACAACATTGCCAGATAAGACCGCCAGTATTCATGATTTCATCATGATTCAGTCAAGATTCATCAAGTATGTATAGCCCAGGATGTTGTGTATTATCATAATGGTAAGGCTAGATTTTGGTGACTATGACTTTTTTTTGTTTTTTTTCTCAGGTTGAGAAAAAGTTGTGGTTATTTTGGAAAAGGACAAATATTAATTGCAGTTTTGTAATGGTACACAGACTTCTATGAGAAACAATATTGCCTTAATCTACAAAAAGATAACTACATGTAAACGCACAATTTGAGGGCAAGATCTTTGGTACCAGCAGCTATCTGGTTTCCATTTGTAGTCGTTTGATCAGGTTTTCAGCGCATGCAGGAAAGCATTCCATGTGGAAAACAAATAGAGGATCACTTTTCCCAGAAAGGAATTTCAGAACATCAGCTAACACCTAAGGCCTCAGTCCCAGGGTCCGCTCAGAGCCGACCTGGCTGCAAAAACTCATCAGCTACTCACTAAGTGGTAGTGAAATTGCCAAAAGTGCCGCAACTAATAAATGGTCTTTAAAGTAAAAATAGCGGTAAGGCACAACTTTCATTTTCAAGGTAAATGTTCTCCATTTCGATTGCATCGCATTTTTCACTACAGCTTGGCAAGTAGTTGGCCAGTGTTTGCAGTCAAGTTGGTGTCTTCTATACAAACCATGTGACCAGTTTCACCTAGCGACTGCCAGCAACCGCTAGCAAACTAGTTGGGGAATTCACATTTTTCCCTAGCCACTTAACAGCGGGTCAATCACAGGTCTCTAGTCCTGTGTGACTGAGGCCTGATAATGATTTAGCTTTTCATTAGCTCTCTAATAATGTGTCTGCATTAATACAGAATGGATAGGATTCACATGGCACAGGAAGTCTTGAGTCCCATATCTGCTGGCTACAACACATGCCCCAACTTCTTGGCCTTTGTTCAGTAAGACTAGCTGATGAGTTTTATTGTCATCACCCCAGCATCCACATCTTTAATCCCACATATCCAGTACATCATGATCCCACACTTCATACAACACAACAGGCAAATCCAGCTTCTTACTAAAAGTGCTTTACGTAGTCATTCAAAACATAAAGGAATTTAGCAAATTAGCTAATCCAGAAGTAAAAACAATAAATTAAAAAACTCTAATAACTCTTGTATAAGTTGGAACATTTAAATCTTGTGTGTGGAGCTTTATTACTCATTTGATTTTTTGTTTGCGTATCAGCATATGTGTTTTCTGTTCACACCGACAACATATTTTTCATGTCATTACTCAAGTGCCAAGGATGGAAGCGCAGCCTCTTTGTCTATTAACAAGTCACAACAACAAGTCAGCATCTTTTTCACCTTACTCAAATGAAAACCTTTTAAATTTGTTGATATTGTGGGTCTTTTCCAATTTTATGTATGTTTTATACTCATAATAAAAACAGGCGCATACATTTAGCCGCATGAGGTTAACGCGAATACCAGCGCTATCGAAGTGATTCATTATACACTCATGTAAATTTCCCCGTGATCTTCTGCATCTCAGCATCCACAATTACTGTACAGTGTACACCTATGGCTCCACACACAAGGTTGCTAAGCAACAATAATGACAGTGACCTTTTAGAAATCAGTGGGATATGTCCCACTAGTGGAAATGATTTCACCACACACTCCAGCGCACGTGTGGGGCCTCAGTGTTTACCTCAGCTCACGTCCTGAATAGGCTGACAGAGAAAGAGAACACCTTCATACAACATCATGCAAAGGCATTAAGCACATTTTTGCCCTTGAGGAAACCGGAGGAGTTAGCACTTCCCCGCTAGCTCTGAATGTAGTACCTTGTCACCAACCCCCTTTAATGTAAAAGCAGTCTATTGGTATTCAGCTGCACAGGTATCTAAGAGAGCAAAGCCTTTTAAACATCTTAACCGCTGTTTGTTCTGTCTCTAGAGGGCATGTGCCGTACACTGGGGGTTTGAGAATAGACAAGGAGAATTGCAAATTTGTTTTGCCAGCTACATGCGCTCTGTAATTCCATGCCCGCTGCATTGTGAGAGATTGTGTTAGATTTTGCATAAACACGCACAAAGGCGGGATGTTTTGTTTAATTCTTTGAAGATTTGGGATGTTTAGTTGTGATTAATGACTCCTCTGCAGCAGAAACATTACACAGAGAGCAGATATGATGTTACCTTTGTGTTGTTTTGCTGCTACTGTTGTTGTCGTTTTTTCTGAGAACAGCTAGAGAGCAACAAGAACACATGTAACAGGTTTTCATATTTTACTTTTGATTGGCAGACGAGACTACACACCAGACGGTGACGGTTGAAGCAAACTCTAAACAAGACAGAGGCCTGTAAGATATTTAGCTTTAGATGAAGACGTCATTATATTGAAGTGATTTGCTATTTTGCTTACTTACAATCTTTTTCAGAATTACTTTAATGCCTTTTGTTGTTAACATTTATAAAACCATCATCTGAATGTTGGTCCCCGTGGCTTAGTTTACAGTAGTATATTAAAAATGCTTTACTGTGTTATCAGTATAACTTCAGTATAATTAAAATTTTATAGCTAAGGGCTAAATGACAATGACTCAAAATGTCCAAATATAAGGCAAATACAATAATTAAAACTGTACAAAGTTACACACCACTGAGAGCGGAATATTGATTTGATGAGACTGGTCAAGATCACATTTACACCTTTACTGTTTGTGCCGTAATTTCTTGACAGACCGTGTCATTGGGAAGGCACGGCACATCACATATGAAAAACGTTGATCACAGCTACAGAAGCTGGATGAGATTTTTCAAAAAAGAAATTCTCTGAACACTGCATTGCAACAGAAGACATCAGCTGATATGAACAGATATGAGTCTGTGTCTCAGCAGATTGAGAAACTGCACTGTAGAGGCGCTTCCTATGTTTACATATTGGGGTTATATTTTTTCTCTTTCTTGTTCTCTTCTGTTTTGTAATGGCGTATTTGAGAAAAGTGTGTGAGGATTACCTTGGGAAGCAAGTCCTGGTTTTATTCCTGGCTGTTTAGACATTTTCACCATTCTCCTACCCCGACATTTCCTTGGATTTTCATTGTCACTTTCAAATAAGATTTTAAAATACCTACAAAAAGCATTTATGATATGATATGATATGATATACCTTTATTAGTCCCACAAGGGGAAATTTCATGTTAAGGCTGCCGACCTATTGCACGCAATGGCGCCGCCATCTTACCCTCCGACCATACATACATTACACAAACATCACATCAACATCACACAAAAAGCATTTAAAAGCTGCTAAGCATTTAAGCATTAGCTTAGCAGATTAGGCACTGGTTGCCAACCACCGATGACTAGGGAAAAGTGTGTTTCCACAGTTTTCATGAAAGATGTCAACTTCGTCTGCAGATACTTGCCGACTGCTCACCCAGTGAAAGTGAAACTTGAAAAAGTGGGTCACAAATTAGAAGTGGAGACCTTGTGACATCAGAAGTAAAGTAGTAACTGTTGAAGTGTGTTGGTTGTCTTGGTTGGAACTAATACTACTTGGAAGACACGCTTTACATTTCCAGTTGTGTTGCAAGTTTTCAAGTTTCACTAGTGCTCAGCAAGTGTTTGTGCAGACAATTCAGCATCTTTCACAAAAGAACTGCAGGTGACCATGAAAGTCCTCATGTAACCAAACCAAAACACACAGGCTTTTTGGTACTGCGCCTTCTCTGCAACAAGGATAGCCAGCAACTTGCAGCAAATACTCACCAAATTGTTGGGGAGAACACATTTTCGCTAGGAGGTTGCCGACCGATCTAGGCCTGTGTAACTGAGGCCTTATGAAAACTGCTTCAACATTTTGCATGAAATTGCTTGCACAATGAACCAATTCTGAGGTGTTTAAAGGGGACTGACTTTTTAACAGATGAGAGCATGATACAATTTAAATAACATGTCGCGAGCCCTTGTTTATGCAGGGAAAAGCAGACATTGGACAGTTCTATTTATTTGCAGTTGTGCCAAAGCACTTGTGATGTGTTCAAAAGCACGAAAATTTGCATTTATTACGCACCAAGGTGACTAAACGAGGTTTAGGTTAAACAGGTACAGTACTTTTGAGAATTTTAGCTCACATCTGAGAAATGTACCAAGGCAATAGAGAAAACTGTAAATTCAGCACAATAGGGAATGACCTAAATGAAAGCAGAAGAAAGTTCCCCAGGCAGAAAGTGTAAGAGAACAGGAAACCTCCTTGGTGTTCGTCTCTTAAGTCCTGGGTATGCATCTGAATGACAAACCTGTGTGTCTGTCCCCCTTTTAAGAAATCCTTTACAAGTGGTGAGACACCAGGGCCAGGGCTGTGGAGGCTGTATATTTCTATTCATAATTGATGACCCGGACCCAGACAGACAGCACACTACACATGTAATATGGATTCACTCTTGGTTTCAGATGCATGCCCTCGTCTGGACTTGACTCTAAGCCATCATTGTGTGTGGAGCTGGAATGGAGAGGGAATGGCATATGTGTATGGGAGACTGTGTGGCTACATGTGCAAGGGTGTTCACGTGTGTGTGTGTGTGTGTGTGTGTGTGTGTGTGTGTGTGTGTGTGTGTGTGTGTGTGTGTGTGTGTGTGTGTGTGTGTGTGTGATATGGTTGTTACAGCCAAAAATATAATAGACCGACCTTGTGTTCACCAGCACAAGTTTGGCTCATGTTGTGACTGTTGATTCCAAGTTTGGCTTTCCAAATTTCTGTTTTTAGAACTATTTCTTTGACTTCCTACCAGTTTCTTATTTTGTTTCACACTTACTTTGGTTGCTGCGCACCTCTGAGACAAACAGAAGCTTAGGGGCTGTTACCTTTGTAGATTCCTGGGGACTAATTGATCAGGAATCCAAGTCCTGGTGTGTTTGCTTGGTCTCGCGTTACTGTTCCAGTTTCAGTGAAGGTTCACTTGTTAACATCTTGTTTTATTCAAATCCCTGGAGATTTCTTTTACACCCTGTGATCAGGTGATCGAAAATGTGTCTTCTCATATTATACTTCTACGGTGCGAAATTCATAAAGGAGATGATGATTAATGCTGGCAGTCAGTTTTGACATATTTTGACATAATCTGACTAATTGACTAATCCACGTCTGACAACAGACATGGATCATATTAACTTTGTTATAGGCTAAAGCAGTGATTCCCAACCTTTCCATCTCTTTGATGGGTTTAAAAAAAAAGAAGAAGATTTTTCAGGTTTAAAAGAGTTTTATTCCATATTAGCTTCTTATTTCAACCATTCAGTATGTTCAGTGACACTGTAGTTATTCACACATTTTGTATGTAATTCAGTCACGTATGTATTATTATTTGAACCTGTTCGGGTCTGGTTATTTATTTAACCAAATATTAAAGTTGTGCTTATTGTTCCACGTACCACTGGTCTTCTGAAGTGCCCCCTGAAGCACTGAGGTATTCACAGGGCTGAAGTACAAACTAATGTGTGAAACACGTATCATGTGATCATGTGTGCCATGCGACAACAAGCCTTAACTTGACAATTTTTAGCTGGAAAACCAAACAGAAAATCTGTGCAGAAAATAACCACCTTAGAAGTGATTCTCTACATGTGCACTCTTTACACATCTTTTGTGGAGAGGTTTTGTATTTGTAGTTAGTGTTGCTCACATTATTTGGCAACAGTAATTCTGCATCTATTGCACTGGGTTCCTAATGTGAATAGCTGTAAGATACTTTTGAGAAGCGAGTGCACAAAAAACAAGGGTTTTTAAAATCTTCATAGTCATTGTCAGTTGGAGTCACATTGACTCCACTTGTGTTAGCTGCTAGAATTTCGCTGCAAACGTGTCCATGTAGTCAAGTTGGACATGAAATTGACTTGAAAGCTGTAGATATCCTCACGATCATTGTAAGTGACCTCAAAAAACAGTGTGTCCATGGTGTTCTGCTCTTCCTGTTCCTGATTTTGGACTTAATTTTAAGACTCATCTTTCAAATTACAATAACGGGTTTAATCATTAAGCATCAGATTCTACAACACTTGACCAGGTAAAAAAAGAGCGCCATTAATCCATGAATATTATAGTCACAATGTGTAATGAGGCTACTGATGCAACAGATAAATGCACCATTAACAAACATAACCTGTTTGTACGTTGTGCAGTAACACAACTCAGTTTGCTCAGTTTTGCTGGCTGTAGTTGAATAATGAGCCACTTCCTCCATCTGAACAAGCCCGTCACTCGTCCTTGCCTCCTGATTGATTCTGCGCTTTAATGGACTTGTGTGGTAACCCGTGAGTCTCACCCTATCCTCTGGTCTCAGCTGAAGTTCACAGAGGCCAGAGTTCATACCCAGCGTCCCCATAGCAACATATGACATGTCACCCTCAAACAGAAACTCCCTCTCAATAATCCGTAATGGATTTGACCTTTGAACTCTGCCCCCCACTGCCCCTCAAACTGACACATAGCCAAGTGCGAAGCCCTACCGGCTGTAGCCCGCAGCCATGTCCACCACATTTCCCTCCACATACCTGCTACGCAAGGGTTCGTGATTAGCTCTGCTGTGGCATATGTCATCTAAGTGAACTGGCTCGCATGTGCCGTTAATGCCGTCACGGCTTAAAACAGGCACGCGCTCTCAGTGATGACACAAAGTAAACGAGGACTTCGTCTGTGCCTGTCATGGTCTGGCGCAGTCATCAGCTTTACCTGCAGTGCCTGACTCACTGCGACCTCACACAGGTCCCCTGTTATCATTATGCAGCTTCACCTCGCTGCAGCCAATCCCGTTCTCCAACCAGCCTCGCTTGCTGCATTATTTATGATCACTAATCAGGACCCCAGCACTGGTGTGCTAGCCACCTACCGGTAACATCACTTCCCTGACCCGACCCTGCCTGTTTCCCCACAGCATTAACGTGTGTTTACGCTAACGCCTGCTCATTAGGTCTAACTATGCTAGGCCGGGGCCAGCTGCCTGAGCTGCAGCTGTGGGGGTTGAGGGGTGGGGGTGCAGCGGGGGGGTGGCTTTTTAACATGCTCTAACCAGCCCAAGCATCCCCCTAGTGGGGTAGAGAGAACAGCTACGTGCTAATCTCAAACAACAGGAAAAAGCAACATCGGTAGCTAGTACACAAAGAGGTGGTTTACTGGGAGACGTGGCCTGCGAGGACCTGCGATCAGGCTCCATTATTGTTGTAATTAGCGTGCCTCGTGGAGCTCAGGCTCCCAAGCAGTGTGCCTCGACCTCCCCGCCTCTCAGTCTGTTTACAGCCAGCTAAGGCAACAAGGAAAGGGCAGGGGGCTGGCCACACGGCTCGATGCCTCTGTATCGCTCCAGCAGCAACACAGCTGTTTGCTCATTTGAAGCAAGACTCAGAAGGCTTTTCATTTCTCTGCTGTCCTACACAATGCAAATATTGTATTGCAGTATTGACAAAGAGAAGCCAAATACCCAAGGAGGGGCCGTTGGAGGTCAGATATAGGATTTCGATTTTTGATCAGTTTCACTGAAAGATTGCAGCAGTTAGCAAGTGTGCATCAATAAATGACAGGATCAAGCCGACAACAACACTAAACATTCAAAGCCATCTGAAGGCTTGTGTGCCCACATCAAATCATGCATGACTATGTTATTCCGTGTCGGGTCTGAACCTTCTCTTCCTGACATTCGCATTTCACTTCAACCTTTCAGCAACTGCCTGAACCTCTCACATTTAATTCCAACCCTTTGGTCCTCCATCAGCAAGAGGCCACCCACCGGTGCGACATCCGTCCCCTGATCACCAATTAGCAAGGCCCGTCCCTTTCTCCTGTGCAGATGCAGAGATGGAAGCGTGGAGAGGCAGAAAGGTAGAAAGGCGCTATAAGGGCAGTTTGAGGTGGAGGTCCCGTGAAGGACACGGCTCCCTGGGTGGCTGAGCGATGAGCACGGGACCGTGAAGGGCTGAGGCAGGTCTTTCCCACAGAATATCAGTCTTTCAGCGAGTGTTGCAGTGCTGGAGCTAATCAGACAGCTTCTTATATAAGGATAGTGCCACCTTTTCCTCCATAAGGACTTGAACGGATGTCCGTTTTCACTGTAGATGTGTGATGATGTGTGGTAATTTTTTTCCATGTGGGACCAGCTGCTCTGACATAATTTCAGTGAAGATAAAGAACCATTTTGTGCGCGTGGACGGCGTCTTTCAAAGGCCTTCCCCGATGTTTCTTCTCGTTGTCTCACTTCATTCCCTCTCTTATTGTACCTGATAAGAGACCCTGTGTTGCAGTGTGGTAATGAAGCCTGTGTTAGAAGAGCAGCACCGCCGGGCATTCAGGCCCCACACACCTCGGAGAGGCAGAGAAGCATGTGCATATCGATCTTATATTGTTTCCTTGAACCCAACTGCCTCAGCGTGCTTTGTGCTCTGGCTCCACTGCATCGCAGCTCGCTGTACTCTCTGTTGTCATAAAGAGCAGCAATTGAGGTGTTTATGTGTATGTGCATGAGCTCTGTACTTGTGGCTTAATTAGAATTTATTGGAATTTACAGAGAAAATAAGAGATTCAAATTCCTCAACCTGTTTAAAGGGATTTTATAATTTCATCTGTACATAGTCATGTTTTGTCATCATTTGAATATATTTTTTACTGTTACTTAATACTATTACTTTTTATTATTATTTTATACTTATTATTATTTGATACAGAAAGGATATTTAATAAATGAAACGGAAGATGGATGGAAGTTTCACATATAACATATAAATCTAATGTTAGTGTAGATGCAGCGTGTTTACACGGGGTCTAATCTGTTCATTCACAGACTCTGTGTGTTTATGTTTGTGTGTTCCTGATTTTTATTTTTTTGGAATTACAACATTAAAAAGAATCTAAAGGGCTAAAGCGCCATCTGGTGGAAATGCAGCAATGTGTTCTCTACTTATATGAGTGTCCATCTGCACACTGATGAGCCTTCATTACTACACAGACATGTAACTACAGGGATGTGGTGTCAAATTTTAGGCTAAAACTTTAAAAAATTGCTTTATCACTACCTAAAACTCACATCCAGGATTTTACCTTCAAATTTCTTTCCTCCACATTTATTTAGTTTCTCCATAGGAATGGTTTTTTAGGTCAGAGAGGGGTGAATTGGTGTCTTATTTTATTTATTTGGGTTTTTTTTAAGCAAATTGCAAAAAGCAAAAATGCAAGAGCTTTTTTTTTAATGCAAAATATTGTAAATACTAGTTTACGTTCAAAAAATGCTGAGAAACACGTTTGAATTTGGCCTCACACTAACAGCAAAATAGCCAACTCCACTATTTAGCATTTGTGTGCATTTATTTCTAGATTCAAATCAGCTCTAATTCACTTCTAATGCACCTGCGGCATCCACTGAACGTGGCTCTAAATCTGAATTATCCTCAGATTGCGTTGTGCGATCTGCAGAGTAAATCTGTCATGTTCTGGCATCAAAACAAGCACCGAAGTTTATTTGTTTGCAAAATAGCCGGTGAAGCCCGTCCACGCTTTTCACTGCAGTTCTTTGTACACAAAAGACTTATTTGGAGTAATGCATGTAGAAAGGGCTGGCTGTTCTGTCCTCTCTAATTGGCGCTGTCAGGCATCCCTTCGTTGGCTTGTTTCACAGTCTGATCGGATAACCCAGTCCACATGAAGAGAGGAGTGAAAGACAGCCCGAGCAAAGTAGAAAAAAAAAAGAAGAAGGAGAAAAAAGGGAGAATAATAAAAGATGTGCAGGTTGTTAGGAGGTGGTGAGCTGCTTAAGAATGATCAACTGCCGAGCAGACGACAGGCTGCGCTCTCTTTTATACATAAATAGTTGTCTTTCACTCTGTATCTCGCCAAACAATCGCTGATCAGAGGTGTGTAAGCAGGTAGAGGGGGTGGGACTCTAATGCAACATGACAAAAGTGCTACTTTGATATTGCTGATATCATTACCCTCGTTAGGAGGTAAATGCCACTGATAAGATGGAATGGGAAAATAGACATGGAAGGCCTGCTTTTAAGTGCAGGGAGGAGCGTGATGTTTAAGTGAAGGGAAGAATACAAAAAGAAAGATTATTTTATTCTCTTTTATCCCGCAACACTCGAGTCGCTCTCTGTCCAATTATTTAATAAAGCCTGCTTTTATTTTTTTATTTTTTTATTTATTGTTTTCAAAGCATTTTAGCACTACTTTTAATTAGTCGTGTGTTTTGTGTGTTTTGTTCCCATGCTTATGTAGGTTCGTCCGGGCGTGCGAGAACGTGTGCGCGCCTATAATTCGGGTTCTCCGTGCGCACGTGTGCGCGTCAGTAATACCTGTGTTACAGTCGAAAGTAAGTAACTTCAGAAGTCAAGTGTATCATGTCGCCGGGATCTTCTTTGTGGTGACAACAGTGATTAATAATGGAAAGCAGATGTTGGCATCTTGATCTGAAATTTTCATGAAACTTCGCTAACATGATTAAAGTGTATGTCTTCCTCAAGTCACTCCGAGTCTTTTAACTCCTCTCTCCGGGGAGCGGCAACAAATCATGGTTGAGACAACATGTCAAATCACAGAGAATCTTATGCATGTCAGAAACAAGCTCTCTGTGTTTCACCTTGGAAAAATATGAACTCATTCTCCCTCCATTGACACTAACAGATGTGGGCAAAGTTTGATTATTTTGCAACATTTTTTTTTCTATAGCTCTAGGAATTTCACTTTCATATTTTTTTTATTTCCCACTGATTCGGGCTATTTAAAGCATTTTAAACTTTAAAGCAGCTACAGGCCTTGTAAGTATAATTTCTTTTTTCCCCGCTCTAGGGCATCCTTTTGCACGTAAATCAGCTACAATAGAGAAAACAAAAACACAAACAAATAGAAGCATAAACAATATAAATAAAAGGTTTTCTATTGGTGGTCTTAAAGTAGTTCAACACCTAAATTTAAAACTTTACCAAATTATTTCAGCACCAAGATGAAATAAATAAGCGTGACTTCGTGCCTCTCAGCGTGTCTTCTCCTGTGAAAAGTGATCTATTTTTCAGGGAAAGTTTAATGACATTTCTATTTTCTCTGCTTCAGACTTCGGGATTCATTTTTATATTTCTTGTAAGGTGGGGGCGGTGGGAGGATAAATGCATTTGCAGCTTGCTGCTCAGCAAAGTTTATTTATATCTTAGGATGCATTTAAAAGCTCAGGCTGCTGTCACAAGGAGATGGCATTGCTCACTTTGGATTGTGAGGTGCAAATGTATGAAAAAAGGCTCGAGCTGGAGATTCAGCGCAAAGTAGCCGGGAGTGTTGTGGCAGCAGAAATATCAGATCACTTAAATGCTTTCTCAAACATTTCTGGAAGAGGCACCGAGATCGTCTTTCTAACTATTCTGATCTATTTCTCTCTCTCTCCATCCTTTTTCCACCCCTCTGCCTCTTTCTTCCTCGCTTTCTCACCACCTCTCCAGAATACTACAGCACTTCACCTGCAGTGCATCAAGATGATGCTATTTTCGCTCTGCGCCAATACAATGCAATCAATAAATTGTCCTAGTGTGATCAGATGCATTCAATTAGTGAAGGCCTTATTTTTAAAGTTTCTTCCCACTCCTGGAGGATGCTGAAATCCTCATCTCAAAAGATACATTTTTATTATTCTTGTTGCAAACAAACACCAGCATTTCTGCAGGTTCCTCTGTGACACAAATCTCCAGTAAAACCTATAAATCAATAAGCCACAGTGCAGTAGTTTATTTCAGGTCAACAGGCTGTTTTTGTGGTCATTCGTGGCAGAGCGTGACCACCAGTCAACTGACAGAGCATCTCACAAGATGTCGCCCAGAGACTTTGGCTATTTTTGAACCATCTGATGCACAGCCTGCCTCTGAATTCAGGAGACTTTACCTCCTAAATTATAATGTTTTCTAATAATTTCTGCCATAATTTGAACAGAGGAAGAGAAGGGCTCCCGCAGACAGATTTTTCATGCTCATTTGACTTTGTCTACTTGAAATCTACTCTATTTGAGGCCTATAAGTGCAACAAAAAAGTGCCCAGCAACCTGCAATATCCCCTCCTCTAAATTTATTAATAAGCCCACCTGTGCATTTTGCATGTGACAAATGCTTTATGCAGTTTTTGTGCAGTAATCTGTGTTTTAGCAGCCACAAAGAAAGGAAACAAGGTCCCAGTTAGAATAAGACATCTTTCTTGATAAGGCGTCAGCGTCTGCTGTAATGTTTTACGAGTTATCCTCGACTTATCTCACCAAACTTTTCATTTGTCTTTCAAAACTTCCTGACAGCCCAGTCCTGTCTACGCCACTAAATCCCAGCGGCGTAATAAACACTAGTCTGAAGCAAGTGGCTGAAAATAATGCAGTCCATTACAGCAGTATTCCTCAATGAAGTTTATAATGTTGGTTTATAATACTTTAGAGAGGTCTTAAATCAGCCTGCACTAACTTAAACGAACATTTGCCAGTATACAAACAACTCAGAAACGCTTTAGCCTCTAAAATGGTCAATCAACACCTATTTTAGTTCAGCCGAGATTTATTTCAGAGCTGTTATGTTAGATTGAATAATGAGCCAAATGAACAGGACATTTCTAAAATGATCAAGGCCTCAGCACTCACAGCAGAGTCCTACCCACTGACAGCCATCTCACAGCCTCACATCCTCTTCACAGACAGCTTTGGCTGTTTTTAAACCAGCACACTCGGAGCCTGCCTCTGAATTCAAGACACTTTACCTCCTGAATTATAATGTATTACAATAATTTGTGCCATAATTTGAGCAGAGGAGGAGGAGGGCTCCTGCAGACACAGATTTTCCGCGCTCATTTGACTCTGTCTACTTGAAATCCACTGTATTTGGGCTCTTAAGAGCAAGCGCCATGAGTTGCATGAAAGGATGTGTGTGTAAATGAATATTAAACACAGTATTCTTTCCAGCGAGCCAACAATAGCTGTTTTCACATTCTATCTCATTTTTGTGTTTTCTCATACCTTTCACGCTCTTCCCTAAGGCCATAAAACAGTACTTTTACATATATTACCTTTTGATTAATGGAGCTGTATTCATTATTCTGCCCTATTGCTAATTAGAAAATGCTCTCTGCTAATG
Organism: Oreochromis aureus; assembly: GCF_013358895.1. NCBI lineage: Eukaryota > Metazoa > Chordata > Actinopteri > Cichliformes > Cichlidae > Oreochromis > Oreochromis aureus. The sequence continues at coordinate 16,965,674 of NC_052947.1, forward strand.
ATATACAGTTGGAATAATACTTGCCCACGAGGCACGCTATCACATCAGGTTTCATGCTCGTGCGCTCGGCGCGAGTCTTTACCCACGGAGCCAGATCTGCTTCGCTCCTCCTGACTCGGCTCGTCCATTAGCAATAGAGTCACGGCGAGCGCTGGGTGTCATTGTTTTTGTTCTGGCATAATGAGGCCTGTTTTCTCCGGAGAGTTGTCACTGAGGGTTGATGAGGTGTGCAAGAACTGAGTCAAGTCTTAATCAGGAGATCTGTGAGAGCACGCGTGTGTGTGGTCTTGATTCTTTTCTTTTTTTTTATCATGCATGAAGATATAATCATTTTGTTGTCACTTTATAGCTTTTAAAGAAACATTTACATCTATTAAAAATGAATCATTAGCAGGCAGATCATATCTCAGGTTGGTTATTGTATCGGGTGCTTCCGCTGCTCTGAAAAGGCTTCCGTGTTTCTCCTCCTGTCACGGTCCAAACGACCAGTGGCAGTGACAACCGTCCATGTCCCACAAGCAGACTGGTCTGTACTAATGCAGCCTTATTCCCCTGGCTGCACCCTAACTGTGTTAATGGCTGCAGGGGTGTGATGGAGGCATAGTGGGGTGGGGATGGGTCACAGTATGCTGGTGACAAGGTAACATCAACTTTTGAGCTGGAATATGTCCACAACAGCCAACACAGCCCACTGATATCTTTTTTTTTGTCTTTTATAAAGGATTTTTAACCTTTTCTTTGAGTAAGATGGTTTCATGTGTACTCTGGCATAAAAAAAGTAAATCCTTCATTATAAATATAATGTGTCTCATAAGCTGGATATAACCCTTTTTTCATTTTTCTATATATAACACAAAATATATATATATATATATATATATATATATATATATATATACTCATTAATAAATCAAAGTATGAGTCCTACAGTAAGAGCCTTAAAAGACTTGATTTTCATGTGTGTTTTCTACTTCACTGCTTTACTGTATTTGCTACTAAATCAAATGGACATATCTGTATTTATACCTGCTTTATCTGTCAGTTGGCTTTAAAAGTGTATCGCTATATAGTAGTCATGGCAACAGAGCAAACTTAGACATGTGCTGTCAAGACAAAGTTACAAATTTTATTGTAAAACATGTAGAAACATGAAAAATACACTGATTAATTTTATGCACTCAATAATTCAATTGCCAAACACTATCTACTGTAGCCAAGTAACCTTCAAATATTGCTTCCTTTTAACACTTAAATCTGTGTTCTCGCTAATAGTTGCAAGCGCACGAGTGCAAGAATGTTTCGACCTTTTTGTTTTGTTGCTGCTTTTTTTAAGCCTGTTTTTGAGCCTGTTAACAGAAATTGATATTAAACCCATCCTTCAAGTTCGCCTGCAATAATTTCAGCACTTTATCAGCCTCTACACTCTACAGAGATACACGTGCATGCCCAGGTAGAATAACCACAATAAAAATCCAAGTTTCTCATCTTAAAACAGACAGCACATCAAAAAGACAGCGATTTAGCCGCGGTTTTGTTTGACCCTACAATACAGCCGGTGAAACGGCTGTAGTAACCGTAGGAGGAAGAGAAGACGAGGTCTGCTCTCGAGAGTCTGTAGAGAGAAAAGGCCAAAGGTTAAAAAAAAAAGCTGGAATAGTGCCAGAGAGCTGTTAACACTTCCCACCTAGTTTTTGTGGCTCAGAGGTCAGCATTTTCTGAGATTACTACTTCTTATTTTCTCTTTTCCGCTCTCTCCGAGCACCATTACAGGCCAGCACACAGCCATTAAAGATCAACAGCCCATACGGTTGTAATAGCACTCTCATATAGCTCTAGGGTCTACTAACCTATAGCCTCTCTGTGTACTGCATTATCCTGCTGCTGAAGTTCTCACTCAGGTCAAGCAGGTACTGAGGTAGGTCTGTGTTACACTGTTTTCAGGCTCTGGTTAAATAGTAATGATAACGTGATGCTCTATAGGTCCTCATGAGGAAATAGTTAACTCTTCCAAAAAGTCACCACACTCAGCACTTTCTTTCATTCTTCATGTGTAAAAAATATTGTCCTTGTGAGATTAGAGTTGGGAGGAAAATAAAATATTATCAAGCACTTTTAGAAATTTACACTGAATCAGAGTAATATGAGAATCAAAACCCAGAATGCAACTTTGTTTTTTAAATGTTCACAACTCATTGTTTGAATTCTGAGGTCCAAATGATGGTCTGGCAGCTCAAACAACAAACCTGGACCAGGCTCGTTTCACATAATGAGACAACTAACTGCATTTTCACTGAATCGCTGCACAGAGGTATCAGTTATTGTTACAAGGACCCTTGTAAGCCATGTAAAAAATCGTTTCCTCTACAGTTGGGGGCCCATCACAGAGGCAAATAAGAAAAAAAGGCCAGAACTGTATTGTCTCAAAAATTAGATCTTGAAACCATATATTAGCAAAAAATAGTTTTAAATCATAAAAAGTAGATAATTGGTACATACAGTTGTCTGTATTTTACCTGACCCTCTCTCCCCTACAAGTGGCAAGTGGTCTTTCCCAAAGTTAGCTAGCTAATGGATACGGTACTTCCAAAATGATCGAAACAGGCATGACAGGAAAACAGGAAAAAAAAGGTTTCAGTCAAGTTGTATTGTGATGATTGTTTACATTTTTTCCCAGTAAAGTATGGTCTCTCCATGTTGAACTATTCTGTGTACATGTATGCACACATTCCTGTATGATATGTCTGATTAGTTAAGAAAGACAAAACGTATGATCCTCAAAACAAGATGGCAAGGGCCCATCAAACATTTGTGCTCAGGGGTGTGTAACTCAGTGCTTCGGCATGATTATGAGGAGACTAAAAAGAAAAACCGGAAGGCAGATGACTGCAGATTCTGCATATTTATATGGGAAAGGCGTTATGCAGAGATACCAACTTGTCACCAACTGTGTTCTGTGTTTAGACATAGCCTGGAAGCTCTGTGCTACTGAGTTTGGGAAATGTTATCGCTTTGGATTGACATAGGACTGGGAGCCAGAGTGACAGAATCAAGACAACTAAAACAGATCTGCAATAGGAGAGACATAAACAGGTACCAGACAAGGAGGAACGTTTTTCTCCCCCCCGTCCCTCTGGACTCTCCAGTTTGAATCTCACTTTTCCATTTTAATAGCGTCACAGCCAGAGTACTTAACAGTGCCCTCCAGAGGCAGTGACGTTTGTGTCAGAGTGACACGAAGGCAATGAAGTCAAAAAAGAAATTCACAAGAGGGGGCGCCACTCTTGGAAACAGGAGGCAGCACATATTTCAGCATCAGTCAGACTGAATCACTTGACATAATTACAGATGCATATATCTTCTTTTTTTTTAATCTTCAGCCTGTTACAAGTGATTATATGATTATGTCAAACCATACTGGTCATTTACTCCATTTTTAAATGTTTTTGGCTTTCCCACTTGTCACCTGTTCATAAGTACAACAACATTTACAAAATAAAAGGGCACGGCAAAGATACAATGAATAATTTAAATCCTGCATTAAGTTGAAAACGGTACAAAGACAACATAAATGAATTAAACCTCTTTCAGAAGTAGAAATAGTGAGGTGTTGTGGTATGGTTGTGTTGTGCTTCACTCTCTCTGTCGTCACTCTTAGTGTGTTAGTTTTCATATCTCATGTTTGTTTTACGTCAGTTTGTTTCCTGCTTTTGTTCCTTACCTATCTGAGACCGTCGGCTCTCCCCTGAGTAGCTTCACCTGTGTCTCATTCTACTCTAAGCCTTGTGTTTATTCTAGTCTGTCCCTCTCTCCTTTGTCAGACTGATTGTTTGTTCTCCTCGTGTCAGTCTTTTGTTCTTCTCGCCTTTTGTGCACTGTTTGGATTCCGGTTATGTTTAACTTGTCCTTTGGACAGTGTGTATCTTGGTTTTTGCAGCAGCCAAATAAATGCTTGCTTTCCATTCATTTCTCCTGCGAGCATGTCCTGTTTCAGATCCTGTCTCCAGTGCTATCATGACAGGTTCACCGCTCTGTGAAAGACTGCCTGGGCTAATAGTTTAAGGAATAATATTAACTTAAAATCACATCACCAACATTGCCAAATATTTAAAGTGTCAGGATACAGAATCAGGTGATCCTGAATCCTCCCTTAGTTATGCTGGAGTAGGCCTAGGCTGCCAGGAGCTTCCAGTGAGACACAGATTATTTCTTCTTCACTTTTTACACACACTATGTGTTTACACACTACTTTGAATTTAATTATTAGTTATTATTAATCTCTGGCTTTCCACCACAGTGTGTTTTTTGTCGCGTCTTCCTGCCCTCAGCCTCAACTGATCGCAGCAAACAGTTGCCCCTCCCTGAGCCTGGTTCCACTGCAGATTTCTTCCTGTTAAATAAGACTTCCCACTGTTGCCAAGTGCTTGCTCATAGAACATTGTCTGACTGTTGGGGTTTATTTGTGTTATTCTAGGGTCTCTAACTTACAATATAAATCATGTTTGTGTGTTCATGATATTGTCGTTATTTGTTTGTGTTTCATTTGGATGCATTTTGATTGTTGATGTTTTTCACCATTCAGGCCCACTTTGTTTTTAAGTTGGTCAGAATGGTGAAAATCGTATTTCTGTCAGTGTAAAGAAGTTTAACTGCACATTTAATCCCTGTAATTTCTCAATATAAGATTATAAATATACAATACAATAAAAGAAATCTGTCAGCACAGTTGCTTGGACTTAAATTTTAAAAGCTGAATGTGAAATTACCTAAAAAGTTCTGGTAGTTCATTATCCAGACTGTCCTGTAATTAAGACAGTAAAAAAGATAAAGTAAATTAAACAGTGTTTGTTAAGTCACGGAAAATGTCCTATTTTTACTTTTTTTTACTTCTTTTCTTTCTATCTATCTTACTTTAGACACATTGTAAAAAATAAAAATAAGAACTTTTTTATAGTAGATTAATAGTCATTGTGAGATCTTTCTCAGTAGGGCAAGCTGTAAAAACTATGAAAATACAATTAAAAATCCCAAATTTTTGGCCTCCCTCACATTCTCCAAAGGCGTCCAGTGCGCCGGATTGGAGTCTTTGCTGGGCCGAGTCTCACCCCCCGGCCTTATTTTTGACACCCCTGTAGTAATTTAAATAAATATTAGCATCTAGAAAATTATTTGTAGTCATTTGAAGGAAAAACTGGTTCATTTATAATATTCATGCTGTAAGAAAGAAGTTAACTATAAACACGACACCTTTTTATAACGTTCATATAACTAAAAGTTGATGTTGCTAAACTGTCACTGCAGTCAAGTCGCTAACAGCGCTGCATTTTTAATAAGATTTAAGATTTAGCTCAAGATTTAGAACAACATTTGGTTTCACATTCGGTTCACATTTGGTTCACGAGCAGAAAAGCGATAGAAATGTTTACATGCATATAAAATTGCACAAACCAAGGTTGGAAAACCTGAATATCACCATCTAAGCTCACATAATAATGTGTTATTCGTTAAGGTAATGAGAATGTGATTAATGTATTGATCTTTTAATTTATTGAGTGAATAACAGACAGAAAAGTGATTGTTTTTGTCACTTCCCTGTGTGGATAAATATAAAAACTGTGTTATACTGTCTCTAAGAACATTATCTGGGCCAACATGCCACAGTATTTCCAAGATGATGTGGAAAAGTGAAAAAGTAATGATGCAAGCACAAATGCTGCTGAGCCCATACAGTGCACTTCTAATGTTGAAGCTAGTGGGCCTGGTTTAATTAACTTGTATTCAGGTTTCTGGCTGAGGAGAATAATCACAGTGCAGCTCTACATTCGCAGGAGAGCCAAATTAAAACACACACACACACAAATGAAGGATATTCTTATGAAACTGTGTCAGTTAAGTGAGTGCATCATGTTTCCTGCTAAGGAAAAAGCAGGTTTGAACTCATCAGACAATCTCTAAGAGATTTTACTTATAAGTTAGTAAAAGTAATTGATCATTTGCATGATTTTGAACAACTGCTGTTAATAAATTGCTGTTAAATCTTAGGAAAATAATGACAACAGAAAAAATAGCATGTTTGCAGGGATGTCAAACTCATTTTATATGGTGGGTCACACTAAGCCCGCTTAACAGGGGCAGACCAGTGAAAGTCCCTTTTCTCCCAGTGTAAACAAGTTTAATTACACATTTAATCCTTTAGATATCTTAATACAAGAAAAAAGTGCAATTTTAACATTGTGTCTCAGTTTTTTCCAAGAAATGGGCAAAGCAGAAATGCTGAATGAAATCTGTCAGCTTGAAATAAACGTGTTAAATTACAGAAAAAAGTGTATTGATGTGTACATGGGATAGTTGGGAAAAAATGAAATTTCTGTAGCATACAGTGAAAAAACCCTGCACCAGTTCCGTCATTTGTTTTTATTTATCTATTACTTAATTGGTTTAATGTAGCATGAACAGCCATGTGAGAATCAGTAAAGCTAAAGCTGTAAAATTCATGAAAGTACAGCTCAGAAACACAGCTAAAAGTTGAAATGAAGTAAATCTTTGGACAGTAACCCAAAAATTACAGATGAAGAGCTAAAATATGTCCCTTTAGGGATGTTTTTTTGCTGTCCTGCAGGAGCTCATCTGTTCTTTGGATTGTTTTACGTCCTAACCATTTCATAACTGGCATAGTTAAACGCGGCATCCTAAACTTTAAACTTAGTTGAGCTTAGATGTGTGCCTTATTCCTCTGCCTTCCCAAAGCATTATGGGAAATCTGGATCACAGTGCATCTTCACAACCATTCTTCACATGAGAGCCAACCTCGGGCTTTCAAAGAGTTGAGTTAAAGGTGTAGACAAGACTACTGGCATCCATCCCCAGGACAGCAGGCCAATTATAAAATTATGAGTGAAGAGTTCCTCTAGCTCCCCGATTGCCCCAAAGAACCCTATTACCCAGCAGCCTTAGCTTTGAACACCTCTCCCACACAAAAAGATGACACAAGCCTCCGTCGCTGACTCCTGTCAGGCAAAGGTTTTGCAATTGAAGCTATTTTTTTCTCTCTGTCTCCCAGAGTGTTTAAAAGCAGCACAACGGAGCCACACTTCCTAACATCCTCGGCTTAAAGGCAGCACTGGCAATATGACAGCCAGAAGAAACAGCAAGTGCCACTATTGACATATTCCCCATCCTTTTGGCATGTCATCTCCCTTTTTCTGGACACCTGATTGATTCTGACAGCCTATATTGGGTATTTCATACGAAAGAGAATTTTGTGATTAAATGTTAATGAGCTGGAATTTCTCTCAGTGCTTTTATTACAGGCCGCCAGTTTTGAACATTTTTCAAAGTAACACACCCAAATTCCACTGTTTGCAATGAATTAATAATACAGTCTTGTCACTGAAGTATCATGCATTCTTTAATCAGGCTCCGGGTCTGAAACAGTAGCTTCTTGAAAGGTATTTCTTTATGATCAGAATAATTAGAAACTTAGCGGCACTCATAAAGGGCTACTCAAAAAGTCATGCACTCATATATACAATATATGTGTGTGCATGTCAGAGACAGAGAAAGCGAGACCCCTGGGGTGGACTACTTTCTTGTAGTTGCTAGCTGAATTATATGTCCTGACTGGCTCACATCAGTCATGACTGGGGACTTGAGAAGACTGAGGCCAAAGGGCTGTGTGAACTGCGAGCACAAAAGAACAGAAGCGCGCATCTTTGTTCCAAGAACTCAAAGTGCTCGCCAAGTTGTAAAATAAACATCCACAAGTTTAGCTCACCCCCCCACGCCTCACCCCTTCCTTCACGCAGCCAAGCCTGGAATCGGGCCTCCGCTGCTGTTCCTGTTGTTGAGGACAAGACACAAAATTGCGCTGGTAGTTTGGGCTGTTTGGTCTCCTTTGTACTAAACTGTATTTGAGCTGACATACAGTATATCTAATGTCTGCATCTGCCTCCTACCTGAAACGCTCTGCGGCTTTTTCTACAACTGCCAGCAAGAGACGAGATGGGAGCAGCCAGACTTGTTTTATTTCATCATCTCAGAACATGATAGTGCCTACCTCACCTACACTCTCTTTACCACTTTACCACCCTCTGCCAGTTGTGTCTGTGTGCACTGACATAGGAATAAAGGGATTTAAAAAAAAAAAAAAAAACAGGAACGGGTAAAGTGAAAAATAGAAGGTACTCAGCAAAATGTCTGAGGTGTTCTCACCGTTAATGCAGTAATCACAGCAGGGAGTGTTATTCTGTCAAAAATGCTCTCCAGTTTCAGGATTGTAATATGCTTGGTATGTGAATGCTGGCTTTCCTTCTCAAGGCAGAGAAAACAAAAGATTTTGACAGCTATTGTGTTTCAGTTTGAATTCTTAGGCTACTACACTTCCATGTACTACACTATGAGTACTGTGTACTTTTTGTCGTATCGCCAGGGTTATGTGAAATCACCGATGATAAGTTTGACCACCACTGTTGCGCTGGCTGGTACAATTTGTGAGCAAACAATTCTCCAGAGTGAAGACAAGTTAATGAGGCTGAGCACCTGAACAACACATGTAACAACAGTAACTAAAGCCACCTCTCATTTATTTATATTTTGCTTGCAAGGAGACAGATTTTACTGTCATTTTTCAAAGTGGTCTTGAGCAATAGCTCTCCAGGCTTTCATCTTTCATAGTTTTTCGTTGGACATTTTAGCTGCTTTTTTATGCATTTTTAGTCCAGTCCTTATACCTGACCATTTTCAGAGAAATGTATTTTTATTTTTTTTATTTTTTGTTAAGCCACTTAACACTGACCTGTCAGTCATTCAAGATTAAATAATAGCACCTAAATGAAGGACCCGGTGACGTGTCTACACAAAGCAGAAAAGTTAGCAGTGAAACCATTTTAAATAGTATCTTCAGCCACTTTCAGCCTGTCACAAAAACACATAATTTATTGCCATTTCCTGAGCTGAATCTATAAAAATGCCAAAGATAACACAGTTTAACAGACATAAAATAGTATTTTTCCACCAACAAGGGGATTTCCAAATATTAGTGTAATATCTGGTATATGGTGTGCAATGCGTTCTTAAAAAATCTGAGGAAATTTGACAAATGGTGGACAAAAATAAGAAGTAACAGGCCTAAAAAAAACTGTAAGGAGCAGATGAACAGTATCTGAAAATCATGCCCTTAAAAGATGGGAGCAAAGAAAGACAAAAGACCTGAGAGATGCATCCAGCCTTTCAGTATGTACACAGGATGTCAGGAGTGAGGCACAACAGTAAGTGTCTACATTCATCTGTAAAACACGGTGGAGGCTCTGTCATGGTTTGGGATTGCATTCCAGTCAGTGGTGCTGGAGATCTTGTCCAAATTAGTGGAATTATGAATGCAGAAAAGCACAATCAGATTTTGATCCACCACTCAATACATCTGGAAAACTTTTGGTTGGCAACACCTAAATTTTTCAGCATGTCAAAGATCCTAAACACACTGCCAATACAGAAAAAAGAGACATGGATAGAAGAACACACAGAGAAGCCCTGAGAATAATTTCTGGAGGCTAGTTAAAAAAAATTACAAGAAACCTGCCTAAGAAGTGTTGAAGAATAGAGGTAGCCATGCTAAATATTTACTTTAGAGGTTGTTAGAATTGTACAAATTCTGTTTTTGCCCCATATACTGTATTTTCATGCATGTTTCCCAGCAAATAAATAAAGAAAAGAGGGGAAATATGTCTTTACTGTACATTGCCCCTCATTCAGGGGCATAAGCTGCCAGATTTGTCAGTGTAAATGCACTGAAAATAGCAAGTGCAAGTATGAAAGTATGCAGTACAAAAGAGATAAAGGTTTCTTTTTTTTTGTTGAAAGAGTGAAATCTGCCTTTGTAGACTGATTGACTTTCTGTCTCTTTGGAGTTTGTTTTTCAGTCTCTTCTGTTCTGCTCTGCAAAGTACAATCTGTGAGAAGCAGACCTCTGAGCTCTCTCCGTTCCTAAGCAGAAGTTAGAACAGTTGGTGCCCCTCAATAAGTTATAGCGCCATCATCCCAACTCAGGAACACGCAACAGTCTGGAAGAATTTCAGGTAAAGGCCTGTCTAATTAGTTCCCATCAAAAATGTAATTCTTTTCTGGAATTACGCCGCGAGGGCAGAGTAGCCAAAAGCGAAGATACCTGGTGGTAAAAAAAAAAAAAAAGAAGAAGAAAAATAATGAATGAAAAGAGATATTCTAACCTCGAGCCATAAGTACATTTATATGCTTGACATGACTCTGCCATCAATGTTGGGTCGAATTCTAATTTAATTTCTGAGATGTATGTGTAATTTTGCCATTAATATGAATGTTACCACCCTAAATATTTTACGCTTCTCATGGATATTGTGAGCGTCTCATATATCCTTCAAGACTGTATTAATTAATAAACTCTTTTCTGATACTTTTTTTTTTTTTTTTTGCTGGAAACTTCTAATAGGAGCACGCAGGTAGGATGATATAGTGAGCGGAGCCAGCACATAGATGTCTGGTGCCTCATTAACATCCCCGGTTCATTAGGAGCAGGCTTTTTTCCTGTCATCTTTTTACTATGTGCCAATGTTGTGTGGCCTTTAAGGTAATTAATAATGAATTAATTAACCAAATTAATTCGTAGGTTGGAGACGTTGTTCTGTAGTGAGGCCAGTCAGTTTGGATTTGGGCCCTGATGGGTGAGGCCCTTTACAAGCTGATGTTGTTCATGTTTCTGACAGTGCCAGCCCCCTGTCTAAAAGCCCTAGCAAGTGCCATTTGTCTCCAGGTTAACAGAAAGACGAGATATAGGGCGGGCTGAATTATTTAAGCTCCCACAACACATGCACTTTTGCTTTTCAAGCATGAGTTATAATTTAATTAGAAACTTCTGGTGCGTTGCTGGCTATTTAAATATTAAAATCTTCCGCTGATCACATTGGATTAGCCATCCCTGTGAAATTCCCTGAGATGTCAGTTGTTGTCTTTCTGTCTCCCCCCACCTTCCACTCTATCCCTCTTCTCACTCTCGCCGCTTCTCTTGCGTCTCCATCAGCGTTTCCTGATCTCCCGCGCTCACAGGTTGTTTGTCGACTCCTCCATTAGAGACAAAGGAGTTGTCATGGACCTTTGGGAACCTTAATGGGTGTCAGCGAGCTCACAGTATGTGAGCATACAGCTGATCTGATGTGAATGAAAAGAGAGAGGTTATGCCTTATAATCGGGTCTGCGTCAGAGGCTGATTACGTTAGAGCTTCTCCCCCGACAGCAGTAAATAATCGTCTTCCTGCGGTCATGTCAAGCCCCGTTTTCCGCCACCTTTTATGCTCTGAATTTAACAGATGCAACTTGTTGACTTGTTGCTCTACACGCGTTTGTGCCACTGTGTTGATGGTTGATGCATCTAGAAAAACCAAAGTAGAAGCAGTTTGTTTTCCAAAACAAAGAAAATCTTGATATAGCATAAATTCCAATAAGGTGGAATATGTCTGCTCATGATCAGCTACAGTGACTATATTCTCTAGAACAAAGGAATGCGCCATCAACAGTGTGGATAATTCATATGTAGGTCTTGAAGAACGATGGAGGTCTTTGTCACAGATGCATAATCAAGTTCACTATGCATACAAAGCTTGGTTATGTATCTGTGCCATAAATACTGACGCACATTTATGCAGACAGCAGCTGCTGATAAGTTTATGCATTGCTGATTTTTAAAAAATTATCACGATATGCACTAATTTCTTTTTTTTTAGGAAATTTTAAGAATATGAAATCCAATTACAGAAGGTGAGGAAGCATCTAAAAGCTGTTTTGTCTGCCCCAAAATATGTAGGCGAAAGAGAGAAAAGACAAAAGTGTATCACTGCAGCGAGCCGATGCACGCCTTCACTCTGCACTCTATGTATGAATTATGGCTGACAGGTTGCACGATCCCTTTGCACGGTCAACCCAGTGACACACACACTCCATCAGCAGTGGCAAAGATGTACTAGTGATTCTAAGCAGTGGGCCTGCCGCCTAATTATAAACCAGCCTCTACCTAAATAGTCTCCTCCTGAAGGTTATTTATTCCTTTATGCGCCTTTTGAAGCTGCTTCCCTTTTAGCTTTAGCCCCTCTTTCCTGCTGCAGATCAATGGATGCATATCTCACCTGCCTTTGATTCAGAAATAGCTCTCACATGACAGACAAAGAATACCTTACTTTTCTTCCTCACCATATGCCTGTGTGCTTCTGTCTTTCTGTGTATTCCTACCTGTCATTTTGGCTGTATGAACAGGTGTATTTGCCTGCTCGCAGTGGGTGCGCCTTGTGCTGTTTCTCCAAACTCTGGGAGGCGCCCCGGCAGCAGCGCTGCAATTGTGTGTCAATCAGGCAACGCTGCAGACGGCCTCTCAGGCCCCCCATCGTGTGGGGTCCTCTTCTTCTCCTGTCTCATCCTGTCATCCCAAATTCTTTTCATCTCCTCCTCTGTTCCTCCCTCAACCCTTCAATCATCATCACCAGTTACTCTCTGAGAAGCTTTTCCCTCTTCATTTCTCCTCCATACCATTTATATGCTGCACAATTCACTGATATAACACTCTAAAAATCAGCATGCTGGCATGTATCTAAAGTCCGCCGGTGTGAGAAAATGTCAAATCCTGAGGCAACATCACAAATTTAAAATGCTCTGTCAGGTATATTGTTTTCATGTATTCTGGATGTAAATTGATTTTTTTTAAACAGTTAAAATCAAATAATGCAGAGGGACATCTGTGGCTTTGTGATAGACTGAATCGCCTATTAATATGTATATATACATGCATATATGTGTATGTATATATATATATATATATATATACATACACACACACATATATATATGTATATATATGTATATATAGCTGCACACATCTGTATAGAATACAATGCTGTACATTTTCTCCATTTGGGTTTTGTTTTCTCATTGTATTGAATCAGTCTCTATTTAAATGGCTTTAAGGTAAAGTTGAAGCTAAAGATTCAGGAAATATCTTAACATTTGTTTTTTCTAGAGCGAGAGCATTTAAAAAATATACCTTTTCACCATGAGGAGCACAGTGGCTCATAATAAAAGGGTTTCAAGGGCCAGTGTGGAGCTTTGCATGTCCTCCACGTGCTTTTGCAGGTTTTTTCCAGGAACGTCTTCTGCCATTAAAGAAAACGGGTTAATGTTGTCTATGTCAGCTCAGGACACTGGGGCAAAAGTGAGTCTTAATCTTAAGAGTTTCACATTGTGGTTAAATGAAGGTTAAAATAAAAAACTAAGTAAATAACCAAAGCGGAAAACTCTCATGTTTCATCTTTAAAAATTACATTTTATATGGAAGTTAGATTGATTTGAGAGAATCAGACCTTTTTGTAATTTTGTCTCATTCATGTAGCTCTGTGCTATCAATGTGCAAAAGTATGTGGACAGGCGCCATCAGTGTAATTACTCACTGCAGTTATGAAAAGTTCTCTAAAACACTTTAGTTGACAAGTCCCGTATTTAGAACAACGCTTAAACAGAATATAATCACAGGTGCTTTGTTAGCCGATCAGGACATTACAGTCAACAACTTTGCTCACTCTCTCTCCCTCCCTCTCTTTGCCAGACCTCCCCAGATGTTATTTGACTCTTATTGGCTTTAATATTTCAGCAGTTTGCACAGTTAGAGGGGCTGGATTCGCTGCAAGCCTTAATAATGTTACGTCCCTGTAAACACAGTTGTATTTACTGACTACTCGTAATCACACTGGGGCAAGTGCTGGATAATCAAAGAATGAAGGAGAGGATCCGATGTGTGCACCGCCTGATGAAACAGTTAAAGAGGCAGAGGTGCACTGACGGAGACATCTAAATATGCTGCCTGCGTGAACGTCTGGAGGGGCTTCAAAAGAAATCACCAACAGGTCTTTTGAGACGTATTTGACTCGAATGAGGTCGACAGGATTCAGTCGCTTGCAGCATATATTAGTAAGTGAATAAACTGACCTTCGGCCACCCCCGATGAATTCTTTCGACCTTCTAACCCCGTATTCTTTCAGATGTATTGATTATTTTAAGCCTCCGTCGGGCCTATGAAAACAGTCTCAGTACAGACCTTTTCAGCCTGCTCTGTTTTGTATTGTATTTCCATTCATAATGAGCTCATCTGCAGCCAGATGTTCAGCTCAAATATGCTAAAGCAACCTCTGAGTCCAAGGCTTTCTTTTCTTTTCTTTCTTTTTTTTGGCAAGAAGACTATCAGATGGCCCTGACAATTAATACTATGGCGAATAGGGCACTTTAATTATTAACCCTGCGTTACACTTGAAGAATGCTCACCAGGCGTGAGATTTAAAAGAAGCTAATGTTTCACTATCAAACCATTTCATCCAATCTTCATAACAGATGTGTGCGCTGGGGAGAGCATTACTTTCCTCAGTGGGTGCTGAAAATATGCCTGCTTTCCTCTCATCAGGAAAGAAGTCATGGTTTGTCTTGAGGGGCCAAGTGTCTTCTTGTGACTAGCCATTGGTTTTAAGTGGCTTGTGCATTTTTCATGGGACAGTGTTCAGTGGGAATGTCTTGTCACTCTATTAAGGCCTATTCAAATGGTAGTGGCCATAAAAACGAAGCAGCCCTGAAATATTAATTTGATATTGCAACACACCACAGTGTGTGTTAATTAAGGAAAGAGCTATATGCTTCAGACGGGATGGCTTTCATGCTGTAATGGTGGAAGATGAGTTAAATGAAAGCGGCGTTTGGGCTTCCCAGCTGATTTCAGTATGTAGATTTTATTTTATAAGGTTCATGTGTGGCGGTTAAGTAGAAATGAAATGCCTGCCTTACATGGAGGGCACTCAAGTGCTGATAGAGGGCTGCTGTTAACAGTTCTGCTATTCATTAATATTTTTTTCATAAATTAAATTAAGTAGTACAGTTGTTTGCTGTTTGGCGGCTTTGTTTAATTAAACAGGAACAGCGCCGCTCGATTGAGAGCCTATAACTGAGTCAGGAACAGCCTACAGGTTACATTTTAACCGCTGTACCTGTTAAAGTGTGTGCTGTATAAGTGTCTCCTTAATGTAAGGCTGAAATGATCCAGTAAATCGACTGGCGGGCTGTTATCTTTCTCAGTTTGATATTTAAGCGATAATCCACAGCAAACGTCATCAGAATCCTTTAATACGTTTGTGTATGTGCTCACAAAAACATGCTATTTTCTAATAGTTTTAACATTCGTTGCAGTCCCGCACCGGACAAGCACACATTTATAAAAGACTCGGTTATATCATCGTCACTATTTCTATATTATTTCTTTATATTTTTTTCCTTCATAGAGCAGTTAAAGTGTCATTTTGTATCCTTCTCCCCTCCTTCTTTTGGCCTTTTTATTACTTCTCCACCAGTCCTCCTTCCTCTGTAGGACAGACTAGCGATTATATACCCTATCTTCCATCTTAGAGCTTATTAACCTTTTTGTTGGAATATCTGGAGCATAAAGACCTCATTAAATATTTACATATGCACTAACCACTATGAAAAATTAAGAAACCCAAAGTTTTATTAACCTGTGGTGATATAATGTCTACTCTTGGCCAAAAAAAGGGGGTCTTTTTTGCACATTAAAGCATTCTGTAGCGCATAATAATGTATGGTAAGAAGGCTCCCCGTGCATAGATTAACTCTGCTTTAATATAACATTAGGTTTCCCCTAAACTAGCTTTATTATAGAATTATGCTTTTCATACAAGGTGTGGAGTTAAGGGCAGGGGTGGGATGTTTTGCTTGCAGAAATAAAGCATTTGCGACAGTCTTTAATTATCCATGGCTCTGTGTGTTGCGACTTACATACGTGAGGGCTTCAGAAAAATTCTCATGCCCTGCATTTCATGAATATATTAGAAGCCGTAGTGTAAATACCTGTCCCTGCTAGCCACACTGACCCGCCATAGGTGCAGTTGATCCACAACACGCTCAAACTTTCAAATGGGACTAAGTGGCGTTCAATTATTCAAGCATATATTCAAGAAAGGCAGCATAATACTTACAATCATCTGCTCCCGCTACTCCACTCCTCTGTTTTGGATTGCGAGTAATACCTCACAGGAATGAGGCACTAATATCTCTTCACTGTCCCCTAAAATCACTCCCCTTTACTCTGATAGGTACTCAAGCACCCTGCTTCCCAGAGAGCCGTTACTTTGATTCTTTCGGTGGCGCATGCGGAGCCGGCTATGCTTCAAACCTGCATACCTGCAGGCACCTGCATGTCACCGGTGCAGTTCATCTGAAGGGAATTATGATTATAATTTCAAAGCAGGAACCGAATCTTATCATCAGTGTCAAGGCCAGATAGAAAGACAGATAGACTGTAATGTAATGTGGTGGCATATATTAAACTATCCAGGAGAATAAAAATTGCCTGCACATCAGGCAGTTATAACATTGTGCTGGCAATGATAATACAGTTAAATAATGTATAAAATAAAAGTGACAGGAAACAAAAACTCACATTTTTATTCGACTATATGCTGTTGACCATAATTATTCTTGTGCTTGGAAAAGAGAGCTTGACTTTAGATGTTTAGATATTTAAGTATTGTAATTGTATATTAGTGCTTCTCTGCATAACATATGATGTAATCTTATAAATTTAAATCGTCAACCATATCTCCAGTAGATGCTGCTTAAATTCTCCAAAGTTGGACTTTACTTTATTGCTATAAAAGATTTAAATGTGTCTTGCCGTAAAAAAAAATGGAAGAAAAAAGTCAGCGGTCAGAGAAGGACACTGGTGCGGTAAAGAGTTAAAAAGACAGAAAAAAAGAATTGCAATTACAACGCATGATGAAAAGCTTGGAGAAACAATCCGGGAGAGGAACATGGAAAGTGAGAGATGAGATGCGACTGAGAGCTGTAAGTTGTAGGTGTTAAACTTTGATGTCTCTGGTGAGTGAAGCGGTAAAGTACAGTACAGTGTGGTCTGTGAGTGGCTGTAATAGAGTGAAGACCTATGCAGGCAGGCGGGGGAGGCGGGCAGGAGCGATGGGGAGGGGTGGCAGCGTGGAAGTAAAAGAGAGGAGAGGCGAGCCATACATAGTTTGAGTGAGACAGAGCAAGTTAGGGGGTGCAGATAGTTAGATAGCGAGAGAAACAAGAAGGTTATCCATGATTTAACGCCTGTGGGGCCCTGAGATGAGCTTTTCCAGTTCAGGCTGCTGTGATTGCTGGCTGGTGCTGACTGAGGCTGGTGCCTTTCAGATCATTTCATCATGGAGCGCCTAATGAGGCCTGGGCTCACTCCCCGAGCACGGGGGGCTCCAGACACACCTCTGATGGAGAGGCTCCAGCATCTACCAGCAAACACCATCAGGTCCTGGGTATCTAAGGAGGCTAGGAAAGGGGCACTTGGAGGGAAGTGGTGGTGGTGGTGGTGGGTGTTGCTCCAGGGTGAGCTGAGAGACCCACTTTGTCCCGAGGCTGTGTGAAAAGGTCACTGCCCGTGAGGAGCGCCCACAGGCCCCTGCTGCAGGGCGTCTGCAGGGAGAGTTGTTTTTGTTCAAACAGGAAGTGGCAGGTTAAGAGGAACATGTCCACCGAATCTGTGTCTGCTGTTTGCTCGTGAAAGCAGAAGTGGGAGCTTTTGTTTTTTATGTTTTGGAGTTTGTCTGGGCCACTCTGAAAACACGCTGTGCCAGTTATTTTAGGTTACACCTTAGATGTCTCTCAAATTTATCAGGCAAATAGTCAAGGACTGTGGGACATATGTGGCAGTGTGGGTGCCTCTCTAATGAGAGGCGGCTCTTGGGGATATGAAAGGCAGAGCGGTAGGGGCGGGTGGCAGGGGGTGGGGCAGCAGACTGGTGGAGCGACCTGTCTGTTCACCCCGGCTCTGGCCTTTGTGCAGAGTTAATGATGCCACTAATATGTTCTTTAAAGACCACACTGTGATTCATGGCTTTCATTAGCCCTATGTGCCAGGGTGTCTTTCTCTCTCACTCTCGTTCTCTTTTCTGTCGCCCTTTTAATGATGGCCTGGAGACGAGGTGGCACGCTTGACCCTTAATCATACGAGTGAGAGGAGGCTGGGGTGAGCGAGAGGCGGTGATGAGGTGGGAGGTTTTGGGGGAAAAGCAAGGGGTCTGAGGAGGAAGCAGAAATCAGATGGTTGTTCTTCATAATCTAGCTCCCTGGGGCTGGTTAAGCACAGCTCTTCTGCTTGGGCAGGGCAGTGTGGTGTCCAGCATATGTGTGGGCTTACAGGGAAAGGCATCACTATCTCTCCTTCAGGTTTATCTAAAATATCACTGAGCCAGTAAAATACTTAAAACTCAGACTTTTCGCCTCTGAATATAACAATAGGCTAAACCTGACGTGAGCAGATGGAGGTCAAATGTAAAATTGCCCCGGTGATTAGTAAGAAAAAACCCATCTCCTATTTAAAGATAATGATTTTTCATTCATTGAGATTTTGACATGAGCTCCAACATAATATTATTATATTATATTTTATACAGGTTTTAAGGAAATTCCTAGATTTAGCATCCAGCATGTCTCCTCTTAAAATACTGGTCCAGCTAGGCTAGCTGGAGAGTGGTTCTCAGGGTTTATTTCTATTTTCACTGTAGCTACCTGGCTGGCTGGTTTACACTGGCATGTTTTTTTCCTCAGTATTGCACGTTATTTTTTGTTGTGGAGGTGCTGAACATGGGAAAAGTTTGCATAGAGTAGCTAGCTAGATTACTATCAAGTGGCAACTTCTGGGATAGAAAACAAAGGAAAATGAAGGACTAAAAACTGCAAATAAATTAGAGGTGTCTTAAGGCTGGCCCTTTGTATTGAGGCTTAAATATTTCGATTTTTATTGAGCTGCTTTAAGTGACAAGCGGGCTGCTAGCTGTCTTCAAGGAGTCCCTCGCTAATATTTTGGTGAACTGAACGTCTTGATCGTGTTTGGAACTTTGGTGCCTTTTGTAAATACAGTTATTTAACAGATATTTTGGCATGCTATGTAGTTAAAGTACTAACAAATGGTCCAAGAAGTCAGAGTCCAGGTTTTCCTAATAGGTAAGTATTATTTTATTTGGAGTTTAGCACTAATTTACTGTATGTGATACAACTATGCAGTCAAGGTATGCTAACCAAGCTAGCATTAGCTGCTAACTTAACACTAAACCCCATTGTTCCAAATATGGGAACACAGACAGTATGACTTGTCAATCACAAGTCATTTGCCACTGAGCACACCAGAGATAAGTGTCCACTTTAATACCCTGTATCACTGATTTGCAGTATGAGCCAAAATGAGCAACTGACACCATAAACTCATTAGGAAAGTGTTTACAGTGGCCAAGGCTGAAAGCCATTTTCCTTTTTCTTCGATCAGTCTTTTTTCAGCCACAACTCTCGCCATCTGGTGGCCTTCAGATGGAGTGCAGGCCAGAAGTCAAATTGGCTTCATTTCCTTTCTTTCTTTCTTTTTTAATGTCCATGTTTTGTACTATCACTTGATGTGAGTACAGAAACCAATGGGTGAGAGCCTCCATCTTTATTATATAGTATATATAGTATAGTATATTTATATTATATATATAATATAAATTTTGCAAGATTGTTAGTTTGGTCATTAACAGGGTAAACAAGTTTAATGAAAATATTACTTTTTTTAAATCCTTTTTTTTTTTACCATCTAATTACAGGAAGTGGACGGACTGGATGGTGCAACAGAGTCAATAAATCCATTTCTGTCTGAGATGCACCAGGTCTCTTGTTTCCTCAAAGGTAAACAACTCACTGTTCATCACTGACGTTGAATTTGATTCAGTGAATTTACACAATGGATACATTTTTGTGACAAAAACAAATATTTTTGGCAAATTTTAGGGGCTTTTATCTCATTTCAAAGGGGACACTAAGCAAACGATAAAATTCGGTTCAATTGGCCCACTGTAATGGTCACTATTTACAGATGTAGACCTTTGACCCAGTGCACTCAGAGCTGTCGTGCATGCACGCAATTGTTGTCTTGTGGCAAGGACGGATTTGATGTGCTCAATTTCCTTGAACATGGTTCTTTTGTTTACATCTGTATATCCTGTTTTTGACCCGGTCTCTCTGTTTTTGGGAGGTCTGAAAAGGTCGTGCTCGGTGGGGGGCGTTACTGGAGCGCACTGGTCACATCCTGCAGCTGACCTCGGGACTTCCATTCTTGTGTCTTCTATTTGCGTCTGTGGAGCCCTCAAGCCAAGCCAGGCTTTGACTTAATTTGGGAGCACATACAGGACTTACCTGTGTTTCCTCATGTGGAAGGAAGAGTAAATGTTGAAAGGGGTTTAAAAGAATCTCTCCTGTCCGCTGGAAAAGATTGTTACAGACTCTTTGACCGTGTTAGGACTCAGGGACGCAGGATGTAGTGTTCCTTGATCTTAATAATGGCTTTGTTGAATGTGATGTTTATTAAATCATAGAAATAAGGGCTAAATTTAAGATTTAAGAAACACCACCAAGATCTTCTCTCCTCTTTGCGATGACTCGAGCAAAACTTAAAGTCATCTGAAGCAACGCTGCAGTCATAGTTGATGCTTGAGTTTGTGTGTGAGTCTTCGCGTGTGGCCTGGGTGAGTATGTTCACAGTGGGGTAAACAGAGAGTATCTCTCACCTCCAGCTGCCTGTTGGGAGGCAGATAAATAAATGATAAATAAATTACACGCGGACATGCTGTACTTGAGCTTGCTTTGCACAGAATTACAGTTGTTTACAAGTGTGTTGGGGGACCTGGCAGGTAGAGCCACGTACGTCTCTGCATCGTGTTGTGCTGTTTTAGACCACTGACACCGGGGATAATTTCAATAATTTACACTCTACGTGATTCTAAGAGACGCCTCTTGTGTTGCTTTTTAAAAATGTAAAGCAGGCCATGTTAGTCCCTGCCTACCGACCGCAACCTCCAACTCAAGCACACTCACAAACATAACATGGCTTTGGACCAGCACCCTGATGATGAAAAGCAGATGTTTTCCCCAACTGGGGGCATGCTCTTAATGCTTCTATACCCTCCATCCTATAAAAACTATCACCACCCCCTCCTCCTTTTTTCTCTTGCTTTCCTGGTCTCTATCCAAGCCAGCCATTTTTCGACAGAGTAAAGACAGATTAGGGCCTAAATCCTCCGCAATTTGGGTCACGGCCTTTTGTGTGCTCCACACGGTGTGAGGAGTGGCGCACAACTGGGCCCCTATTTGCCAGAGATCAGGGGGTTAGGCTGGCCACTGATTGAGGGGGAGCCACAAAGTGCGACCATGTTTGGAGAAATAATGAGATGGAATTAAGAGAGAGTCTATAGTGCAGACCTGGGTGTCACAGAGAGGAGGAGTGCTGGAGAAATTAAAGAAAGGGCTAGAGGTTTCATTGTGAGGAGACCGGTCAGCAGAGGTGGGTGTCAGCAGGAAAGGTACATTTGTGACCCTCTGGACCCTCTCATCATATCTCAGTTCTGCACAGAAATGTCTGGCTCATGCATTTTTGTGGCATTAGGCTACATAGCACTATAGCAGGTGGTGGCTACCAGTCAGAAGGTCTGTGGACCAGTTCTCTAGTCTGTATGTCGAAGCATCCTTCGACAAGATGCTGCACTCTGAGTTGCCCATGTGGGTGTGTGTGCGCAAATGTTTGCACACTTTTGTTTTTTACCAGGAGACCAATCCAACCTATCATAGCAGTTGTCATATTCTAACATGTTGCTAACGTAGCTCAATATTAAGCAAATTAAACGATTAACTCTCATGTATGTCAGTTCAAAGCTATTTGTGTACGTTTCTATTCATTGTGGACCCTAAAGACTGAAGTCAGAATAGTTGAGTGGTTTTTGGCCCTGGAAGTTTGACGCTTACAATTCTGATATTAAGACCAGGTTTCTGCAAATAGAACAGGAAATACCCTCAAAGAAATCAGCACATGGCTGCAACAATGCCTCTACTCCTAACTTCAGTTTCATCCGTATTACCATCTCATCCTCAGTTCAAAGCAGTGCAATGTTAATGAAGGTTCCCATGTACAAAGAGAAGCTTATGTAAATGTTACCTCTCCAGATGTTCTATATCTCTCAGAGCCAGAACTGCACTTAGCCGCCAGCCACATACTACCAGTTAGCATTTAGACAAACCTTTGTACCTTCACTTGCCTATAGGGCCTATCAGATCGTCGCAGCCCCGAAAATCAATATCTGCTGCTAATGAAGTTTAGCCACACATTTTAATGAAGGACCCAATTTGCATTTGAAAGTAACGAGAGGGGAAATGGGTTCATTTTCCCCCATATCTTATTTAGTATGTACGTTTGAGCAGAAAGCAATGCGCCAGTTTGTTGTGTGTGGTAACATTTGTCCGATTGTGAGGAGGGTGTTGAGGGTTATTTTAATTGGTTACTGTATACACGCTGTTATTGCGTGTCTGAAAAACTCAGTCGATGCACGTGTTTGTGTGATAAGCTTAAATAAAATCAGGCACGTTGAATCTGTTGGAAGTTTAAGTTGTTGAAGGCAATGGACATTACATGTCTGATCAAGCAACTGTTCTGCAGCAAACAAAGCTAAGCTAGCACTGGCCAGATTTTGAACCTTTCTACTGTATCCTGCTTGTTTATGAGTATTTATGAAAACGTTTCTCTGCTTTTATGTGTGCGTTTAAAGCCTGATTCTGACATGGAAATGCCTGTTTATCGGCTGTTGTCCATATTAACCATTATTTAGCTTTCTATTACCTTTTCTTAATTTATTTATCTGCAACTCATTATATCTGCAACAGTGAAAGTGGAGAATAAATATCCACTGCCTACATTGGAATCGCAGAAATACTGACCATTAGCCCCAGGGGTTAAATCAGCAGACTAGCTGATGGGTGTTTTATGACCTGCTTCTATTGTGCGACGAATGAGAATCTAAAGATCATAAGTAACCTGTGTAAAGACAGTAGTGCTGTATTTAGACTGTAATTAGCTCAAAGGAGGCGAGCAGCTTCTCATGAGTCTCTCTCCGCTCGCTTTTTTCTCCTCCACAACAACGTCCGTCTGTTTAATCTCTCCTCCACGACCGCGAGCGTCTACTGCGTGCGTCTCTAAACTAAACTGGCTTTAATCCTTATTTATCTTGCTGCTCTACATGGATCATCACACTCCCAACCTGTGTGTATTTTTGTTAGAAGTTAAATTGCTACAGTAGAAAGGCTGAAGGCTGTTTTCTTTCTTTCTTCCTTTCTTCCTTCTTCTTCTTCTTCTTTTTTTAAAGTGAAGCCCAAATCCCACATTTAAGGAGGGGAATAAATGGTGGTTAAGGCCTCCAGACTGAAGATTTGATGATATTCAGATAAACAACCTGCATCCTGCACAAACGCTTACGTGTTTTTGGTGTAATCCTCTTTTAAAAACCAGGCGCTTTGATATGTGTTCTTGTGGGAGATTTTCTCCTGGACCAGGTGAAACATTAAAGTCTTATCATTTCACTAAACAGCTGCAGCTCACCTCAGGCTATGTTGCTTTATTTTTTCTTTATCTTTTCTTTGTTTTTGTTTTTTTCTGCCCCCATTTTATCAGTTTTTTTTATGTTTGTATGTTTTTCACAAGCTTGCTTTGCATGTACTGGATCTTGATTGCATTATTCACAAAGCACAATTTAGCTGTGCTTTTTGAATAGTTTATGTAATGTCCACTGTAGTAATTTTTCCCCATGAAAGGTGATCATCACTGTGGCAGTTCACATTTAGACCAAAAATGAGGGGTCAAAATTTGTCAAATGCAGCTCAGTAGAAATGCAGTAAAGCCACTAAGGACCGCTATTCTTCACAGATACGCATCCTCGTCTCCGTCAGTTAAAGTTCTCCGCGAGCGAGCGCATATTTGTATCGTGTCACACTGCGTTCATGACCCTTTTCTACTTGAGCGGCTTCTCGTTCATGAAAGCCAACCTGCTCGTCTTATGTAAATAACAAGGCTGAGTCTCCGGCGTGCCACACTCGGTTAGAATACTGTGAGATCTCCGCAACAATTTTCGCGCCCTCCCCTGTCGGCAAAGTGTGCCACAATACCAGCTGCAGCAGGAAGGCAACTTAGCCTCCAGCAAGACTAAAGTGTGCATCAGAGTAAAACAGTTGTTTACTTTGTTTGAACTGCAGTATCTCACCCACGGGAGAGCGCGCGCTTGAAGTTTCGCGTCTTTCACTCCAAACTTGTGACAAAGGCCTGGATGAATAACAGTGTCATTTCTCTACCTCACCCCCCACCTCACACCCCTCCATCCTCCCTTGTTCGCTTGTTGTCTTCTCCTCCACATTCACTCTATTTCTTTTACCACCCCAGCCCGCGAGTGCCACCGCCACCCTTCTTCCCCTTTGCGCTCCCCTCGAATTATTCATCAGCTCTTTTAAATTTTCAGCATGCGGCAAATTTATGGTGACACGCAAACTACATTATGTTTTTTCACTCCCTTTTTTTTATGAACTAACAGCACTGCTCATCTCTCTTTAATTGCACAGCAGTTGGGGACACAGATGCACACAGATGCGAGTGCAGGAGGAGGGAGAGGTGAGAGGAGGGAAAGTGGGGATTAAAAGACAGCAGAGGCGAGGATTGTGTAACTTAGTTAAAGTGATGAGGCAGTGGTCCTAAGTGACCCGGCTCAGATGGAGGCGTGTGTGTGTGTGTGCTTATGTGGATACAAGAGAAGGAGGAGTGAGAAAGGGCCGATACTGTTTCTCTGGTTTGCTTCTGCTTCAAATCCAGTTCAAACTAACACTACATCTGAACATCTACATCTGTTTTAAAGTTCCTCACAGAAAGATAACAATGACTGTACTGGAAAAACAGTTCGTACAGCTCCAGATATAAATGATGAACTCAACATGCCGTGAAGTTTTTCCTTCGTTGTGTTCCTATGCTGAAAAGTGTTTTGAGTGTGTGTGTGTTTATACTTTACTGACCTTTTCCTGACAGCGTGCCTTCAGTGTATCTAGAGCAGTGTGAGTACACGTGAAAGCAACACTTTATTTTAACTGCTTGTGTTATTTCTTCAGATTTTTTCTTGAGGTATTTGGGAAAACTTCATTAAGTCGTAATGTGAAAAGTACTGTGCTGAAGTCTTGAGTTGCTCTTCATTTCTTTATATTTTGTTGGGAAAATGGGAAATAGGTCCAGCAACTTACAACCCCCAACTTTTCACACCGAAAAATAAAGTCCTGGATCAAAATTTGATGGCACTTTTCTGCGTTCATAATTCCATTTTGGCAACATTCCCGACACCACAGGCTGAAATGTTGTCCCAGAACATGTAGATAGACACTTGCTGTTTATCTCTCTCTTGACCTGCTTCATACACGCTGATGATGATTTCAATCAAAACTTTTCATTTGGATTCATGACTCCATCAGACCTGTTATGGCTGATTTTCAGTCAGGTTCTTGTTACTTTGGCATGCCTCAGATTTTTCTTTCTGTTTCCCTTCCTTATGAATTGCTTCTTGACAGCTGCCCTTCCACTGATACCATTTCTGCTGAGGCTTCAGGAAACAGTAGATGGATCAACTAAAGGTCCAGGTGCATCTCTCAGGTCTGTCAGGTCTTTTCTAGATTTTTTTTCATGTTTATGCCTACCACTTCTTCTTTGGTCGTCCACTTGTTCAATTTCCTCAGTTCTTTTAAGGACACACTGCACACCATGTGATATGCCAAGGTTTCAGCTAATAACTCTTTGGGAATCACCTTCTTGGTGCAAAAATAAAATGTTATGCCTGTCAAACTGTGTTAACTTTAGGATTTTTCATAGATCCAACTAAATAAATGGGAACAAATGATGTGTTTTTGCTAAGGGCTGCTGGTTAAAAGGTGGCTAAAATTTAAAATTGGCTCTTTGCTAAGTTGTCTGTTATGTGTAGACACAACACTGGTTCATGCCTTGAGTTAGGTGCCATTTTATGATTGACTGATTCATAGATCAGTGTTAAGTGGCTTAACAAAGAAAAAATAGTCCTCAGAAAATGGTCAGGTACAAGGACTGAACAAAAAATGAGTGAAAAAGCTGCGGATTTCCATGTTCTCACATACACAAATCCCACACAAAACCTGCATGGTGATCCTTACTATCCACTAGATTCAAACCAGGAGCCTTCTGGCTACGTCACAGCTCATATATCACAAAAAGAGAAAAGAAATTGAATCTAAAATGCGACCTGCACATGCACAAAGAAAAAAATTATTGCATAGTTACAGATTGCCCATTAGTTATAGATTAGTGGGAAACCTTGGCTTCTCAAAAGGGAATGGCCTCTAAACAACTAAATATATAATTAAATCTTGTGTGTTCCCTGATGATTTTATCTTTATTATAATGGCTATTTTTCTATATTTGTAGTGCTTTTACTGATCCTTGAAGCATCTTTTTTAAACAGGTGTCTCCATTTTGACTTGTTTTTGGGGTTTTTTTGCTTCGTTGTTTTGTAGTGTCCAAAAACAACCTATCCAGTTCTCTTTGAGCTTAATAGAGTTGTAGCACTGACTGAACAGCGTCAGTCTGGGGATGCGCAGAGCAGAACAGAGGAAAGATCCAAGCAACAAAAGATTATTGATTGGAGAAAGAAACAGCAAAATCTTTTTGTTGCAGATCAGGCTAAGGTGTCCATATCGCCCTACTCGATCCAGTCTGTTCTTATCTTGATGAACACATCTGTAAGGAAGTTTGGCACGTGTGCCAGCATGAAACCATCACACGTTAATTTGTCCTCAAGAGAAATGTGAATTCAAGACGGCGCGCAAATTCTCCAGCATCGTTCCTGAAACACACACGCACTCTCAGATTACCACGAGGGGTTAAAAAGACCAGATCAGACCGTAAAATGTCACGTTTGTAACAGTCAGACAGCGGAAGAGATCAAAGCTGTACAAAACGTGTCAGATTTCGTGTGCGTGTGGATGTTTGTCTGCGTGTTTGTGGCAGGCCGGAGCGCTTCTTGTCACTTTTTTTTCCTTTTCCAATCCCCCCGAACAGAAAATACATAAATTATACCCGAAATCATCGCCTATGATTGAAGAGGCTCCGAAATGGAGGAGTGAAGAGCATCGCCAGATGAAGTGAAGTGTTGAAAGGAGTGATTATTTTTGCTTCACTGAGGTCTTATTTTTCAAAGTGCCACTAAAAGCATGAGAGACTTGTGTCACTTTGCACCGGGAGGATGGAGGAGCTGAAGGGTGATTTGATAAGAGATGAAAGAAAGGTAGTGACACCCCGGCCACCATATTTTTTTCTTTCTTTCTTTTTTTCCCCAGACCTTTGCTCAAAAGCCCGATACTTCAAGTGGCTCCAATCATATTCTCCATGAGGCAGTGCGATATTTATGGCCAAGTGCCCACAGCTAAAGCTAATATTATGAGCTTCCACAGTGCCATCCATATTGTTTTACCTCCCGGTTGCCTGCGGTGAGGAACAAATAAAGTGCCTGACGCTGTAGAGTGGCACTGGCAGTCTTGGCTTTCAAAGCACTCCTTTAGCAGGTTGGAGAGTAGGCTGGGCTGCAGAGAGGGGAGAGACGGGAAGAAAGGGGGCTGTCACTTTAGGTTGGGTAATTTTTGATGTGCACGTCAAGGCCTTGACAAGGGGAATGTGGCCGGCTTGTACATTAGAGCGAGGCTCACAGGCAGCGCAGCACTGGGGACAGGTAGTAATGCAGTCCCAGAGAGTGCTGCTCATCTGCTCGCACTATGTACTTGTCTGGTGCCACACAAGGATGCCCCCTGTCGCCCTGGCTCCACTCCCCCCATCCCTCTGCAGAAATGACTTTAGTCAGTGAGGGAAGAATCCATTTACAATGTGTGCTTTATAACATCTCCTTGACAATGCAGTAGTGGATTAGAGACATTTGTGATGAATCTTTTATAAAGACTCTCCCCCCCCAATCTTTCTTTTCCATGTGCACAGGCTTTCTGGGTCCTGGCGCCACATGCACATGTGTCTGTTCGGATGTTATCGCAGATAGGGAGAGGAGATAGCGATGGGTTCTTACAGAAAAAGAAAGGAAAAAGGGGGGAGAGTGACACAGAATCGTCAGAGTGGGGCATTAAAATTTATCTGCAAGTCACAATGGCTGCCATGATAGCTGGCGTGAAACTTTCCTTTGAAAATGAACGTCACTTGTCCTCTCCGTCATCCGCGCGCCTCGCAACCAAGACAAGCGCTCTCTGTCCTCATCAATTCTTCACTGCAAATTCTGACATTCATTTCGTTCATTTGCATAGCGGCGTAACGCGATCGGAGCGCAGCGTTCCCTTTTCCTCAACTTAAAAAAAAAATGCTCCTTTAAAATTAATGCCGCGCCCAGAGAAATATATAAATATATCCTAAAGTTGACACGATGTTGTTCTACATTATTCTCCTTGAAAAGTGATTTTGTTCATACTTACAGCTACTCAGGCACCGCTGACGTGGAGGTGCGGGGCAGACACGCTCGGCCTAACAAACATGCACGCGGCTGTCTGGCCCTGCCAGCCCTCCCGTCTGTCTGCTCTGTGTTGTTAACATGGAAAGTTGCATACGCAATCCTGCGGTCTTGACCAACTTCATGCTGTTTTTTTAATGCGCGAGCCTCCGGTGAGTTCTCAGCAAAGTTCACTTGTTACCAGCATTTGACTTTGCCAGTGATGCTATTGGTTTTTAAAGGGGGGGGGATTGTAGACGCTTCTGTAGAAGTCGTCTGTGGCTTTCCACAAAAGTAAAGAAAACATAAAAATGGAGGATTAAGATTAAAATGAGTTCTTTAAGGGTGATCTTCTTTAAGTCATCCTTTCATTTGCTTTCCAGAATAAACGCTCTCTCCTCTCCGAGCCGGCATTC
Organism: Oreochromis aureus; assembly: GCF_013358895.1. Classification (NCBI taxonomy): domain Eukaryota; kingdom Metazoa; phylum Chordata; class Actinopteri; order Cichliformes; family Cichlidae; genus Oreochromis; species Oreochromis aureus. The sequence continues at coordinate 16,994,529 of NC_052947.1, forward strand.
TCTCTTTTTCTCTGGGCTGCTGCTCGGATGAATTTTCTGCTTCCGTTTTCCGCTTCAAGCTCACCTGTCCGCCACCGTTGTCCGTTTGAAAGGGACAACAGCAGCCGGAGAATCTGAGAGTGAGTCGATGCAAACGCCGCACGGAAAAAAGAAAAGAAAAATTAAAAATTGATCACCTTTCCATTTGAATTCAAGGTAGGCATCACTCTCCATAAGCAGGCCTGTCTCTTTAAATCAGAGGAACTGTCACTTGTGCGACTGCCTGTTTACAAAATATGAGGCTGAAAATGAGACCTGCTCCCTGCGGACAAGCTCCTTGTATAAATATAAATAATGAATATTAGATAAATTATTTCTGCCCTTTAATAATGTAAAACTTGACGAAATTCACTTACACTGTGAAACCGGAGGATCAAACTAAAAGTAGATAATGCAGTGGGTACAATAGGGGTTAGAGTGCTGTGTGTGTGTGTGTGTGTGTGTGTGTGTGTGGAGAAGAACGGGACAGGTTGGAGTCCCTGCTGACCTTGTGGTCACCTCGGTGTATTGATGCTTTAAAGGTGGCCATAAACGGTCAAATCGAATTTGATTTCTCTTTTATTTATACAGCTCCAAATCCAGCGCAGGTCATATCAGTGCACTTAACACATTAAGGTCAAAACCTTATGGAGAAAAGAAACCAAAACGACTGCCTGTGAGCAACCACTCAGCAGGCTCAATCATCGTCTATATTCTTTTGCCCATCTGCTGTGTCTGTATAATAATTATTAAGTTATAATTTAAAGAAAGGTTAAATATAAATGTATTTACAGCCCTCACAAGGTAATCAGGGGAATAAGCGGCAGCCCGCTTACAGCTCCAGTCCCTCTGGGGGAGGTGGGAGAATGGGAGTGAATGCCTCCGCTGCTCTGCTGCCTGGGTGTCTTCTGGTAAGAAAGAGGGCGGAGATTTGATAAATGGTTAATTATGAAAAGCCTTGTGCCAAAGCTAAAACTGTAATTAGCCTTAATTGGCTAATTGGATAGAATTGGTGGATGGCATAAGCGTAATTACCCCGCTCTTTTATTTTTTTCCTTTAGCATTCAGCGTGAGATTATATGTGTAGCTGTGACAGTGACAGTTGTTGTGTTTTCTTTCTCTAATAAGGGTGATTCTCGACTTGTGTTACTTTTTTTTAAAAACTGGTTACTCGGTCGGGTTTGTTTCCACCCTCACTTTTCAGCACCGCATTGACTTGTTGTTGCGCTCCTGCTCAAAAGCTAATAAAACCCTGAGTGAAGGAAGTCCAGCTTTTTCTCCAACCTGCTGATTCACACCGCTGGAGATAAATTGTGCAAAGGCCTTCACTCCTGGTCTGAGACAGTCGAGCGAAACTAAGAATTTTCTTTCTTCCTCTCGCTCTCTTTCTGTCTCTCTCTCTCTCTCTGACACACAAACTCACAGTGAGTATTAGAGCCGCTCAGCTCAAGGTGCTCAGACTCTCTGCTAATAACACCATCTAGAATTCACGCCCTCCAAATAGGTTAATGTGTTTTTGCCCAGAGGGCCCTATCTACCTCAACAGCAGAACTCTCTCTCTCTGCACTTCCATTAAGCTAGAACACTGCCGCCTATTAGCTGCTGCGGTGTGTATGGGGCCAGAAGTGAGAATGCGAGTACAAGCACAGCTTTTTTTCTCTTTGTGTGTGTGTGTGTGTTTGGACCACAAAGGTGCTCCTGCAGTGCACTAAGGGTGTCACTACCTGGAGCTGCCTGGTGTGCTGTGTTAACTGTTGCAGGAGAACAATGTTATGGCCCCTGACAGCTTGTTAAAGACTTCACCGAGTTGTCTTCTCTATGTGTGTGTGTGTGTCAGGATCCTCGCAGCACACCGCAGATACTCAAGCACACATACACGGTCAAAAACAGAAACACATATTTGTGTTTGTTAACATCTGAGAGTGAAGTTTTTTGACTAAACAAACAAAAAATACAAGGAAAAAAAACAAGTTGCCACTCAGAGAAGACAAAAACACTCATTGCGTGGACTTTTAATGAATCCCCGCTTTGTTTGCTTTTGTGAATGTCCACAAGCGATTCGTCCTTGTTCTGTTTTATTTTGTAGATTTACTGATGTGTGACTTAGCAAACTTTTTTTTAAAGTGATTACAAAAAAATCCTTTTGAGCACATAACCGATGTATTATTACAGAAAAAAATCAAAATTGTGACAGGACCTTTACAAACACCAACCTGGCTCCTCTCAAAAAGTGATGAATAAATGTGAACGATGGGCAGGATAAATACTGAGCTCTGCAGACGGTAATTAAACCTGAGAGCAGCAGCAAAAGCACCCTCCTGAATTATTATCTCAGCAGTGTTACATTTAATACTGAAGGTGATCACTAATTAAAGATTTGAAGAATATAACAGATGTATGAATCTATGACGTGACTTAACTGGAGAAAACTAACCTGACAGTGTGATTTTTTTTTTTTTTTTAGTTGATTTGAGATTTATGGTAAGAAAGAAAGAAGCCAAGTGCTCGCTTGCTTGCTCTTTACTTTCCAACGTAAATCGCCCTGAGATGATTCTTTTTGCTATGAATTGTTGCCGTAGTGACGAAAGCTGAATTCGACACTTTAGGAATAAAATCAGCAGATTTGAAACCTTTTGTATGGACTTAATGGCACCTTAGTGAGAAGCAGTTTCACCTTTTTTCTTTTTTTTCTACCTTCAGCTCCTAAATTTCACCTTTCAAGCAAATCAATGTATTTTCATCAGCAGGACTGACTGGCGTATTTTTGGAATATATTTGCACTAATGAGTCATTTTTGCTACATTAATTATTATGTGATTCTAGCCGTGAGGGGTGTTATAAGGAGAGCATAAAGCAATCATTTCTGATAAAATTGCTTATGGCACAGCACTTGAGGTGAATGCACTGACTCTGTTGCAGACGTGATTTGCTTAAAGGTGAAGGTGATTACAGGGTGTAAAAAAAAAAAAATGAAAGAAGGAAAGAAAAAAGCAATTTTTGTGGTTTGAAATAGCAGCAGTAGTGGGCTCTGACCACCAGGCAGTCAGGGATTTTATTGGACTTCTTTTATGAAATGCAAACGAGTCTGTTAAAATCCAACATGTCCTTTGTCTCTGGGTTTCTTATTGTGCTTCTCTGCGTGTGACATGTGTGCATTTCACCTCATTCACTTTAGAATTCTGAATTTCCTTTTTTTTACATTTTAATTTTAAAAGACTTTGAATCTTATTTCCATCATTAGGACCTGGCCTCACATCACCTCACAACGCTCCAGCATCTGAGCGCGTGCTGCGTTGTTTCAGAAGCTGCTGAATGCTTTGTGTCAGCCTGACCCCTAGTGGACATCCAGCCCACCCACCAATGCGCCCGTTTACAGAACTATTACAGGGGAAACAGCAAAGAGGAAAACATCTATGAAACTTGAATAAGTTTTGTTAAAATTAATAAATCATCTATTGAGACGTTTTGATTGGATTTCACAGGCAGCACATGTCCTGAATTGTTTTGCGGAGAGGATTCGACTTAGAAATGCCTTAGGCCCTCAGCAGTGGTCTGTGTCTGCAAACATTTATTTGTATTTAAGCAGACGAAGCCATTATTCATCGTGTTTGATGCCAAAGTCAATAACGGGCTGTACGGAAATGCGAGTTAAATTGCTCTCAATTCTCTGAACTGCAGTTCAGCGTGTCTGTCTATGACAACAATAACTCAGGCATTGAATATGTATTAACGACTGAAGGGTCCTCAGAGATGCAATGCATATATTTGATGAATTCCATGACTGACTCGACCAGCCCGTATCATCGAGTGGAAAATAGATCTGACCAACTTAGAGACAGCAGAACTAATTAAATGGATAAAAGATATATATTGCCTCCTTAGAGTATGTAAAATTAATAGCAGACCAAAGGACTTGCCTCTAAGCCACTCCATCCACTCTACAGCACTGAGCTGCTACAGTGTGCAGAGCTTTGGAGGGCAGATGAGGCTTTGTGTGAGTGTGTCTGTTCTTCTTCTTCTTCTGATGCAAGAATGATATTTCTCTTTTGTATATTTTATTCCCGTATTAAATTATCTGCACGCTCTTTGCTGTAAGCTGCTGTATTTCACAGCTTTGGCGTTCAGTGTGTGTAAAGCCTGCAAATATGAAAAGTCTACTTTTGCCCTGACACAACAATACGCACACCTGAGCACTAAGAAGTACTGGCATCAAATGAAAATTACTTTTTGCCAAAACCATCAGACTCTTTAGTTTTTTTGTCATTGTTTAGTTTTTTACTTTGTGTGTGTGTGTGTGTGTGTGTGGAAAAGAAGAAGAGAAAAAAATAACAAAAAGCTCACATTTGAGAAACTTTAATTAGCAAATGGAGCTCTAATGGAGGTTAAAAGTTACAAAATTAGCTCCCAATTAAGTTTCTGTCAGTTGAAAGTGTAATTCATTCAAAAATCCTTTCAGCTCCAGTCTTAAGTTATGCATATTATAGATATGTCTGGTTATACAAATGACTTAAATAGTCTCTTTGTCCTACTCTGACACACGCACTCACCAGTCCTTCACTGACCTGGAACAGCCTAGGTGACACCCGTGCTGGGAATACTCTACACTGACCCACTTTGACTTCTTAGTGCCCTTCCCTGTCATCCAGAGCTTTGCTGGGTGTGAAGACAGGTTTGTTTTAACCTTACAACTCAACTCTATTAACGTTTGCTACATACAATGCTACAATGCTACATATTAGTGCTTTGTACCTGTTTGCATGCGGCCCCAGTGTGCCAAGTTGCAAAGTTTAGTGGACACAACAGTAAAAACACCTGTATAAAGAAATTCAATACACCTGTGATGATTTTAACATAGATGTTTTGAAGTTTACTTACTTTACATAGAGCAATGATTCCAATATAGATATCTGGGATCCAGCCATCAGAAGATGGGTACACTGTGGTCATAAAGGGATGGACATGGTTAGGAGCAACACTCAGGTATGCTGTGGTGTTGAAATCAAGCTCAGTTAGTCCTAAGGTGCTCAAATTGTGCCAAGAAAATATCCCCCACGCCATTACACACTACCACCAGCATGAACTATTTATACAGGGCAGGGTGGCTCCATGCGTTCATGTTATTTATACCAAATTCTGACCCTAACATCTAAATGTCGCAGCAGAAATTGAGACTCAATAGCACATTTTAAAACAACAGAGATTGACCCAAGGTGCTCTCCAGGCACACAAAACTCATAAACAAACAACACAATAATAATGAATACCAAGTAGGAATGTTTTTAGAAATGTGATAAATAAAATAATAATGCAATCCATGAATAAGACTTAAATTCGACCAACGTTACATCTTTAGAGGTCGCCTGTAGTTTTAAGGCAAGAAGAGGGCACTGAGACAATGACGATGACCTCAGTGACCTGGAGGCAACATACAAAGTTAAAAGATGGCATCAAACCATGTACTGTTTTTCCAAACTTACACCGTCTCATTTTGGTGAGCCCATGTGAACTGTAGCCTCACTTTACTGTTTTTAACTGACAGGAGTGGCACCTTGTGTGGTTAAATGTTGGCATGGTGTGGCTGGTGGTGCACCTGGTGTGCAATCTTTGACAGAGGTCAGAGGTTTGCTCTTCTGCATTTCATCCAGAAAACTGGATGGATATCACTGGATATTTTCCCTTTTTCAGGCCATTTTCTATAAACCCTAAAGATGAATGAATGAATGTGTGGGGAAAAGTTCTGAAATACTCAGACCAGAACTATGACACAATCACAGTCACTTAAATGACCTTTCTTCACTGATTCTGATGCTCAGTCTGAACTTCAGCAGGTCGTCTTGAGCATGTTCACATGCCTAAGTGCACTGAGTTGACATGTGATCATGTGATTAGATACCCGTGTAAGCAATCAGTTTAAAAGTAGAAATACTGTATATGTTTGTTTTTTGTCACTTTTGTATAATATATACATGCTACAATTCTCATAGTATAAGGCCCTTACTTGCACCTGTGGCACTTTTACTTTAACTTTGTTGATTATTGTAGACCATACTAAATATGGATGGATGGATGGATGGATGGATGGATGGATGGATGGATCTATCTATCTATCTATCTATCTATCTATCTATCTATCTATCTATCTATCTATCTGTCTGTCTGTCTGTCTGTCTGTCTGTCTGTCATGCCAATAATCTAAAAGAAGGCCATGAAGTGAGTAAATGCACATTATGCTGCTGTTTTGGACCTTATACTATGCAGTATTTCTGCTCCCTTTAGCTCTGGATGTGCATTCCTGAAGTGTAACTGCAGTGAGCACAATCCACCACTGGAGGGCACCCCAGTGAGTTATTGCTACAGCTCTCAAAGGATGCTTAGCCCTGCCAACTTGCCTGGCCTTGACCATGCACTTGGGAAGCCATCATTTATTTTTGGAGCCCTAGGCTGCCTGGCTGCTGTGAGACTGGCAGAGGGTGAGGAGGTGGGAGGGTAAGGAGGGAGAGGAGATGCAAGGAGTGGGAGGGGAAGCAGGGCAACTTACGCCAGCACCAGTGACACAAAAAGCATTGTCCTGATTTAATGGCTGTGAAGTCTTGCCTCCCCCTGGTCCAAGGAGCTGCCGATGCTTAATTAGGACGAGCATTCATTCAAGCACACACTCACACAAACACACAACAAAACGCCGCGCATGCACACACATACAGCACACCTCGGCCCCAGCATTCAGCCAGGCTTCTGCTACAGCACCAGCCGGAAGCGAAGATGACTCAATCCAGCTCTGCCATCACAGAGATGAGTTATGAAGACAGGCGGGAAGTTCTGTTGTATCGTGGCACAGCACGCTCGCTCTCCTTCCAGTATGGAGACCATAAAATTGTCACCGGGCTTTAATATGAAGACTTAAACCTGTGATGAGTCATCAAGTGTAAAATCAAACAGCCCTGTGGTTTATGAATCATAGGTGTATTGGGAGTTGTAACATGACAAGGGTGAGTAGGGAGGGGGAATGGGGAAAGAGCAGCAGGGGAGAATTTATCCTGAAATATGGTTTTTATGTGACCTGCCGTGACACCGTCAGACGGAGGTGGTGGCAGGTATGACTGACTAAATTGCTTGTGCATTTATCGCCTCTACGTTTTTCAACATGTTCAGAATTACATTTTTAAAAAGTACGGCGCCATTATCCATCTTTGTTAATCACACAAATGCGTATTATTATATGGATTTTAAATATTCACCCAAGGACTTTGTATCTGCTAAATACATTCATTTCTCAGTTTGATCTCTCTTTCATTTCTCATGCAGCGTGTTTTGATTGACTGGCCTTGTTCATCGTGTAGAATATTGATCGCCTTGTATTGATAACATGAACCTCTGAGCAGCGCACTGAGCAGACCGCATTAATATGCATGCGTGTCATACAGGACCCATTTGTACAGGTTTCTGTATTTTAAGATCAGTCTCGTTCTCTGTGTTTAACAGGAAACTCTGGATAAATATTTCACTGCATCTTTACGCAGAGAAATAAGAATACAATGCAAACTCGAGTGCCAGCTCCACACAAATATATGCCAACGTGTGTTTTTTTTTCTTTTTCCAATGGATTTACATCCAGATGTATTAAAAATTCTCTTCTCCATTATCTGAAAATGCATATTTCTTAATTATTCATCGCAAGGCATTGAAGCACCCAGGTCTTTTAAATTTTTTATTTCTGCTCAGCTTCAAACAGGAGATCTTGTAAAGGGGACCCAGTTTTGGGGTGTGGGAATTGCTGCAGGGCGAAGCTGACAGGATTTTTCAGTCTCGAGGCACCTCTTGCTTTTTCATTACAGCAAAGCAAAGGAACAAATCCAGGTCAATTAAAATAAGGAAGAGGAGGAAGAGTTGAGTGGCTGGCTAAGGAGCAAAGCCATCACCGGGATCTACCACAAGAGGGCACAAGGAGCTTGGATAGTGCTTTCAAAACTTGGGAGAAGGAACCTGCAAAAGGAGCTTGGTCGCAGCCCAGATTACATGCCGATATCCATAAAGCTTTTGAAGTTTATGGAATCTTTTCCAGAGAGGAATATCCCATCAGTTGTCACAGTAAACAAAATAAAAAAATGATGTAAGAATATGTTCAAGTTTCAATTTGTATGCTCAGTTAAAAGTGCTGCCCCATCACTTTAGGCTCTTCATAAAAGTCTATCAGACGCCTCCTCTTCCAGGCCGTACCATCACATGTGCGGTCCCTATAAAACCTGCTCCTTCAATTCTATTGGCGCCTTCTGCTGGAGTGAGTCGGAGAGCATCCCCTCTTCGCTCGCAGTGACGCTCGTTAAAAACTCTGGAAGTGACACGCCCCCGTAAAAGCATCAGTGGCTCACCCGGCGGGTGTCACATTGAATTTAATGGCCTCTTGTCCACCCGCCGCGCTGTACGGGAAGTCATATCGTGATGTGAAAGGTGCTTTCCCCCATCTGTCTCTTAATATGTTGTGACGCAAATGTTCACATGCTGTCTCTCTCCTGTGCACACACACACACACACACACACACACACACACACAAACTAACTCAGGTATAAAAAAGCCATTAATTGTGTTTCTCTGACTCTCATGGTGGCTGCGGTCCAGTGTGCAAGCGTGCGTGCGTGTGTTTGTGCATTCTTGTGATAGATTAAGTAGTTTAATATGTGTTCTCATGTGTGTGATTGTAGCCTCCTTATGACCTCCCTGACGGCCAAAGTCAAAGATGGGCTGAAGTCATAACTCTTCTGTCTGGCTTTGCCCTTGAGCAATATCAAAGGCAGTCTGAGTGCAGCAAGTCAGACCACAGAGCTTCCCTCTTTAGCGGTGGACACACAAACTGAGATGACCAAACATGCACACAAAGGCCTTTCTAGTGTGGCACACACACAATCAAACATCGCAACAGTCAGTGCTTCTGATTGTGAAAGGCAGGTTGAATTCTGTAAAACAAATCGCTCAAAAGAGCCTTTTTTGGAGCATATTTCCAGTTCGTAACACGTTGGGTTGTTGCTACTGATGGTTATTATTATTGTTTTAACCAGAGCATGCTGTACTATCACAATCAAAGGAAGAAACGTGAGCAGTCGAACCATGAGACCTGGAACAGCTTATCCCGACATCAAGAGCCCCCCGAAATGCAGGCAGCGCATGAGCATACCCAAAATCATTACAGCAAATCAAAGCTGCACCACTGTGGACTGTAAACCATACCGGATGTTTGCAGCAGACCCTACAGATTATATTTTTACCTTTCACCTTTGTTTTCTTTTCCAAACAAAGCTTCTTTTAGCAGTCAGCTTGATCATAGGTAGAAATATGATTTTATAGAAGTCAAAAATTCACACTCTTCTTTCTTATTTTTTCTTTTAACCGTCTCCCAGTACGCGGATATCTTGCACCGCTGCATCTTCGCTGGAAACAGCTTCCACCGTTGCTAGAATGAAATCTGATGGCGCGATAGTGACGAGAGTAGAGAGTTGAAGCTGAAACATGCTGAAGCCCTGAGCTGCACAGCTGGGATAGTTACCGCTGGATTTGCTGCCAGCAGTTCTTTTCACATACACATGGTCCAGTATTGATTCTTTGGTCCCCTCATAAAAAGCCTTTGAAAGTGCATATACGTAACTCTCAGGCTACTCTTCCAGGCTTAATAGCAAAACTTAAAACTAACCCCGAATAACCCAGTGAGACAGAATCAGACCGAATCAGCACCCAAAAAGCCTTTGGCCTGCACTATTTGAGAACAAAGGTTCATGTCTCAACTTCTGACTGTCGTGCAAACATTTCCACTTCCTCAACATTTCATCCAGTGACACACCAGCCGCCTGTGGCTGTTAGTCTGAGAGGAAACAACAACAAAAGACTCTTGCATTACCATTATTACCGTTTTGGGTGCTTGCCAGCAACGCTCCGGATTACCTTGCATGGCAGACAAATTGGCAATCGGAACACCAGTGTAATGGAGGCTAATTGCCTGAGTGCAGGGTTAGTTTGTATTTCATGCAAATCTCATGTGCATAATAGTGAGACTTGGCTGACAAACAGGACAGGCAAGGGCCATTCTGAAGCAAAACGTAATTGAAAATGGCTCTTTGACACGGGCCGTTTACCTCATATTCACTGATTATTGCTCACAAGCGCTGATGAGCTCATCCTTACATTTACTATTTTGTGAGACAAGGTCCCAAGACAGCCATTGATGCAATAACTTCTGTGCAACCTAAAATTACCTCCTACCAAGTATTAGTAACGGTGAGCTTTTTTTTTTTCTTCCTACAGTATGATGTGGTCAGGAACTGCACTGGAATAAAATTACAAATACCTTTCGATGTCTTATCAGAGGAAAAAAGATCGTGTAAGGAAAGTTCAGCAATATGACAGCAGAGCTGTTTAGTCAAACACTTATTATTGAAGAATAAACTTTTTATTTTATTTACCTAATTGCTTATTTTTATGGATTACAGGAGTTTGCTTGAGGATCGCACATTTTTAGCCCGAAGCCTCGCCTCTTTTTGCTGACAAAGGCACAGAAAAAGTTCACTAAGGGGGACAACAGAACACAAAACTAACAAACCTGTTTTTGGCCTGTCGAGAAGACTAGTGATGATGCGCTTTGTATTCATATCCGTAAAGCTTATTGAGCTGTAAGTGGGTCAGGTCACGGTCAGTGCTACAGTACGATTAACATGTAAGTGAGTGTGTTTCCAAAATAGACCCTACTGTTGCAGGACAGCTGCAGAGTCTTTCAGGGGCCAAGGTTCAAGGACTCACATGGACCGTGCTACTGGATCGTTCAAGACTTTTCCTGCCTTCCTTAAGAGTAAAGCTTTTACTCTTCATAGCGTACACATGCAGCACACTGAGAGCCAAAGAGCTGCTCTCTAGCGTCCTGAAGAGCACCTAGTCACACTCCGCTAACTTTGCCATCTGCATCGGGCTGTTTTGGGGGAAGATAAATCACAGAAGACCCTGTCCATGCTGGAAATAGAATTTTTCCAGTTAAGAAGGTCAGGGGTCACATTTCTGGCCATGGCTGACTGTCCTCGAGGCTAAATAAAGAGCCTAGGGGTTGCAGAACAACACAGGCTTGCACAGACCTTCACACTCAATTAGGATCAAAACAGCCGTCAAACTTGGACGTGGACGAAGGTTCCTGAAAGACAAGGAAGTGATTCTGAGAAGCTTGCGGATCAACACACAAGTAATGCACACCTTTTTTCTGCTGATACATTGTCTGAATGAATGTGTTCGCAAGACTCAGTATGTGTATTTTTTGCCTCCACCACATTCACAGTGGATTTGAAATGAAGCAATAAAAACATGATTCACTTAACAAAAAAACAAAACTGTGTTAATCGTTTAGCCCTTTTTGCACAGTGTCTGCATTTGTACAGGCTCAAACCAGCATAATGTATAAATATGAGGAATATTATTGATTCTTGGACACAAAACTTTGCAGCCATTGACCACCTGAAGTCTGGAACCAGTGGATATCTCAAAATGATGAGTTCCCTTCCCTTGAGATCCTCCGCTGGGCCTTTACTGCAGCCACCTTTGGGTGCTTTATATTTGCGAGTCTTTGCGCCTCAGGAACAACTAATGTGGTTAGTGTGTGAAAAGCATACTTAGGTTTGTGGTAAGATGACTGTATCAGCCTGTTAACAAACTTCCATTTCTTTGCTTTAAATCTTTTCAACATTTGATTGAACCTGAGCAGAAGTTGTAGCTGTACAGGCTCACATAATCAGCAAACAACACAGACCCAGTTTCATTGCCACTATACATGCACGTGCCATTACACTGTGTTACCATGGTTGACAGATGATGATAGCACCTTCTTTCTCTTCTTTTCCACTTCTTCTGATACAAGACAATCTTAACTTGACAAATAATCTTTTTCAAGAACTAGACAGGCTTTTTTATAATCTAGCAAAAAATCTAATCCAGCCTCTCTGGTCTTTTTGCATATCGGTGATTTGCACTTTGTTGGAAACCTTCTGTATTTACATTAATGAACGTCTCTTTCAATGTCCACAGGCTTGACCAGCTGTTGTGAAGAGGTTTGTATTTACAGAGGAAATAATGCTATCGTCACTTTACTTATTCTCCATCAGCTTGCAAGAGTTTCTGCCATCTCTCTTCAAGTCTGTTTAGATTTTTCACTTTAATGGTAATGCCTAGGGTTAGGGTTAGGGCACATATCGAATTCCCACTTCTTAGTTTTTTAGTGAAACCTGTCATAAAGCTTTGTATCACTTGATCTCTGATGGTTTACTTTCAGGCCTGTGAAAATGGAGGAAGAAATGAGTGCAATTCTTAAACAGTTAATGCAATAGTTTATGAATTCCCTTGAATCAAAGCCTCAAGTGTACACTTCAATCATATCTTAGCTGCTTCACTGTGGGGTGTGTGGAGGGGCAGAATTATAAAAATCATGTTTCCCATTACTGATTCGTGGAATAATCAGCTAACGTGCAGCTTACATTCGGCGTATGAATCAGAGGAACGTATTTAAATTTGTCAGCCACTGCCATGCTGTTTCTAAGGTGTTTGTTTATTCTGCACTTTCCAAACAGCACCTCTGACCCAGCCTGCGAAACGTGAGAGCGGAGCCGCTGAGCGTGAGGTCAGCGCCATCATTTACATCCTAAACACATGACAGGCTGTCAGGCAGAGGTCAAAGCAGGTCAAGTTCACATCCTAATACAATGTGAGCAGGGCAATCTCTTTACACACGCAAAAACAAATAGCTGCTCGCATCTACACGTGCAGGCCGTAGATGCAGCGGAAATGTGGTAATTGTGCAGGAAGAGCCACCTTAGTTAAAGTTATTGCATATTTTTGTGTATTTTTCTTCTCTTTTGTTTGTAAAAATTTACTCTTTATCAAGCATTCACATAAAAAGTTCCACACTGTGCAGCCAAACGTTATAAAACAGATTCTCAGGTTGTCCTTGTCTTCCTTTGATCCCTTATGAAAAGGCTAGACAGTCATGCTGCAGTGATCAGTCAGGGTCAAAGTCATACTCCACTTTCCCCTCCCTCCCTCATCCCATGTCGTCTCCACTGTAGTTTTGTAGCTCTGGCAGCTGGTGGTGCTGTAAGACTTGAGTCTGCCCCCCCTTGGCTTTCTCTCCTACATAACAAGGCTGTCACCTATTCTACCCTCCTTTGTCCTCTCCCCTCCATCACTCACCTCCACACGTCAACAGCGAGCCACTGCAGCATCCTCCGTCAGCCCGCTGCGATCAGGCGAGTGGGGACCAGCGCTCTACGCAAAGTAAGCCTGGGCGAAGGAATGAAGTGTCTTCAAATGAAATGTAAAATAAAAAAGGAGGCGAATTTTTGGTGTTTAGTGATCTAAAAGAAAAACAGGGTGGTTCTGCAGAGGGTTTATAGGACAAATGCATGCACATGCAAGATGAAGAAGAACCTGCATTGATTCAAGTGTTTTTTAAAATAAAAAAAACAAAACAAAAAAAAGCTCACAGTCCGAGAGCACGATGTCTGCCACCAGGTCATTTGTGTGAATGGTATTAATTGGGTTCCCTGTGAGGCCACACGGCCAGCGGCTCAGTTATGATTCCAGTGGGTAAATATTTGCCTGCACTAACCCTCGCCAAGTGCCATAATGATTCTTTGTGTGTTGCGCTGTGTGCCGTGCCTTTCTGTGTGTGTGTGTATATATATATATCACTCAGCGCCTATGTCCGCCTGTGTGTTTTGTGTGTCTGTGTTGCGGCTCAATCTCCCTCCAACATTCCCTCTCTTACAGCTGCAGCTCGCCAGAGTTTGATCAATAACGCGTCCTTCATTCTCAAGTCAGGCCTGACCTTGGCAGCCTTTTGTCTCCTTCCAGGGGCCAGAGTGCGCATGTACAGGTTGGAAAACAAGGCTCTCAAAAAAAAAAAAAAAAAATCCATCCTTGGACGAAAAAGAATCCCCCACCCACCCCCAACCCCACCCTTCTCCTTCCAATGCCTCCACGCTACAGCATTCTCATTAAGAAACTAATGAATCATATATTTATAGCATTCTTATCTTAGCGTAATGAGGTGATGCCACTTTTGAACTCATTTGCTAAATGACCACAGGCCACACGCAGAAATGGAATAAACTTCCAATTCCTCGCATGTGCCGCCGCATTGATTTTCACGGGGCAAAACACGGCAGAGCCAATTCAAACCTGACTGAACAAAGAACACCTATGCAGTCACGGATGATACAAAAAAAAAAAAAAAAAAAAAAAAAGCAGGCCCGTTCGCTCAGAGACATTTTTAAAAGCATTACAACATGGAAGACTGCAGCAGTAGGCAGTCAGAGTTGATCTGACAGATCTGTTTACATGCTAATGCAGCCTGACATAGCCTGCAGGTGGCACCATTTATAGATTGGTCCTGCAGTCTTTGTACTCTTTGTTGGTCGGTGATACATATTTGCATGGCACATTTTTTCTTTCACAGGTAGATGTTCAATCTGCGACGGCGCATTAAGTGATCAACAAGTGTATTTTGCAACACATTCACCAGCAAAGTTCAGATGTAGGGGTTTAAAAAAAAAAAATACATATCTATCTATATCTATATATCTGCGCACAAAGCAATCAAAGCATAATGTCATATTGAGCTAAATCTTTGTGATCAATTTGCAAACTAAAGAGCCAGAGACTGAAGCTAAATGAGCCTCACAACAGGAGCTTTTGTTTATAAATTCTTGTTTTGAAGCACTTTATTTGGAATTATAAAACGGCCGATTGTCAGATTATGTGTAATGATGAGTGCATTTGTACACGAGCCATTCAGTAATGGGTTTCTGCAGGCCAGTCGCATCAAGATCAATTACAAAATTAGCACATTAGGACTGACAAATTACAAAATTATGTTCTAATCCTTTTGAAGCCTTCTGGGAAAACAGTGGTAGATTTGGATGTCTCCGCTTGCTCCGGGGATAAACTGTGAGCGAGCGATTTCACTAAAAGGACAAAAAAAAAAAGAAAAAAAAAAATAGATCATTCGTCTTCCACAGTCAGACTTCCCCACGAGCAAGGGGGAAGTCTAAGAGACGCCATTTAAGATTTAAATGACAATTATTAAAATCATTAAGCATGTATGGATATATCAGCCAGAAAGCACTTTCATCATTGTTGACTGCTACTGGTAAATAGAAGACATTTGCTAGTATAGCAGCGAGCTATGTTCATCTGTTGAGTCACATCAATTTTGTGCTGGCTAAGTGTTCAAAGACAGTTCAGTTCATTTTTACATTGAACATTTCTTTGTTTCCATGGCACCAAATGGGAAATAAAAACCACACCAGATGATGCATCTCTACAAATAGTTTAAAATTATGTTATTTGCAGGTTTGGACAGAGCCAAAAGAAATTCACCAGCTTTCTTAACCACCTTTTATTTACTTAAACATTAAAGCCCTTCTTGTTTATCAAAGTGGTCCAATCTGAGTGAGGAAAATGCAGGTTTGTGTTAAATTCTTACTTTTCCTGGTAGGAAAAAGTTAGATTGGACCATATCCGGTAAACGTGCGAAGCTGTAGTTGTTTTCCTTGTGATAATAACACCAAAATGTGTAAATGACGTTCAACGAGTCAGACATAAATCGGAACTCAGAATTTATTCATATATTCCACTTTTACAAAACAAACGCTTCTCAGGCTTTACAAAACCAAAAACGTATGACAGTCGTCTTCTGAAACATTACTAAAAACTGAAAAGATAAACTGAACACAAATTGGTCTTCACTAGACTTTCCTCTTCTGGGTGCTGATGTACAGAACTGTAAGTAGAAGAAGGGAGAAAAGGGAAAAAAAAAGATTTTATTCATACACGATGATCCATAAAAATAAATCAAAATTCAGAAATTCTCATTTGACAGATAATATACTCAATGAGGCGGGTTAAAGCAAAACAGAGGCGGGCTGACGTAGGATTTGTAAGATCAACACTGACATCTGGTGACTTAAAAATCCTATATTCCGGTACGTCGGATTATATTTTTATTTCCTTTCAGAAACACAAAAGTAAAGATATTCCACTAACATTTGTTATGTGTATTTATTCATTTACACTCCACCCGACTCTGCTCGAATCATCTGGTTGTTATAGTTGGAAACACCCTGTACTGCCAGGAGATATGCTGAAGAGCACCCTCTGCTGGTTAAATTATGTAACATCAATGCTCACAACACTGTTGAAGGGTGTTTCTCCCATCTTTAACTTGTTTTATTTATGAGCCGTTATAAATTATAGTCTGGCTCTACTGCAAAAAAATTTTTTTTCTTAAATGTCTTTAACAGAGGAGTCATTGTGTTTTGTTTTTCATTTTTACTGTGAATAGCTACTGCACCTCACAACAGTCCTAATGTGTAGCCCCAAACACAGAAGTTATTCCACAGAAACAAATCCCAAAGAAAAACCAATAATTCCAGCAACAAGAAAATGTGCTGCTGCTGATGATGATTTAGTAAATTCTATGTTAAACCTTGACCCCCTGCAGCATCCACGTTCCACATTTTTCACCTCAAAGATAATCTGTATAGTTTGTTGTACTGGTTATTTTGACTAAAATAGCACTATCTGCAGCCTGAAACACCGGCCTGCATGACTCACATTCAAGATCAAATCACACACTGGATACAGTGCATGCCTGGTGTCTGGAAAATGCAGACAGAGAGATGTAGATGTAAACAATACAGTTAAAAAAATGTTCTGACTACTGTGGTAAATACAGAATGTATTACACTATCTCTGCAAACAAGAGCCTTACACTGAGCTGATTCTAATGCATCCTGAAAAAAGGGCATACCAGTGATTAAACATGAAATCTCTGTTTCAGGACAGTTTCAGTGATGTGAAAAAGTGTTTGTCCCCTTCTTGATTTCCTTTTTTTTTTTTAAATGTTTGTCTGTTTTAGATCATCAAACAAATGTAAATATTAGGCAAAGATAACAAGTAAACACAAGTTTCCAAATGAAGGTGTTTAGTATTAAGGGGAAACCAATCCAAACCTACATGGCCCTTTGTGAAAAAGTGATTGCCCCACCCTGTTATAACATAAATTAACTGTGGTGTATCACATCGTTGCAAAGTTTGAGTCGAGTTGAATTTCTCTAGCCACACTCAGGCCTGACTAGTATTGCGCCTGTTCTCAATCAAGAAATCATGTAAAGTGGAGTAGACCAAAATATCCTCAAAAGCCAGGCACATGCCAGAATCCAAAGAAATTCAGGAACACATGAGGAACAAAGTAATTGCAACCTCTTGGTCTTGAAAAGGGTTTAAAGGCATTTCTTAAGCTGTATGACTCCAGTGAACTACAATGAGAGCTATTATCCACAAATGGCGAAAACATGGAACAGCCTCAGTTTTGCCAGAAAACATTTTGATGATCCCCAAAACTTTAGGGATAATACTCTCTGGACTGACAAGACAAAAGTTGAACTTTTTGGAAGGTGTGTGTCCCATTACATCTTGCATGAAGTGAACACAGCATTTTAGAAAAGGAATGTCATATACCAACAGTGAAAAGGTGTGCGATGGTCTGAGGCTACCTCAGGACCTGGAGGCTTGCTGTAGTAAATGGAACCATGAATTCTGCCGTCCAGCCACCTGTTCATGACCTCAAGCTGAAGCAGATGATTCAAAACACACCAGCAAGTCCACCTCTGAATGGCTTAAGAAAAACAAAATGAAGTCTCTGGAGTGGCCTAGTCAAAGTCCTGACCTGAATCCGACTGAGATGCTGTGGCATGACCTTAAAACAGGCGGTTCATGCTTGAAAACCCTCAAAGGTGGCTGAACTTAAACAATTCTGCAAAGATGAGTGGGCCAAAATTCCTCCACAGTGCTGGAAAAGACTCACTGCCTGTTATCACAAACACTTGATTGCAGTTGTTTCTGCTAAGGGTGGCCCATCAGGTTTAGGGGGGCAATCACTTTTTCACACAGGACCATGTAGGTTTGGATTTTTTTCTCTCTTAATAATAAACACCTTCATTTAGAAACTGCACTTTGTGTTTACTTGTGTTATCTTTGTCTAGTATTTAAATTAGTTTAATGTGAAACATTTAAGTGTGACAAACATACAAAAAAATAGGAAATCAAAAAGAGGCAAACACTTTTTCACACCACTTTATCTGAATGTCTTTGCACAGTTTGAGTTCGCTCCAGTCTGTCTATGCTGATCAACATGGAGAATATTAATACAAAGTTTCATAAAAATATAGCAAGACACAAGAAAATGCAATGAGTGAAAAAGGGCAGCTCCCAAGAGCTGTGTTAACAATGTGTTGTTTTAACAATAATTAATGAGTTAAAAATATCTTAATAAATCAGCTCGGGCATCAGCTAACAGCTACTGTCATTAACAGGATATCTACTGATTATTATCATATAATGATGTACTTCGAAAAATCAATGCAGGCAAAAGTTTAATTTGAAGACCAATTTAATTTGAGTGGGATTTTTTTTTTTTTTTTTTTTTTTATCTTTAACTAATTATCACCATTTGGCTAACCCTCACAATACTTTCAAGAAGGCGAGAGACCTTTCCACAGTTTAAAGAGAAAAAAAGTACTAGTGCAAATAAAAAATTAAAAAAATATAGTAAAACACATTTCTGAGTTCAGTTTTACAGTTTCAGGGTTCTGGTTACTGTTCACGACTGACTTTTACGCAGAGCTTACTGGAGCTGTACAAATTTATTTTATGAGGGAAAAAAAGGAGTTGTGTTAGACCAGAACATAGCTAAAAGGTTATGGCACCATACTGAACCGAGTCGTGTCATTCATAATGTATGCCCTCATTTAAACGGAATTAATAAGCAAGCACTGAATGTGAGTCATTAGCAGACAGACCACAGCTTCCTGTTTTGAGAGGAACATCCTACAGAGAAGGTTACTTTTCTGGGTAAGTTGGCTGATCAACCTTTTTAGATCACACTTTAACCTGCGCTCCTCACCTGTTTGTGTCATATTTTCTGCTCCTTTTAACTGTCATGAATGAGTTGCAGTTTCGGATATTAAGAGAAAAAACTGATGGCCTCAGAAACATAAACAACCTGCATTTATTTTTCTACTCTATTTTATCATCATATTAATTATGCACTTCAGTCTTCTTACAGAAGACCTATACTGCCTCAAATTTTAATACCAAAGTCTACATAAAAGGGAGAAGCTTACCATTGTTTCCTCTTAGGAAGGCATCTCCATATTTGTTCTTGAGTTGCCCGTTGACATACTCCTCTGTCTGCTCTATGGCGATGTTCATGTAACCGTCTAAACAGGCCAGAACACCTGCAGGTACACAAACACACCGTGTTTTCCTTTAAAGTCATTACTTACCGATCAGTATTGGGGGGGAAACAAGTGGCTAGGCTGTTACGTACCTCTATAATCGACACCAGAGTTCAGTTTGACCACAACAGGTCTGCCAATGATCTGCTTCAGAAAGTCACTCGGGGTCTGCTTCCTCAGGCTCATTTTGACTGTGATCTGAAAGGATGAAAGATGAGCATTAGATACTATAGTAGCAATTTATTTCATGGAGCTACATTAGCGTGACAAAAGCTAACTCGTGTTCATGTCTGTAATAGTAACGATTTCCTAACGCAAACAGGCTAGTATCGTTAGCGGCTAGCTAGCTAACGAGTATAACAAACCTGCTAACCGACTATTTTCCCGTGAATCTGTTTGCGCAGCGAGAGTCGCTGTCTTTGTGAAAATCCTGCTTACATTTTATTGCACCCAACAACACAAGGAGAAACCCTTTAATTTTATCTGCAGCAGCAATATGTTTGTTAGCATTTCACTCACCAGACCGAGGTTTTCCAGACAATTGTATTTAGCATGGACGTCAGATTGACCAATCACAAGCGTGTTCTGTACGGAAAGAGGCTGAGGACAAAAAACTTAACTGATTGATCGCTAATCATATAATCAGGTATCAAACTGGCAACAAAGTAGCTATAGTTTTGTGATTAAATGTTTGCCTGAGCCTTCTCTATTTTTTGCCCTTTTTTTTGCATATTTGTCACATTTACATGTTTCAGGTCATCAAAGATAACTTGAGTAAATACAAAATGCAGTTTTTAAATTATGATTTCATTTGTTATAGGAAAAAAGCTTCTAAAGCTACCTGGTCCTATGTGAAAAAAATAATCCCCCCCTTGTTAAGTCATGAATTAACTGCTAACTTTTCCCTAGTCACAGCCAGGGCTGGTTACTGCCAGACCTGCTGAATCAAGAAATCACTTAAGTAGAAGCTGTCTGACAAAGTGTAAAAGGTGAAAGATTTCAAAAAGCAACACACCATTCCTCATTCCTTAATCTAAAAAAAAAAAAAAAAAAAAAAAATCTCAAGAATTGATAAGAAACGTTACAAAGCTATTTCTAAGGCTTTGTGACTCCAACGAACCACAGTGACAGCCAAAGGTGCCACAGGCAGTTATTAGGTTTTGGGAAAATGACTTTTTCACGCAGGGCCAGCTTTCGATAGTCTTTTCCCTTAATCAATCAAATCATCATTTAAAAACCGCATTTCGTATTTACTCAGGTTACCTTTGTCTAAAATTACAATTTCTTTGTTGATCTGAAACATGTAAGTGTGCCAAAGTGGCAAAAAAAAAGAGGGAAAAAAAGGAATCTGTAAGGGATTAGATACCTTTAGCCTTGTGTTCAGCATCACCTGTACTTTTATGTTCCCAGCCATGACAGTTGATGTGCAAAGAGAAGATTATGAAGAAAAAGGAAATATGAATTTTAGTCCAGCAAAATAATATATATATACATATATATATATATATATATATATATATATATATATATATATATATATATATATATATATTATGTCAGCTTTCTTTTTGGACCTTTCTTTTCCTCCTGTTAGTCATTAATTTGGA
Source organism: Oreochromis aureus (assembly GCF_013358895.1). Lineage (NCBI taxonomy): Eukaryota > Metazoa > Chordata > Actinopteri > Cichliformes > Cichlidae > Oreochromis > Oreochromis aureus. The sequence goes on from NC_052947.1 coordinate 17,015,468, forward strand.
ACTGTGCGTTTTCTATATATCATTTCACATAATTACCATCATAGGCTGAAAGAGCATGATGAAAACAAAACATTTGAATCTGGATTCTGGTTAAAGCACAGAAAATCACTACCCAAATAAGAAGAAATCAGAGCAATTTCTGGATGAATATTAATAATAACAACAGAGATAATGATGTTGGTACTTCATACCTCTTTGTCTTGTTAAATTAAAATATAAAAAAATCATTTAGGTGCTTGCCTTGTTTTAAAAATGCATATGATCCTGAGGCAGAATTGAGTTAAACTTAATGGGTGACATCAATATATATTATAACCTATGGTTTCACAAAAGTTTGGATGCTGTAAAATGTAAACAAGAAAAAAATGCAGTAATTTGCAAATCATTTGAAGCCTGTAATTAAGAAAAAATACAAAGGCAACATATCAGAGTCTAAACTGAAAATATTATAAGACTATCAGGTACATGGGCAAAAAAATAAGCATACTGGAAATGTTGAGTCTGCAAAAAATCTGTGGTCATTTGTGGTACATAATAGCCATTAATCAATCAGAGAATCGATAAAGATTTCACCAAAATTTTTGCTGACAGGCCATGATCTATGGGCCCTCAGCTAACACTACATTAAAAATGGACATGATGCTTTAGTAGAAATCACTGCATGGGCTCAAGGTCCATTTTCAGTAAAATATTATTTGTCAACCATTCGTGCTCATATTCACACGTATGGGCAATTTTGAATCACCAGTTAACCTAACCCCACTAACTGCATGCCTGGTTGTCTGTGACAAGCTACCGACCTGTCCAGAGTGTACCCTGCCACTCACCCTGTGGTAGCTGAGATAGGCTTCACCCCCTCTACGACCCTGAATTGGATAAATGGATGGAGGGAAGGATGGATGTTATTTTTCACTGCCTCAGCAAATGAAAGTTAAAACACTACCATGCAAAGAAAGTAGATTTTTATCAGCACATAGTTCAAAAGCTGAGATCTGTGATGGTCATGTGCATTAGTACACGTGGCATGTTTAACCTGCATATCTGTAGGGCACACAGGGATAAATACACATTTTCAAGCAACATATGCTATGCAGTCCAAATGATGTGTTTCTCTGAAGAATCATTGCTTATTTCAGTGAGAAGATGTCTGTACATATTTTGCATATTCATCATAAAGAGTAAAGTAAAAGAGTCTCAGTGCTAAACAGTCCTTCCTGTTTGTTTTTGTTACACACTAAAAAACAAAATAAAAAAAAATGGATCATTGCAAAAAACAAAATAAAAAAACCCCCAAAACAATTCCAGATAACACAAACAACGGAAATTATATATCAAGTAAGAGCAAGGAAGAACTCTGTGGTCTAAATTACTGCAATTGAATTTAAGGTTGTGTTGTAAAATGTACAGGTGATGCAACACAGTGGTAAATACGCTTCTCCCTAAATGTCCATGAAACTACTCTGAATCTCACACGTTTGACTTTGATACTATTTAACTGCATTATGCGTAAATTTAACAGTAAAACTTCTACAGACCCTCACAGATTCTAGTCACCGTCTCTGTTATTGCAAAATAGTTGCTGTTCGACAGCTGAATGGTGACCAGATGCACACCGAGATGAAGTCAGATCTGCTAACAAGGAAGGAAACACCTGATGTGTGAGTACAGTCGAAAACATAACTGCCATCTCCTTTGAGAGCTGATTAGATTGGCCTGATTGGTCCTTCCACTTATTCATCGCTGGATGTTAATATCAAATCAAGCTTTATAATAAAAAACAAATAAATACAAAAAATGATTGATGACAGTGAAAGTGAATATTTTGAAGTTTCGGACTGTTTTTACAAACATTTTAAAATAAATTATTCATTATTTATCAGAATGAAATATATATCAAAATAGCACAAATGTAAAATTCTACATTAATCATATGGACAAAGTTTCATTTAATTTAATCAAAAAGCTTAACCTAATGTAATAAATTTCAATCTAAATTTTCAGTGGAAATCTTTAAAAGCTACAGAAGTTTACTTATATGTTAAAGTACGTTTATGAGTGTTTCTCACTTTGGGTTTACACATTTTTAAATCACTGTGGAATTTCTCTTGTTTTAAAATAGAAATAAATAAAGTGCATTATAGCTTTAAAAAAGTATAATGCAATAACAGTAATAGTATTATTATTTTTTTATTATTACCATTATTATTATTATTATGCTATTGGTAAGCTGTGCTGTGAAGGATAAGAGAAAGTCTACCATCTGATAAAAACTCTGGTTGTTGGGGTGCGTGACCCAAACACTGCACAGCTTGGGAGGTACATGAAAAATGGTGTAGGGGGGGAAATAGGGATGAAATGGTGAGGTGAAAGATAGAAGAGGATAGAGGGCACGAGGATGTGCCAGTACGTGTTAGCAGAGACAGAGAGGTTGAGAGAAAAAGAGAGAGAGAGGGAGAGAGAGAGGGGGATTGTGAGAGGTGGAATCATAAAGTACTTCTTGTGTGTCTAGACAGGTTGCTTGTTAGCAGGGCATGGCTAGCCCTGTGGAGGCTAGAGGTTAATTTGGTATCTGCTGCTGTGTTAAACTAAGGTCAGTACTACAAGTCCTTAAGTCATAAACAAGAGTGGTTAAGAGCCATGTATACACCTAGGCACCGGTTAATGAATATTCAATGAAGATTTTTTTCCCCCTTGTCCCTTGTTTCCTTTGTCGTTGCTTGCTTTGTAGAAAATTTTTGGAAAGAAAAAAACCACAGTTTTTCTCCATGGCCTTCAGAAATGACCTCTGCGTGCTAACATTTAGTTGTCCTTTGTTATCCTATAGTTGTAACGAAGAGTGGCTTTTTGCTTTTTGAAACGCGGCACGCTGATTATTCGCTTCCATTCTTGAACGCACTGAATGCAAATGCTCATGAGTTTTATCTCGTAGTACAATAAAAACCAATGATCTAATAAAAACAGAAAAAAAATGTCCAAGTCATGAAGTTTGTGGATAAAGCAAAACTTATACTCATGACCGGCATTTAATGCAGACGTTTTCTCGTGCTGATTTGGATCTTAGTGGAAATATAATGAGAAAATGTTTGAAGTGAGCTTACACGGGCAAATCGGGTATAATCCACAGGCTGAGAAAAGTGCTTCTGGCCTGTAACCAGCACAAAATCCACCAATGATGGTTAATAAGTCAGCTGAAATAGGGCTTAATTAAAACACTGACACTGTGGGCTGTATCTGTGGTTAACCTGTCAGTGATCGCCAGACTGTTCTGCTGCCTATGCATTACATGTGTAATGTATGTCTAAGATGCCAAGTCTTTTTTTTCTTTCTTTTTTTTTTTTACATATGCTCTAACAGCAGATTCAAAAAATAATAAATAAATAAACACGTGCAAATACAAAAGCATCAACAGGCTTTGTTTTTGTTTCTAATTTCATTGTTTTTGCTTTTAATCAGCACATGTTCTCAGATAAGTAGCAGATTTCCCTTTCTGGTGTCAAATTGCTTCAGGTGGTCTTAAATGTTTGATTGTTTTTCCTCACTGTATTCTAATTTTGTATTCATTTGCACTTCATGTGTCTTATATATGTGTGTGTTTTATACATATATATAATTTTGTATTTTAGAGTAATGGATACCTGCTCTTTGGCACCTGCCTGTGTCAGTGCCTGATATTTATCTGTTACAATAATTTGCTTAGGCTGAAATCAAGTGAAAAACGTATTGAAATAAACACTGACTAATGACCAGATTGTTATTTTTAACGCCTGTATTGACAGATTTTCACAATCACCACATCATTATTCTGCTAACAAATTAAGGTAAATAAGTGAATTTTGTCAGGCAAAAGAAGCAAGTGATGTATTTTTAATGCTTGTTTATTCATATTTTATTTTATTTTTCTAGCAGACTATGTTTATATATATTTTATATGTATATGTTTCCCAAAATAGCAAACATTTAAGTCACAGTAGTAGCAGCAATATAAAAGCAGGAAACATCAACCGTGTAGTTATTTTCAACCTGTTTTTTGGAGCCTCACGCCCACACAGAGGCTCAATAAGGCCACATTTAAACAATAATGATGATAATAACTGGGGGAAAAAAGGCAGCTTATATTAATGTTTGGACAAACAGCTAGTCATTTTTCTTCAAAAACTCTCTGACCATGCAGTGTAAACCTGGTCAGCCAGAAAGCATAACAGCAGTGCTGTCAATTGACGGACAAATCCCGTCTCCATCTCCAGACCTCTTAACCCCGAGGGATGGGCTTGTGAAATAGAAAGATTATGGTGACGGGAGATGCTATTGTAGGTGGGAAATGGGGGACTGGACCAAAGCAGGCAGGGGCTTGAGGTGAGAGGGAATAAGGAGGAGGGGGCACATCCCTCTTGTATCCTAAAGCAATATGCAGGATGGGGGTTGAGGTGGGGGTTGGCAGTGCAGGATGTGGAGAAAGTCTAGACTGCATTGACCCTTCTGAAGCCAGGTTTTCTCTTCAGGTCAAGCTTGATATGGAGAAGATAATGGAAAAGCTTGGGGGACTTTTCAAATAAAAAAACAGATTGGTAGACCAAGTATCCCTTCTCTAGCTTCTCTGTAATCCCAAACTGTATGGAGGTAATAGCCTGGAAGTGATGGGAAACCTTTTTCTTCCTTTAAAAGGCGACCAGGACAACTCAGTTGCATGTCTTGACGCTTGTATCTATTACTTTTGTAGCACCTAGGGTTCCTTTAAATGGTTGACTTGCTTAAACATCTTGCCTGCCCTCTGTTCTTTTAACTGTACAACAGCGCGGCCGCTTACCGAAACAGTTGATCAAATCGTCACATTTACTGCACATCCACAAAACAGAGCTCTGAATCCCTTCGCTGTAGCAGGGAAGTGCTGAAGAATTTACATTTATATGCATCGGTAAATTGCCCACAGAAGCGATAGGAGTGTCCCTGTGCTTTGAGTTTTGCTCCTTATTATTTTCTTGCCCGTGACACGTCGCTCAACTTCCACTTAATGACTCAGCTGTGAGCGCTGACAGTTGACAGAGGTTGGCTGGCCTGGGGGCCCCATGCTTAGAGAAGGGGGTGGCACAAGGCAGGCTAGGTGGGATGTAATCACTCCCTGTAATTTGGAGGAAACCCACTGAGCTGCTCACAGTCAAGATGAAAGCCCTGTTCTTGTTCCCGTCATTCCACAGCCACCGAGCTCCACTGCTTGCAAAAATCTGAAAAGAGAGCTTCAGAGAACCAATTCTGCCTGGTTGATGTCCCCCAGGGTTTAGTCCTGAGACCATCTCAAATCAGCTACAGCCCCGGAGCCATGTTCTTTCCCCAAGGAGTGTCACTGTAGCCAGACAGTCAGACTGCCCATCCTGTGCTGTATGGCCCGAGCGCAGCCAGCCAACACACAACTCTCCTGAGATCCTCCTTAGTGGAAAGAGAGCTCAGTGGAGCTTATGCTGTGGGCTTGTATCTGGCTGTCTGTCTGTCATTCTGTCTGACATTCTCCCATGTTGCCGTTTCCCTTTTATATCTCAATCTGGGGAAAGGAGGGAATGCATTTCAAAGCTGTTCCACATCAGGGATGGAAAAAATATATATATTTTATTTTTCACAGTATAGCAAGTTGGATAAGTTTGCCAAAAAGCACCCTGTCATGAAAATAATTGTCTGAACTGGCCAATAATTGCACTTTGTTAAGCTCAGTGTACTTCATTTCCCCGAATGACCATTTTCACAGCAAGATTGGCCAGTTTGATCACTTAGCACGCAGCGCTATGCTACCAAGTTGCCAAAGGGACACTGTAGTGGTTTTGCTTGATAGATGGTGAATGGTGCTTATACAAGGAGCCACTCCAGTGCACCCATAAATATGCATTGTGACATTTGGAACAAAGCCGCTCGTCCTCTCTTTCCTGATGAGCCCTGCCTGCATACTATAACATATTGCCATACTGTCACACCTTGTGTTTCATAGCCAATCTCTCTGTTCATCAACTTGGCAGATAACCTCTAGATGCTGACAAATGATATGGGCGATGGCATTAGAGCTCTATTGTATGCAAAAGCGGGAAGCAGTTTTCCAACAGTGATGCTTGGTGCAAGTAATTAATGATTAATCCTTGTTATTTGATGATGAATATGGTGCAGGGTTGCATGAATATTAAAAAAAAAAATAAGGCCACACTTTCTATGTTCATTTTTCCCAGTTTGCAAATAGTCAGCATCACGTAGATAGTTAATTAAATGTAGTTGCTGTTATTTTAAGTTAGCAGAAAATGAAAGATAATTAATAATATTTACTGATTCGTTAATAGCTGGTTCTAAATCATCTATAGGCAATAACTGCTTATTGTACATTTTTTTCTTGTAAAATCTGGCAGATGGTTAATGAATAGTGTGTAGTGCATCTTTGTAATAGGCATCAAAGCTGAAAGCTGATATTTATGATATTTAAAGGATTCGTGTGGCTCTCTTCCACAGCGTGTTTTTATCCTGTCTTCCTCCCCTCACACCTAACAAGTCTAACCACCTAACCCTCCATGAGCCTGGTTTTGTCTGAGGTTTCTTCCTGTTAAAATGGAGTTTTTCCTTCCCACCATCGCTAAAGTGCTTGCTCATAAGAGGTCATCTGACCGTTGGGATTTTTCTCTGTCTTCTCTGTATTATTATAGGGTCCATACCTCACAATATAAAGCACCTTAAGACAACTGTTGTTGTGATGTGGTTTGATATAAATGAAACTGAACTGAATTCAAAGCTAATTGATTGGGTTTAGGATAAGATCCTAGTGTGGGATAAACTGCACCTGCTCGCAACCCTGCGCATTGCTGATGAAGTGCAAGGATTACCTATTAACTTGCAGTTTATTAACGATCGTATTATAAATCAGGTCCCAAAACAGATTTCCCTCTATCAACAAAAGGTTTGGTCTGAGGATGTGTTCTCGCATCCACACACCAGACTCAGGCAAGTGCAGGAGAATGCTCCCAGTCCTCGCTGTAGCATTAAGAACATAGCTGGCCTGGATCTCCAAACACCCCATTGCGTTAGAAAGGAATAAATATCCAAGACAGCCAGAAGCAGTTCCTTTCAAATCCCACACACACGCATATCTCTATCTCTCCTCCATCCCTCTCTCCCTGACTCTGTCTCTCCCTCTCTCTGTCATTTGACCAGCAGTGCTTCCTGCCACTGAGGACCTGTGACTCAACAGCCAGAATACAGCAGTGTTCTTTTGCCCACCCTCTTGAATATTCATAGAAATAAGAGGACCCATCCATCTTGCATCCATCCACTTTTATATATAAAAAAAGGAATGGTGTGTGTGTGTGTGTGTGTGTGTGTGTGTGTGTGTGTGTGTGTGTGTGTGTGTGTGTGTGTGTGTGTGTGTCTATGTGTGTCTGTGTGTGTGTGTTAGAGGTTTACAAGCTAGCACTGGATATCTAAACGGGTGCTGTTGGAGAGGGTAGGGGCGGGGGTAGGGTGGTGGGGGGCTGTTTTACACTAATTTCTTTATCCCTTTCACAGGAGTGCCATGTTACAAGAGAATTCCTGAGGCGAGCCAATGGCCCGATAAATCTGCCGGAGCCTCTCTCTCAATTTGTCTTCGTGGAATGTCAGCTGGCAAGCGCCCAGACACTGAGAACCTCTTTTCACAATGCGCCAATCTAACAGACGAGATCCCATGTTGGAGCTACAGTACGAGGACTGGCATGGATAAATTGCCACGTGCCTTATCTATGTGTCTTTATGTGTAACTGTCTGAGGTCCTCACTCGGCCTCTGGAAGGCCACTTCCTCTTAGACTCGACAGTTAACCTGAACGGCCGGGTGGCTGACATTGACAAAATGCAGGTGTCGCCAAAGAGGAACCTGTTATGTGACACAGACGCTGTGTCAACCCGTCTTACGCCATATGACCCGCAGTGTGAACAGAAATTGTTCTGTTTGGTGTCGTTCATCACTGTGTGGCGCAGTCTCCCACATAGCTCGGTCCAGGTGGCAGAATGGCAGAGTGGGAGAACAGACCATGTTTGTGTGAAGATGCAACAACTATCTCTCTCTCCCTCTCTTTCTCTCTTTCTTTCTCTCATTTGCCTCCCCCTTTCTGCTCTCGCATTCGTCGTTCAGACAGAGCACTGTGTATCTCTCTATGGACACTATTTAAAGGTTGTAGGTTAGCAAACAGGAAGATGCCTTCCCACCTGTACCCCTATATGAGCCATGAGTCATGATCCAGTCATAATCCATTTATATGTACAATATTTGGAGGAAAATGCACACGTATGTACACACATTGGTGGGAATATAAAGTTTATTATTAACCAAGAGAAAGTTTTATTTTATGAAGTTCATAAATTAAAAAGTGCTATCATTTTTATGCATTATTTAGACCTAATTTAAAATAGATTATCCCCTAGATACATAGCAGTATGTCTGCATAATGGATGTGTTTATTTGTTAAATTAAGTTGGGTAAAAGTCTGTAGAGCAGATACTTTCAAATCAAAAACCAAGTAAATACCACTCGATCCTCTACATCTCTAACATTTCAACACAGCCCACCACACAAGCGTATTTCGGGGGTTCATGTTACTGCATGACAGTTGGCATGACTGTAAAAAAAAGCCATGTGCCAAGTGGAGCTGCCAATGCTCAGCATGGCTGGTTTTAATATTTTAATGTGTTTCATTACAACATTATGGGCCAGATAGCCTTTCTGACGTCCAGACAATTGTCTGCAAATGAACAAGATTACATGACAAGCCCTGAATGACAGCGCTGCCCACTGTTGCCTACCCTAGCCACTTATCTGATGGTAGCCTAGCAACAGATCCCTGACCTGGCTTTGACCTGCACCCGATAAGGTCAACACCTGAAGGCTCTCCCATTGGAGGGCTGGCTGAGAGAGAGGTGGAGCCTGGGGATGCAGGAAGACAAAGGACTCACAGAGCAAGGGCAGCCTCCTCTGCATATAGCTCCCTGCTTGTACAAAAGCATGCCAGACCTCCTTACTGGCTTGCATTATACCTGCTTGTGTCTGCGTATTTATGATTGTGTATCAGAGGCAAGGCAGTCACATAAAACTGGCAACAACAAAAAAAGCCCAACTGCTGGTCCAGCAACCCCTCATAGCTAATTTAGACAGTGCATTATTTTTGGTAAAGGGTGAAAAATATCTCCCCATTTCTCCCAGAATCACTGACAGCAAATGAGAAGTATTGTGGTGACAAGACCAGATAGATACATTATGAAGGAGGTGCTGAATGCGAAACTAATCGACCACAGAAGCCCACCCTGACAGACACCCCTCCCACCACCCCTTCTCTATTATTTGTGTGTATGCACACACGGAAACCTCACTTGGTTTAACAGCAGTGATATGGAAGTTAATCCAAATTGTGATAGTGGCAATATCCTATTAGACCATGGCAATAAAATCAAGCTGAGACTGGTAACGCATTACAGATATCCGAACATGTTCAGCACGCTCCATTACAATGCGAAGTGACATTAATCAGCAGGGGTCCTCTTACACATACATGGAGGCAAAAAACAAACATGCAAATAGTGCACACACAAGCCCGAAGTAAAAGCTCAAAGGAAATATTTGAGCCTTGAAATGATCACTCGATATTATTATTTTTTAAATAATTACTAAAATAACACTGGCTTTTTACAAGATAAGTCCAGACATATTGTAAAACAAAAAAAAGATAGCCAGGCAAGCCAAGCGCAGAGAGGTGGACAAATGAAAAGCAGTTCATAATACTCTTTGTAATTATTTTTGCTCACCCAGCCTCAGGAGTAAAAGTGATTTAGAGGCAGGTGGCAGAGAGTTTTACTGTCCTAATGCTGTGTGAGTTTCTCTTTTTTTTAAAAAGTGCCGTTATTCAGTATGCAAAGCTTTGAAATGATAAAAAGAGCACTACAGTTTTTGTAGACCAGTGTTTGCAAAGGGTGTGTCATGAATAAGCTCGTATATGATTTTTTCATTTTTCATAACCATAAGTTTTCGCATCTTTCCGTTTCTCTGATGTGCATATTCACTGAGGTTTTGTCACCGTGGCGATGATCATTCAGCCCTGTCAGGTTTGGCGCTAAAATAACTCTCGGCCCTGAGTCAAAGGACCTTTCGCTTCCCTCCAGGGCTTTTTGCAAGACCTCTGCCCCAGTTCACCCAGGGCAACCTAGGCTCCTCCTCTGTATATGTGTGTCTGTGGAAATGTGTGTGCATGCGTGTGTTTGCACTGTCTCCTTACTGTGGGGAAACTGTTGAAGGTCAAAGGGGAGGAAGTTGGCCACCTGCCTCTGTCACACTAACAGTAGCTGAGGGGAAAGAGAGAGGAAGCAGTAGCAGGAGACGTGCCACACACACACACACACTTAAAAGCACACACACACACGAGCACACACAGAGAGAGAAAGTATAAGTAAAAGTTGTATGTGTGCATTCTTTTGTCTGGCAGCTCAGTTTGCAAGGTCAGCTGGGTTGGAGCTTGGAAATCCTTAAATAAGTTGAAATTATTGTCATTTGAGTCACATACTCTTAAATTTCCAGCACTTTGTGATGCTTCCCCTTTTTTTCACTGAACATTTTATTGACCTTTGTAAAAGTTTGTTTATCTGATCCTCACACTTTTATTCTTGATTCAGAGAAGCAAGTCCTATAGGCTCCAGGAGACCCGCTGCTGAAAAACCTGATGTAGGGAGTTCTCCATTGGTATTTGCTAGAGGCGACAACCCTGCTCGCACCCTGCATAAATGTGCCAACCGAGGACGAGAGCATAGAAGGCCAGAGGGCAAAAAGGGAGTGAACCACCTGCTTCTGTCACACTGTCAGGATGAAGGCGGATAAGTGTAAATAGGGTGAAGTGTGTGTGTGTATATGTGTTTGTAGGGGCTGGGTTGTGGATGTTGTGTAGGAGGAAGGGGGGACAGGTGGCACGCCGGACAGCGCTGGCACGAGCCACCCAAGGATTTATCACTCAGCGACAGTCATGGCTGGGCAGGGGACAGATGTTGCTGTTTACCCCAGGGCAACATCTGACTGGCTGAGCCTAGCGTTGGCCCAACCAGCCCAGCCCAGCCCGCGCAGGATGGGGCCTGAGAGGATTGAGGAGAGGGAGGGAGGGAAAGCGACAGAGGAGGAGAAGAAGAAAGTGGATGGATGCTCAGTTTACCCCCAAGGTACACAAGCAAGCGAGCTCATTTCTTTCCAATCTGCTCCATGCTCCACTGAAGCACCTGAAACTCATTTAGCCCCCACTAACTGTTGTGCCACTATAGGGAAGCATTTTAATAAGTAGTAATAATGCCACATGACAATACGAGCTTTCATCAGAGGCCTGAAACCTAAACCAGCTACTGGGAAGTGAAACAAAGAAATTGTAATTGACCTCGGATGTACTGCGCATTAGTTAACAAAGCAGACACAAACACACGGCCCTTATGATGTAATTAGTGCATGCACGAATACACACGCGCTGCACATGTGTTCCACCAGGGTCATGTGAGAAGTTTTCAGAGGCTGTCACCAGCAAAATAGTTGGAGCATTCCTCCCTTGAGCAATGAGGAACGACCTTTAGGTTCAACCGTGAGTGAGGTCATGTCATTGTTGCCATGGCTACTATCAGCAGGCTGCCCTGTTGCTCACATTACCTCAGCTGCCTGGCATTGTCAGGGTCAGAGAACAGGCTGTGACCTCCCCATGGTGACCAAACTCAATGGGGAACAAAAAAAAGCTCCACTAAGACAAACACTAGTATCCTATTTGACTGGTCTGCTGTTTATGTAAATGCTTAGTGGAAATGATGGCAGCTAATGCAAAAGATATTCTTTGTGCCTTGAAGAAGTCAGCCTTGTAAAGTGAGTGTGATATAACATACAGTTTGCTATCATTAAGGATCACTAATGTGGTGTAATAAGCTAAGGGTGGACAAGCAGATCAAGATTTTGCACAGGAGCAAGACACGCGACGGCTTAAAGGAGAGAACTGCAGTGCCGCTGTTAGTCCGCAAATGTGCAAACAAGAAAACTGTCTCCAGCAAGAAGAAACGCACATTTATCTGAGATTTCATCGAAAAACTGCAAACCACATCACTGATGGTGTGATCAAAAGTAGCTCGCTCTGCAGGAGTATATGCATGGAAGCTGATCGGAAAGTAAATACAGTAAAGTCATCTGTGATAAGGCCTGTTAGCTCGATGACTCTGTCCACAGTGAACGCTCTACACGTTTATCTTTTAGTGCTTAAACTAAGAGTTTCTTTCTGATGTAGTGCAAGAAACCATCTAGAGGTCTTGTCTTTTGCATATTTTATGCTGTAGAGAAAAAAAACAAGCTGCAAGCAGAAAGAAACCTAAACGATTTGAACCTCTTTTGTTTCCCAGCTCACGTGCTTTCTGCCTGGAGAACCTTTGTCCATCTGCATGTGCACGTGAGAAACAGCTGTTTACACACGCACAAACACACTGGGACGACTCTATTAAAATTTTAATATAAATCATTGTAATATTCAGCATCACAACCCAACATTATCCTCTCCACAAATGAAAAAAAAAAAACCTAATGGAGTGTCTTAATCATTTCATGCAGGAGATGCAATATAAAATCGCTCTTTTGCTATTTGTGGAACATGTTTGTCCACTCTCCTCCTGATAGGCCCCATTTAATCATGTTGTTCTGTTTCCTAATTAGCAGAAATGCAAAGTGTCTTTGTCACCTGTGGACAGCCAAGAGGGCTAATTTGGGCTTTTCACTAATTGCCACGGTAACGAGCCTCCTGCGCCTCCGCTGGGGGTGGGTGGAAGGCATGGCAGGAGGAGGACTGGAGAATGGAAGGATGGAGGGATGAAGACACAGCTCTGCTCACACACGGCCGAGGTGTGAAAGAACGCGGCAGGCCAACAGAACACAGCCTGGAGGAGTCCAACAGCAGGGAGTGGGGGACAGCCTGCGCTGTGAAAAAGCCCCAACACCCAGCTGAGAGGGAGGAGAATTCAGCTCTGGCCAGTTTTGCTCTCTCTCAACTTTGATGGGGAGATGACTACATTGGGTTGGATAACTGTTGGACATTTTTCTGACACCGACACTTGTTTTTTCCCCCCACCTGATTTAATACAGGTTTCCACACAAATGTACTCTTTTTAAAAACTGTTCTTATTATAGACAAACTCCAGGAATAACTCTGCAGGCCGTTTTTTTACATGAAGTTTGACATGTGTGAAACCTCACTGTATTCTTCTTTATGCACTTTTCATACACATTGCAAATTATGTTGAAATTAAATTAAAAAAAAGAAAAAAAAAGATTGCATTGCATCTAGTCGTACTCACCACGAGCCCCCTATTATTTATTTCCAGTGTTTAACTTTTACCGTGACGCAAATTGAGAGCTAATATTAATCGTGATAAGGATTATTTTTATTTTATTATATATATATATATATATATATATATATATATATATATATATATATATATATATTTTGGATTAGGGTTTTAGTGAAAATTTATCCACGGAGCGCTGAATTTAATGTTAAATATCGCCCCGGATTTAGCGAGTTCCACCAGCAGGTCAGAGCTAAGATGTGCATTCATGTTTGCATGCACCGCATAAATTATCGTCACGCTGTTTTTTATTTCTATACATATATAAATATATTTATTTATTTATAATGTTTTTTTGTTTGTTTGTTTTGTTTTTGTGGGAAGGAAATTGCTCTGACTCCCTTTAATGCAACCCGACTCCATCAATATGCTCTCTCCGCCGAATTATGTCCCTGCTTTCTCAAATATATTTTCTGTTCAGTAATACACTCTGAAAGCTTGGGGGCACCTTGTCCGTACGCTGCTCTCGGGGGCGAGCTCCTCCAATGTGTACGTGCGCGCAAGTGTGCGTTTGAGTGAGTGAGTGAGTGTGTATGTGAGAGAGAGAGAGAGCGCGTGTGAGCGCCTGTGTGAGCGAGAGAGAGAGCGCGCGCGTGTGTGTATGTGTGTGTGTGCGTGCGCGCGCGTGTCTGCCTGCTCTGCTGTTGCTGCCCTTTGATCCCTGCATTAGTGTTAGTTAGGGGCTCGGAGACACACTTGCACCGAGAGCAGCCATAGTCAAGACACGGCAACAACAACAGCGGCACCTCCTCCGCCTGTGTGTTCCCATTCCCCCAACAATACACTTTAAACCGAGCAAAGCCAGGTGCACGACCAAGTCCCTGCCATCACTGGCGCCTCCAGTCTCAATGGGAAAAACCTTTTTTCTTCTTATCCCTAAACAAGGACGAGAATGTGATTAAAAACGGGGGAAAATGCCAAGGAGGAAGCAGGAGCAACCCAAGCGCCTGCCTTCACGTAAGTCGTTCGCTCGTTTTGTGCAATTTTAACGGCTCTCCGTGTGTTTTGCGCAGTAGTTTAGGGTTAAAGAGGTGAAACAGACAAAAGACTCGGCGTAGGTTATTTCTCCCCTTTTTAGGTCCGAGCGAGGCAGCCATGTTGTTGGCGATGGGTAACGTTAGCCTAGGCAGTGAGTGGATAAATGATACGTGGCTTTAATAAGGGTATAATCGATAAAGGTCCGGTTCCGCTAAAGGTTGCGGTCAGTTGGCATATGTGTTGGTTGTGTGTGCGTGTGGGGCGATAACGGCCGAGCGTTTTCGGTAATGCGTTCGCCTCCGCTAGGTCGCTTTTCGGATAGAAAGGGGAGGATCTGGGAGTCTGGCCGCAATAAAATGAAGGGTCAGTCGGATCAGACGAGCCAGACTCTGGCTACCCGTACTCCAGTGTTCCTAGTTAGCAATAGCGCTATCTAGCAACGCTCGGTAAACTTCATTTCGTCGGCAATAAACGTCCAACTTTCGCCTCATAGTTTTTTGCGGCTCCCGAGTCGTAGAGACGAAAATTCTTCTCGCTTGTTTGTCATCGACTTTTTTATTTTTATTTTTTAAAGTAAGGTTAATTTCTCTTTTCTTTTTTTCTTTCCGAGGCAATGCAATTTTTTCTCCCCCCTACTCCTCCCAGTCTGCATGCAGGCTGTGTCAGAGCCATGGTCGGTCACCTGAAGTTCAGGGTTTTTCCCCCCTTCCCTTTTGCAGCCATTCATTGCAGACAGACTACGATCAATAACGCGGTTAGAAAAAGGAAACGACACTTGTGCTTCTTTACTACGTTTCTCACGGCAACGCTGTGCAAGCGCCGCAGAAAGCCCATCAGAGAATCCCGTGCTGAAGCTGAATTGGGAAGGAGCTCGTTTTTTTTTTTCTTTTTACTTTTGTGTGTTTGACCCTACCGTGTCTTGGATGTTCGTATTGTGCCTTTTATCAGTCCAGATAATGAAAAGCTGCAGTGACACGCTCTGGCCACTAGAGGATTGCTGGAGACGTTAGCGTGGCCGATGACAACTATTATTAAAGGGTTTATCCAAGAGTGGCATTTAGTCTGCTCTTAATCATTCCTGCCCAAGACGTGCGTAAGCAAAAGAGCACAATTAGTCATATTAGTATGTAAATGTAATGAATAACTGAGTGATTCATGTTTACATCAACAGTGGCTTGATGCATTTGTCTTTGTGGCACTGTCTTCTTCTTCTTCATCATCATCATTTCTTAAATGTCAGATCCGGGGAGCTGCTCGGCCTAACCAGCACAGATCCCATTTTCCTTTTCTCCACTGTTAATATTAACAGATCTACTGTTCAGGTGTTTGACCTAGGGTTGAACTTGGGGAAATTGCAGCGGTTGGCTGGGAGGCATAGAGGTGGAGACGAGGTGACAGTGGGTGCAGGGACTGTGTGTGTGTGTGTGTGTGTGTGTGTGTGTGTGTGTGTGTGCCTGACTTGACTGACAGCGAGTCCTCGCTGATGTGCTGCATAAGGAGTGTGTAAGTCACATGGATGAACCGCGCAGAGCAGGGTCACGACGTTTAAATGATAAGAATCCGCTTCAGCCTGCGTACTATCACTACACATCCTGGGGGGGGTCTTTAATGGCAGTTGTGCAAAGGCATCTGTTTTGCCAAAGTCTTTTGTGTCATGACGTGTGTCGAGCGCTCGCCGTAACTCTGAAATGCAAGCAGTGGCACAATAATTTCACACGTGAGGTGAGAGTGACCCTTTTCTGTGAGGTGTATTCATCAGTTTGCTCTGCCATTCTCTCTTTAAGAAAGGTTTCAGATTGGGGGTGGGGGGTTTCTACTGTACAGCCCACTGTACTCCTACGAGCTTATACTCTGCTTTTCCTGGAAATAAGAACACGTCTGTAGTCCTGTTCAGGTGGAGTGACTCACTTTGTGATATATATTCAAATAAATTATATTTTTTGTATGTGTGTGTGTGTGGGGGGGGGCAAGCAGGAGGGCAGCAGCACTTGAATATCTATTAAACCATCTCAGTTTTTGCATTCTAGACTTCGAAAGAAGCAGCAAGGTAAAGGCACTGGATGGAGTTTGTTAGTTTAAAATGTAAATATTTGGCATAGCGTGTGAATCGAAATGAACCGTTCTATCAGACGAGCGGTGAGCTGATTAAAATATAAGATCCAAGCAGAGGGGAATGAGAGGGGTTGCTTAAGATTTGTGATTTAAGACAACCGGTGTTTTCAGAAGGTGCACACGGTTTTGTGATAAAAGCTGTGTTTGGCACAGTGTGATTATGTATAGTCTGGATCAGCAACACAAGAAGTCCCAGTATTTTCTCTCTTTTTGAGCACATCAACCTTTCAATTAAGCCGCTTCGTAATTGGCCTGCAACAAAAATACTCTTCACCCACGTATCTGAAACCATGCGCTCCCGTGTAGGCACTGTACTGGAGCACTGCTGTGCCTGTTCCTGGCTCTAAATGAAAGCTTCTTTTTTTTCTGATTTAGGAGTTGTTTCCCTCCTCAGTCAACAAACTGTCACAGAAAAGTATGAATTTGTCAGAAGCTTTTTGCGCTTTGTTTTGGATCTTCCCACTCTAGAATGGAAGTGTCACCCCATGCCATTCGCTGTCAGTCTGTGTGTTTTTCATTATTCAGCCAACAACACCCTGGTGGTGTGCCAGCCATCGAGCACAATATCGAGCTTCAAATCTCTTCATCTGTGGTGAAAAAGGGCAAGCTAATACACTGGCTTTAATGCTGGAGGTGCTTTATCTTAGCACAGACCCAGATATATGGGCTGTGCTGCCCAATGTGCACTGTCCTATTGTCTGTGGCACAGCTTGTGAGTGGAGACTATTCTTTAAGTGTGTGTGCATGGCACACACATGTGAAAGTGTTATGAAAGTGAACACACAACCTCTTGTGTGTGTATGTGTGTGTGTGTGTGGGTACATAAGCTGGCTATGGAGGTCACAGTACAGTATGGCGCCTTCACTCTGACAAGTAAACATGACCTTTGGTGCCACAATGAAAACAGCCATTCTTTATGACCTTGTGGTGTGTTATTGTGTGTGTTTGTGTGTAATTTTGCTGCCTTATTATTTGCGCTTCAAAGTTAGGTTAAAATGCGTAAAAGTTTGGATATTTTGCATGTGACTTTGTGCATTCAAAAATGTTGGAAGCAGCGTTTTGCCACCTTCTGTCCCCAAAATGTCCATATCAGAGCTTCCGCTTTGCTCAGATCACCCACTCAGCACCACCTCGCGCTTCTCAAACAATCAAGAAGAGCCACATCACAAAAAGCACCGTCCTCAGCTACCGGGGAGGAGCCTTCTCCGTCCGCCCCTGGTTATCTTCAGCTGAAATGGAGTTGCGTTGGACATTTCTAGACCTAATTCTGCTTGTCTTTGTCAGCCAATAGCTAGCTGACTGGGTGGCTCTGGAGCTTACTGTAATGGCGGGTCACTGGCTACCTTCCACTTGCTATGATTATAATGACCTTGGTGGGGCTGGGGCTTGAAAACATTGGATTAAGGGGAAAGGAAAATGAGAGGAGGTTTCCATTTCGCTCTTGGCATAAAATTTGTGGGGGAATTTCTGCCAAGAACACCCCCTCCCCAACACACACACACATACACACACCCTAACATCACCACTGCTGCCCCTCAAGTTGATGAGGCTTGGGTGCACTGGCGGCATCGGGCGAGTAGAGCTCAAGCGAGTAATGATACACAGCCTTTAACTTAGAAATGAATTATAGGGCAGGGGAAAGGTGGCGGACACCTCTCTCGCTGTATACTGTCTTTGAAAGAAGAGAAACCTGCTTCTTTTTCTTCTTCTTCTTCTTTTTTGTGAGCATTCACGTTCAGTGAAAAAGCTGGACTCTGCCTTTTGTGTTTCACTTAATAGTAACAGAAAAACACTGAGAGTGATGCGAGTTTGGGCAAGGTTTAATGGGCCTGGTTTCAAAGAAGTAACTAAGCCTCAGGGTGAGGATCAATATTTATACCAAATGTTAACCTTATTTGCTGCTTCAGACAATTGGCGCAAAGCACACAGACTACAAAAAAAGAAAAGGAAAAAAAAAACATTTCTTAAGAAGCAAAACTCTGTGTGGATCTGTTACTTGAAAATAATGTGAAATGAACATGCTTTGAAAATTCTGTTTCACATCCTGTTGAAGGCATCATTTGAAATGCTAACCGCTCTTTACACAACCAGGCTAATACCTTACATTATTAACTGAGTGTTTTTTTTTTTTTGCTATTATGTCTCCGTTAGGTTTTGGTTATGTTTGTCACTCGAGAACATCTGAATGTAGGCATGTCAGTTGAAAACTCTTAACACTCGGGGTCAAGTATGTTGGTCAGTGTCACGTTGGTAAAGCACAATGGAGATTTTTTCTTCTTTTTTTTGTCATTAATTCAGTTTCTTTTCACTTTAATTGGATTTTATCACAAATCCAGAAATCAGAAATGCAATACTTTGAGACACAAAACAACGAGCCTTGATTTCCTATGACTTCTTTTTGCAGTAAATACAAGTCTGGGCTAAAGCGACATCAAGACACACAACATCACTGAAATTCATTTTTTTGTGTGTGTTGGGACCGAAGATGCACAATTGTGCTGAGATTTCTGGTGATAATTTGACATGTTTACGAAAGAAATCTGTTTTCTTGGAAGACTGCGTGCACTTACGGTTACCTAAACCACAGCGTGCTAGTCAAACCAAAACTACAAGGCCTGCTTGGATCTTTGTGGATTCATAGCTAAAGCACCACACAATGACAAGTGGTGGGCCAGACATAATCCTTTTGTGTCTAGACACACTCACACAAGTTATGCAGATTGTTATATTACCTCGCCAAGTCTTTTGAGGTTTCACGACCCAAGCGTCTGTGTGCATTTTTTTCTTTTTTTTTAATTAATGGAGGAGAATCATGCGAGTTGGTCTCTTGCATACTGAGAAGGGCTATAACAGTACCCAATGCTAAAGGTTCTAAATACAGGATGATTTGCACTTGGACTTCAAGCACAGGACCAAAGCTCTTGCTGGGCTACAATGATAAAGCATCATATACACATACTAGTGTGACTGGAACATCGTCAGTAATGCCGTTTTTATTTTAGATGGTGAGATTCACTGTATTTGTGCAGAAAAAAGATGTGATTTTTCTTTTGATTTAGAAAAAGAAAAAGCTCCCCAAACTTGGAGAGTTTTTTTGGGGGGGTTTTTGTAATGCATTAACATGCAGTCTTGGCCTGCGTTATAGGAGATTAGAAGATATTAGAGTTTTTGAAGATGGAATCAATATTATCCTTTTTTTCCTCTTTATTAAATATGTTTGAGAAAGGAGAAAGTCCTGTGTCTTTGTTTTTTTGTTTTTTTTCTCGATTTGAGTGATGGAGAGAAACAGGAAGCCTGGGGGGAAAGAGCGGGTTAACGACTTGTAGTAAAGATCCAGCTGGCTGGGAATCGAACTGGGGACTTGGCTGCCTGACGGTTTTTGTGCCCATGTGGTACACACCCAATCACGCTTTGGGTCTCCCCCAGCTGGTTTAATACGATTCAGCGACGTTTTTAGCAGAAGAACTGACAGAGAGGCATGCTACTCATAGAAATATAAAGACTGTTTAATAAATAGTAAAGGAATGCATTTGGCCAGTCATGGTGAAGAAGCATTAAAAAGCTTACTGTTCGAGCCTGTGGTAAGTTAGTTGTCTTAAAAATAAATTCTGGTACAGTGTAGCAAAGTTTAGTTCAAATTGTAACACAGGAAAAAAAAACTTGCACTGAAATGGTCAACTTGGAAAGGTTTTTTTTTTTTTTCAGATGTGTGTTATCTAATCATTTCAAAGTGCTTTCTCTGAGCAGAGAGTCCTCTGCAGCACAAAATCAGTAGTCAGCCTAATACTTCAGTACAGTACCTGCCTGTCTGCCTGGTCGCAATCAGAACCCCCTCTGTGAGGAATGGAAGTGCCTCAGCCTTGGTAACGATTTTTCCCGTGTTGACAAGTCACAACATGGAGATCTACAGCTCGGAGAGCAGCCCTTTGGCTACGCAGAGCCCTGCTTGCACTGAGTAATAGCAATCTCACAGGAGTAGCAGGCTTTCAGCTGGCAGCAGTTCATACGGAACAGCTCGCCGGTGCAGCTGGGAAAGACAGAGCAGAGTGGAGAGGGAGAGAGGAGCTGGTGGTGGTAGCAGCAGTGGAGATGGAGGGAGGGAGGAAGTGGAGAGGAAGAGCTGTTAAGAGCTTTGGGCGGTTTCTCTGTTGTTGTACCACACAAGTGCATCCAGGCCCTGCAGGACAAGCCTTTAACAGGCATGAGGGATGGAGAGCATGAGAGGAGAGGAGGAGGAGGAGGAGGAGGCGGCGGCGGTGGAGGAGGGAGGTGGTGGTGGTGGTCTGGGGAGCCGAAGCTGGCTAGTCGTGCCAGACGCCCGCTCTAAACAGGGATGTGATTTATTGTTTGCCTCTGTCTCACGTTTCACTCCTAGAAAGGCACTTAAATTGCGTTGTTGAGACATAAAGAACTTCCTCAATTGTCTTAAAAGAAAGACCACCCCCTGCGGGCTGTGAAGAATTTTTTGAGCATGTGGTACATCATTAACAAGTGCACCAAATTGGGAATATTTTTGGCACAAGGTGGCATCTTGATTTTTGTTTTTCGTCTGTGGATTCTGTTTGGGTTATTGCTCCCTTTTTTTTGTTTTTTAAACTGTCTATATACACGTCCTACTGCTTATGTATATTACACATTAATTACCCACAAAGCCACCTTTTAAAAACTCTGTAATTCAATGTACGTATATTTGCTAGTGGGCCGGCCAACACGTTGATCTTTGTCACCCTTGCCTAGTGCACTCGGCACGGCACAGTGCTATGGGATGACCTCACTTCCTGTGTGGGTAGAGGAGGGCAGGAGGCCTCGTACGCACACACAAATGCACACACACACACACACACACAGACATTCTGAAGCACAGCCTGGCTTCAGTTAGCCTTCAGCGCACCAGCCAGGCTAACCCCTCTCCCTCCATTTGGCACGGACGCGTTTCGTCTTTGCGCGTTTGGGCAGGCACGAGCACGACGTGGGCTAATGTCTTTAACTAGCTGGTCTAACAGCTGTGTGTTTACAGCTTTTTGGGACATAGGATCAGTTTTATAGGAAGATTAAAAGTACAGAAGAAGGGGGAGGGGTCTGTCACAGACACAGGATAGTAAGACCATAAGGCAGTGACAGCTCTCTAGGGAAACAATATATCACCTCTAAAAGGGGGAGTGGAAGTGTTTGGCAGTGGGACAAAAATCCAGAGAAGTTAAAATCACTGATGTGATGTCATCTCCTGAGAAAGCCGTTGTCAGGGCGGCGTGAGGTTATTTACGATGCTGCATTTGCAGGTGAGCATCTTGACTAATTCGATGTTGCAGAGAAGCTTTCTCCTTGCACACGCGCTGTAGTCGTTCCATCTTCTGGCGCATTAAAACAAATATCTTGCCTTTCATTGTTAACCAAGGGCACATGCTCACTTGATTCTGCCCTTACGATGCTAATGAGATTAGCAAATAAGTGGATGTTTTTTGAGTGCAGAGTCCAGTGGCTTATGGTTCTTTTAAAGAAGCCAAAACCATAAGTAGAAACAAATTAAGCTGGACAAATTAGTCGAGTCAAGTTACCAGCGGTCGGATGTGGGAAGCTAAAAGACAGAATCAGATGGCTCAGCTCATAATTGCCCGTATGTTCCCACACCCCACCAGTGTTTTGACCGAGGTCCATGTTGGTTCAGATTGCCATGCCATTAATCCCTCGTACTCTACAGGGGAGTGGTCAGCGGCAGATGTATTTGCACTTCCTCCAGAAGGTTTTCTAGATTAGCCCAAATCCTCCCAGAAAAACCGTTTTAAAACCTCATTTGGCACGCACAGCCGGACTTTGTGCTCATAGCTGGCCAGAGAGCCGTGCCTCCCTCTACATCTCATTCTCTCTGACTCCCCAATATTATTATTTTTGTTTTCTTTTGTTTTGTTTTTTTTGTGGTTTTTATTTTTTTCCATGTCCCCTACCTTGTGGTTCTCACAGCGTAGCCCCACGTCGATTTTTGGACTGGGCAGTGTAATTGTTTGGAAAGTCGGTTCTGTCATTTGCATGTAGCAAGCAGCCACTTTTCCAGTTTCAGTGGTTTGACCTTGTTGTACCTGCCAGCCAGAAATGAGATCATCAGAAGAGTAGACGAGAAGCTGACATCTCTCCTCCACCTACCCGTGGCTTTAAGTGATGGTTGTCATAGCAATCATTATGCCACAGAACAGACTCAGTGGGTGAAGGATGGCTTTGAATGCGGCAGCCTCGGGTCACAACCTGGTTATGACAGAACAGATAGACCTATGAGGGTTGGTTGCAGTACACAGTCTGCACAAAGTAAACAGCCACATACAAACCTTGTGAGCTTCATATGCATTTCAGGTCGAGATTGAAATTATTAAAGCAGTGCCACCCCCCTTTTTTTTTTTTTTTCTTCTTTTTTTTTAAAAAATACCACAAAGAAAGAGAGGCAGGTATTGGTGTAATGGAGAGGGGGAAGAGCAGCATGGGGCGAACAATGCCTCTCATTCCCATCAGCTGCCCTGGCCAGCATTTAACATGGAGATTGGAAACGGAATAAGCCTCCCCCCCATTCTCCCTGGACCTGCATGTAAATGAGGTTAGCGGTTAGCATTTCCTGCTGTGCTACAGCAGTTCTTCCCTCTTTCTTGCTCCTCTCCTCTCCCCTCCTTTTTCTTTTTTTTTTCTTAAGTAATGGTCTGAAAGTACTCCCCCTTTTCCTGGGGTAGGAACCGGGACCAATCCTGATTAGTGTCCCTGTCCTAAGTGACAGGCTAAAATCCAAGCAAGCACTGCCTTGGGCGCCTCTGCCAAACAGCCTTCAAACCAATACCACCATATAAAAAAAAGACACCCCCTCCCCACCACCACCACCCCCCACCCCCCATTTGCAAGATTCCCTCCCTCCCCTCTCGTCCTTCTCGCTCGTCTGCTCATTCTCCCCTGCCGTCCTTTCTGAGTGTCTCTAATAGATGCCTCCATCGCTCTAACACACTGTCCTCTCACATACATGCATACATGCACATATAGAATTACCTCTCACTCTTCCCTCCTCTCCACCTCCCACCAGAGCTTGCTTTGTATCCCTGGGTGGACTGGCTGCTATAGAGCCAAGTGTCCCTTTTGCCAGTAGGGTGATTTACAAACAATACATGGACGCTGTACACACTCCCACCTTCCACCCTCCTACACTCTCTCACTTCTCTTCCACAGACACACAATCACCTCTGTGAGGAGCTTCAGTATGCCAGAAAACTACGCAGCAGGGTGATGGCCTGTTCTTTTCACACTTGTTCTAAAGAATGTACCCTGGCTTCTTCTGAAAGTTAGCGCAACACGCACGCCTCGGTTTGAACGAGGTTAGTTTGTTTTAAGCGGAAGAAAAATTGGTGGCGTCTGACTTGTGTGTCAAGTGGCTTATTATTGGTTGTTTTCAGCACCACATGAAATGATAATCTGCTCTCCATTTGTGACAATTCTGCCTTATGCAGAAAAGCAAATGCGTGAGGAATTTGTGTATTTCATTTGAGGAGTAGGGATGCTGTTGCAAGTTTGGAAATTGGTATACTTCGAAACCTTAGTATTTGTCACTAATTCCTGTGTACGTTATAACTGTAAAAACAACCAAGATACTAGTGAAAAGTGCTTACATATACTTGAATATTTTTGCATACATACATGCATATATGTAAACACATGCTTGTGTGGGCTCCATGTGGTTTTATGTGGCCACCGACATGTCTCAACCAATGAGTGGGTATGAGGGAAGTTTCTGAGTATGAGCAACTCTTCCTCACACAGCCAAGAAAGTGTGAACTCAATCATTCAGACCGGGTCTGTCAAACATAAATCAAAAGGTCCAATCAGGCCCACTGGATGACTTTGCAAAGTGTGGAGTACCTTTTTTTTTTTTTTTTTTAAGCATCTCCGGCTTAAGGACCACCATTTACATATTCATTTGTCTCCCTTCAGTTCACAGGAATTACTGCTCCTCCTAAATGTTGGTCAGATTTTAGTGAAACTTGTGCACGTTATCCCCTAATAGGTCTTTGCCCAAAATTTGCTCAGTGGCACAGTCATATTGATCGTTTTGCAGGGACCTTCCAGTTTTCAAAAGAAGCTCTTCTGCTCTTAGTGTTGCTTAACTACTCAATGGATTTTAATGGATCCCATTATTTTGTGCAATACAACCAACAACCAACCAAAGCTCATCACTCTGTTTCTGTACTTCACAAATTACAATAATATGTGAATTCTGATGGATCATGAGGCGGATGATCTAAAACGTGATTGCCAGTGTGACTGGACCTTTTACTTAACTGCACTTTGTACTAAGAAGCATTATATTACAGGTTGTACTTTGTTTTGTAGTTTTTTGTAAAACAAATTTGGTAATTTTTCATATTTTTACTACAAGTCATTTTCATATATAATTCATATATAATAATTTTTATTTCTTTCAGTGGGTTTTTAAAAAAAATTATTATATATTTGCTTTATTTTGCTATGCTTGTCTACAGTAATGTAGACATTATATTTTCAGTAAACACTTTTACCAAAGTTGTGTTGAAAATTTGACCAAATAGATGAACACAAATATTTATTTGTGGCATAAAATGTAATTAATTTTTTAAAATGCAATTTAATTTAGTTTTGATTTAGGTGCAATGTGTTTTCACTTTATTTTATGTATGCTAACTGAAACTTTTAACCAGCTGGACTGATGACAGTTTATTACAAGAGGCCCAAACTAGGACATTACCCATGATCTGTCATATTACACTCTATTAAGGTGGTTAAACTAAGGAGCTGGGCCAGTGTGTGTCTCTGAATTATGATGTTTCTTTGTAGTTACATCAGACTGTGTTTCTTCCAGGTGCTTTGTCATCCGGTTTGTAAATGGATGGTTTATTAAATGTGAGCATTTTCAGAATGTAATTGCTCTTCTTTACTCTAAAAATAGCACAAATGGATCATTATGCAATATTTCCAACCACTTGTGATCAAATTGGGCTGAGCGCATGTGGCCCATGAACTGAAATGAGTTTGATTAATGTTGTTCTTAAGTCAGTTATTCCTAATTAAATAATAAGGATGCTGTTAAAGCCCTGCTTTTGAATTGCTTATGACTTTTTTTTTCTCCCCCCAAAAATGAAAGGTTTGCGTTTTGGCTGACTTCACATAGACCTGCCATCTGGCTTTTCTCCACAAAAAAATGGAGTACTAAATTATGGTTCATAAATTTAGTTTTTGTATAGAGTCCGGCTGTATTGAGATTAAAGCCATATTGCACTGCCTAACCCAAAGGAGGACTAAAAGTAGACTATAGCAATACAAATTAGAAAAGATGGTCTATAAAAACAGTATATTGCAACATCAAACGAAATAAAGTTGGCTCCTTCCATACCTCTTTGACCAAATAGCAATTTCGGCTAGTCAGTAGTTTTATTATTGCTGGGATTAGATGATTACTTACTGACATCTAGTTTTTAAAGACCACAACCTGTTCAAATTTGTGGAAATTGTTATTTTGCCGTGAAATTTACACACAGCCACGCAAAGAAACAAACCACTAAATTATATTCAGGGAAACCAAACCGCAAAGGCGCTGAATAGTAAATTTGAACCTTGACATTTAGCACTTCTCTTTAAAAACTGTGGCGTTCTCACATTTGGAGCAGTGAACCATAGTTGTAGCTTTTGATGGTTTTTCTTATTCATTTTGTATAGAACACCCCATACAATTACTTTAACTGATAAGAGGGGTTTTGTACAGCCTTGTCAGACTTGAGATGTTCTTTTCAAATGGCTGCTTAGATTATTTACCAGCGCTCATAAAGCAAATTCAGTAGAAAAGCATGACTCATCCCTACTAAAAACACTACAAGCAAAGAAGATGCCATTCATATTAAAATAAAAAAAAAATTTGGCACAAAGCGTGACAGTTAAAATCATCAAGTGACCCGCGGCCGCTAAGAAGTTGACACAGCCCTCTTAATTGTTTAAACCAGAGCCCTGAAAATCCAAATATCCTGGCCTAATTTCTCTCTTTTTTTTTTTTTTTTTTTAAAATTAGCCAGTTAAACCCTCTCCTCTCTGCTGTGGAGCTCGAATTTCCTTCTTTATGTTCTGTTTTTATGTATCTAGCCAGAGTCAAGTCTATTCAAGTGGCTGGTGTTTCAGTAGCAACATTTAAGTCAAGGACATTCAACATTTATGGCATATTTTGCATCCATATCATAGCTTTGTAAATGATCTCAGGTTTTAATTGAACATAACATACACAAAATATCCACCACTATAGGAAGCAAGTTCATCCACTGAACAATAAGCGTGTTTTTGTATCCTTTACTCCTTTTTATTTGATGAGTGTAATCACGGCAGCCACGTTTATCTGATATTAATGATATTAACAAAACGACAGTCATGTCTTTGCAGTTCATTATTAGCTTCTGTTGACACTTTTGAAACTTTTGAAGCTGATTATGGAGGGAAGTCTTTGATCAAGGACTAATGATTATCTGATAGGCAGTCAGCATTTGTACCTTACTTTAGTGTGCAGTTAGAGAACTCGTTTCCACTGCGCCCGCACTGGTGGCAGCTAGCTAATTGTTATTTGCGGTAAAATTGTAGGGTAAATCTAAACTACTTAGTCCGTTTTATATTTGTAACCTAGTCTACATTAGTAGAAATGTACATTTCAGATTTGGATTCATCCCTCCATAACACCTGCTGCCACTGATTTCTCAGTCCACTTATAACTCACCCACACTTGCCTGTCACAGCAAAGTGGCCTGAAAGTCTCTTGACATCATTTGTATGCGACACAAACAAAACACAACAATGGAGGACATCGAGGCGATGGTATACCTGCTGCTCAAAAAATCTGTACGTTGTCATTACTGGTTTGTGTGTAACCATTTCCATCGGTTTCAAAAATGGCAAGTTTGATTTTTGTAAAGTAGTCGATCTCATGACATGTACTCTGTTGATGTTGCATTTTTGGCTCAACTCAGCTCACTTGAAAACCCAACCTAATAGGTAATAATAAATACCTGGTACCAGGTACTGCCACGTAATGGAAAACCTTAAAAACCAGTCCAGTTGAGTCAAGTCAAGTAGGTGCTAGTGGAAAAGAGGTATTTTTGTATAATTTGGCATACCTCAACCTTTTCTTCCTGTTTCCCTTCCTTCTTGACAGCCACCCTTCCACTGACACCATTTCTGATGAGGCCTCAGTGAACAGTAGATGGGTCAAATGAAGTTTCGAACACATCTCTCAGGTCCAATGTGAGGTTTTCACTGGATTTTTTTTTTTTTCCTTATTACTTAAGGACAGGACATTCAAGTACTGTTGCCCTTTCAGTTAACTATTTGTAGATAATTGGCATCTTGTTACAATGTTTGAATAGCTGAGTACACAAAAGTCACCACAATCATTCCTTCCTGGGCGTCAGGCGGCATTGATGGTATAAGTGGAATGATACCATCTATATGTTGTTTCAGAGCTCTCAGTTTACTAAATTAGGATCTAGAAAGATGAGCTGTGGAGCAGACAATAATGGTAAGAGCTTTTAATAAGGCGCAGCAACATAAAGCATTCGTCAGAGTAAGACGAGGTTGCGGTTGCAAGACATTTAAAATGCATGTGCCAGTATAATGGCCTGCTCTCACAGGATGGACAGGTTCTCAGCAGTGCTTGCATCTAGCCCTCTATACATTCTGAACAGCTGTAAACGATATACACAGATGTTTAGGAAACTCCATAAAACAAAGCATTTACTTGATTTCTTCTCCAGAATATTGATAAATTGGAATGATTTGCACATTTGTTTCATCATTGCGGTTTCAACACCTCACATTCACGCTATTATTTCCGATTACCTGCTCTGGATTCATAGTGCCAAATATCTAGCGGCATGTACTTTGGCCCACATGCACATTGAAAAACTGATTTCAGATCATCGAAGTCAGCATGTGTAGTCTGCATGATAACGCACGAATGCAACACACTAGCTAGAGTTTTTCTCATTCTTCTTTTTTCCCAGCGCTTTTCTTTGTCAACCTTTTCAAGACAGGAAGAATAAAAAAAGTCTTAAAATGCAATAACCTTGAAAGTGTTTGATAGTATAGGCACAGTGATTAGAAAATGCCTGCCTTTTGCCCACTCGGTTGAGAAGGGATTTAACAGTTTCACGTGAAATAGATGTTTCACATATTCTGAAGCTGGTTCTTTGAACAGTGACAGATTGCAGACCCTGGCCTGTTTTCACTGGGTACTTCAGTTAGTATACAAGCCTGAGCTGTTGTTTATTGTTGTAATGATCAGTTTTAACATTTAGTGGGATATTTTCAGTTTTCAATTACAGAGGGTGTTCTGAAGTCTGTGCGTGTGTGTGCATTTTTGGGTGATTATTCACTCATATGAAGTTAAACTAAATTGGTTTACATTTAGCGGAAAATAACCAATTTTATTTTATATTTTTTAATAGAAATATGGGCCAATATACTGGCAGATATTCACATTGTTGACTGCTTCAGCCTATTGACGAATGCTGACGGTGGCTGATGTTTGTCTGTTGTCACATCAGTTTTGTGTTGTACAGATGTAGTACTTGATATTTGTGGAGCGGGCTACAAAGACCTTTGAAACGGCGTGTGTGTATGTGTGTGTTTTCATTTATCCATTTCTTAAACCGTTTCCTTTACAAGATTAAAGGTTGTCTCATGAGTTTGATGATTTTAATTTGTGCTTAATCAAAGATTGTATAATAAAGGGCTAAAAGTCTTGATATATCCCTAGTTTAGAACAAAGTTTGTTGAGCCAAACTTTCATACATCTTTTAAGTACATTCATTCATGACACTTATGTTCAGCTGTCATAAGTTGCTTATATAAACTTTGCACATTGTCAGTAGAATCAAGTCAAGACCTATGTGTTTGTTTGTTTGTTTGTTTTTTCCAAACGATATATAGGATTAGAGAGTATTTGTATTGAAATAGCTTGATGTTGAGCTACATAAAGCTTTTCTCGAATAAAGCCGGCCATTGTTTGCGTAAGTCATCTCTCGCTCGATCCCAAAAGTTCTCCTGCAGCACAGAGTGAGACACATTACCTGTCAAACAACAAAGGAACAACTTCACATGTTATAACGACATGCGTGGCAGCATTTGGCAAAGTTCATTGATTTGTGGAAATAACACACTTGAAAAGAAATCAGTCTTTTCAAAGCCGCCCCGTCTCTGCTGGCAAAACCGGTCACTTTGACCTCATAGAAAGCACAAATTGTCGCCTCACTTTTGTGCTTTAACACGTAACATCGGATCCAAACTAACCTGTTAAAATACAAAGGTCATGCAAGAACACAAGCGAACCAATCAGCAGTGTGTCTCAAGCTAAAATGACTGTTTTTCTTGTCGGTATCTTATGTTTTGTGTATGTCTGCCTGCCTGCCTGGGGGGCCGTGCCAACTGCCACCTGAAGGTAATGTGCACTGTGACGATTAAGCAGGAATCTCATGATGCATTGAAAACAGTCAGTGAAATGTTTGCTCTGTTAAACATCATAATTAAATATATAAGAAGGATTTGCTTCTGAGAAAACGACTGCTTTTTAATATGAATGTTGGATATTTGCGTTCTCACATGCACCTTTTGTTGGTTATTATTTAGAGTTTAGGGCTACAGTGCAGTAATACGGACATTACCATATTAGTGTCACATTGACTTTTTTTTTTTTTTTTGCATTTTAAGTTTACTTTAAAGTGACTATAATGAAGATTTCTTTCCTTTAGGGATGAACGTGTAATGTTTCAGCTTAAAGCTGCAGGATGTAATACATACGTCTCCCTCCAGCAGTTTAGGCACATAGCTTCGATGACACATCTGAGGTTATGAGCAAGAACTTTTTTTTTTTTTTTTTTTCTTTTCTACGTGAGATGCTAAAAATGGAAGGGAAAAATAAACCAGGATGTAAAGTGCACTTCATCTGCATTGAGGAATTTCAGAGGTCTCGGGCTCTCAGTCGTCTCATTCTCTTCCAAGAACACTTCTCCTTCCTGTTTCACCTCTGGCATGCCGCCCAAAGTACCCACAAACCACGGAGGCCAAGGCCGAAAATACACAGATGGTAATTTGCGCTACATTTCAATACGACTCAACCACCATTATATATAGCACTGCTGTCTGAACTCTGATCCCTACTGAGAGTATCACCTCACCTCACATTCCAGCTGAAAGATGGGCTCTTTATGTCTTTGTCACAGACACAAACACTTGGGCAGGATAGTGCAGGTAGCTGGACAAGAGAGGCGTCGATTCTGGATTTTTATCATTTTTGAACTGAATATTTGAATGTCTAATGTTAATCTTCATCAATACATGAGATGACATGTATTGTAAAGACATCGTGTGCATATAACTGACATCCAGAGGGATGTTTTAGTGGTTTATGGATGGAGTTTTTCAACTGTCTACAGGGCTTCGCTTTCTTTACTAAATCACTGTATATAGTATTGACTTCATTTATTTTAAATATGCAGCTCTTGCTATCTGTGTTACTATAGGGTGAATATCTTGTTGCTAAAAAAAATTCTAACCTGTGACCCCTGAGGGAACGTTTTGGTTTGGGTCCCTTAGTTCGCTTGGAGGAGAGCATCACTATAAATCAATAAAAAGTTGATTTGTAGCTGTGCTTGTATCCTATGATAAAATGTTTTTGTCCAGATGAGAGTGGTTTCTTCCAGGATGACGATGCCTTCATCTGTGCAGAGCATCAGGGCTCACTGATGAAACTATGATCTCATCTTAGTTGAACATGGACAAGGTGGTATCCTCCATCACATTCTCCACCACATTGTTGAATCACCACGAGAAAATGAGTTGATCAGTCCTTACAGTAGATTTCTAGAAACTAGTCACTTTATGATGGTGTTTCTATTCATTAAAAAATAGTTCTTTAAAATTTAAAAACTAGACTAGTTAAATGGCAAGAGGTCCATAACATGATTTTAAAAAATAGGCATCTAAATGGGACGTGTACAAACTAATAATGTAATGTAATAAAAGAAAAGTGCACAGCTGACATGACTCTGTAGAGGAACATACAAATAAACACAATGCATGCAAAAGCAGTGCAAAGGCCACTAGGGCTGTTCGATATAATGATATATATCGGATGACGATATAAAAACGTCTATCGTTTCATTTTACGCTATCGTTTGTTTCGTGGTGTCGCAAAATAAACTGTTTACGGCAATATTTTTTTCATTATTTTGATGGTCACTGTAGTGGCTATATTAATTTCCTAAAGTTCTCTCTTTCTCTTATATTTAATATAACCACACTACAGACGGACAAGCGCCTGTTTTTATGCGTTGTCGTTAGCAACAACGACGGTAAAACCACCTCGTGTCCGCTTGTTTATTTTCCACATAAACCTTTCACAATAAAGCTCAAGATGAGTCTTTGTTGAGACTTTTCAAAATAAATTGAATCACGTGAAAGATGCAGAGTATTTACGGATGAGAAGCAAAAAAGAGCCGTCAGGTGCTAAAAAATAAACCTAGACTCAAACGTTAGAACAGGCTTTTCCCCGCAGCACGCTGTGTAATAAATACTCACAAAGAAAACGGCGGCCGTTACAACCTATGTCTAAAAATTTATCGTTTCATGCATCAGTTAAAAAACTCGACTCCAGGTACGCGACGCCCAGCTAGAAACGCTTCATGCAAGTCGAGCTGCCCGACATTCACAGAATTTACAGAAAATGTTACATTTTTGTGATTTATATCGTTATCGGACGATAGATGTCTTAATATCGGGATGTGAGATTTTGGTCATATCGCACAGCCCTAAAGGCCACCTTCGTCTCTGGTCCCAAGCTCATTAAGGATGGATTGAGGCGAAGTGGAAAACTATCCTGTGGTCAGCGCACAGTTTAAAAGCCAGCACTAGTGATAGTAGCAGAATGGGGGTGCATCAGTGTATTTAGCATGGGTAACTAGCGCGTCTATGAAGGCACCAGAAGGATACATGCTTGTTTTAACAATGCAGCACCAAACAACGCTGTACACACACACACACACACACACACACACACACACACACGTTAGTTGTATTTGTGCATTTTGCTGAGACTATGTTAAAACAAATTAATTGCTGATTAAAATTTTTTTTTTAATTAGTTCGATATAATCATGATTAAAAATGGTGCACGGCAAGCAGCATCTTTGGTTATTATACATTTGATCATCCATACATGAAATTAGAACCAGCGTGCGAGATTTACTAGTGACACTAGAAAGGACTAGGATAGGACAGCAGTGTTAAGAAATGCTGTGATTAATTGTTCGAATAATAGTTAGATGGATCATTACACTATCACTTTCTTTTCTAACACAGGCTTGGGTTGGGGTTTGTTCTGTAGCAAAAATTTCCAGATGTTCCATAAATGCCTCAAATGTGAACCTAAGAAGAAGATCTAATGCGAACTAAGGTCACGTTAAAAGTGAATTCTAGAAATAGTTGTTGAATAGAGACACACACACACACACACACACACACACACACACACAAATGGAGATTCCTGGATTTATTCGACAGATTAGTTTTGAAATGTTAAGCCAGGTGTGTTTTTATTTGTATGTTTTAGCATTACACAACAAATGCCTTCTTTTCTCACCTCCATCACCTTTGATTTTAATAATGCTGGCATTAAATTCAGTGAGCATTTTTATTAAAAACATTTAGACATTGTATTTTCAATTAAACAGATGTTTAAAATGATTTCTAAGTCATTGTTTTCTGTTTCAGTTGACATCATTTTTCACACTGTTACCACTTTTTTCCCCTCTTTTTTCTTTGGAACCGGGCTGGAATTTTAAGAAGTCCCATTAAGCAGCCCTGCCCCTGTTTGACACTACAGTTTATCTTAAGATTGTTAAGCAGTGGTGTTGCTTAACATAAAGGACAGGCACACTCTTACAAGTTCATTTAACGTAAATAGGTGGCATACTGTCCTGTATGACATTTCGCCTCAGTAATCACTGGTATTGCCCGTCGCCTTGTTGGTTGTCATGTTTCATCAACTTCCTAATGGAAACAACACGATGAATAAACTCGATGGAGTGATGGTCATGTTGTTCCTGCAAAGGAACATCAGTATTCAACAGATTTACAGATGTGTCCTTACTCTAAACACATGACGCCTTTCGTTTTTTTTTAAACCTTTGATTTTATATTCAAAAATGGGAAACGACAAAAGAGCCAGGATCTGGATTTTAAAAAATTTTATTGAAATTTTTTTTTTGTTACATTTTTAATTGCAGATTTGTCTGTTTAGAAAGGTACTAACTTGCATGTTTTTTACACTTGATGACTTTAAATCAAAAGTAAGTCTAATGTTTCTAATAAACGTCAATGAAGTATTTTGTTAACATTCGGTTAAATCATTACTCCTGCAGTCTTCTCTTGCTGTTATTCTTCTTCAAAGTGAAAACTTTTATAAAATTCTTGGTTGGTGTTAGAAAAAAAAAAAACATCCAAGCATCACTGCATTCGCATGAAGTATATGACAAAGTGGCTAACATCCTGGCTACACTACTGAGATTACTTTACTGATTACAGGTAATAATGAATAAAGAAATAAGAAGTAATTTCTACTTCTTTTTTTCCCTAATTGAAAGGGGGGGGGGTATGACATAGATCAAGCAAGTGAGGGTTTGTGGAAAAAGGAAAGGGAGGTGATCCTGATCCACTGTGTTCCAATTAATGGAATTACCTTCCTCCTTGGGAGGACTGTTAGTCATTTGCAGAGACGTGAGGCCGTCAGTAGTGCATCTCTCCCACCATATTGTCCAGCGAGCACTAATAAGGCAGCCCTGACCGCCGGGCGTGCTCATTAGCATAGCCCGCGGCTGTGGCAACCCCCGCCAGGGTCCAGCCGGACACTTAATTACCACCCCGGCTCCTTCTTCACCACATCCATACTCCCTGCCTTCCTTCCTATGGCCTCACCCTGTGCCCTACCTCCTTAACCCAAGCACACATACCACCATGAGCCTCCCATTCTTAGCAGGAAAGAGAGGCTAATCATTTTGATGATGTAAATGTGATGGCTCTAGTCTCGGTATGTTGTGACAGTCTTTCATGTTATTTCACTTTGTAGGGCTTTGCGGTCAGCAGTCTGTGCGATTTTTAGTGATTCCCTGACCTGCACCATCTCCCTCTCTCTATCTCTTGTTCCTTCTCTCTCTCATTCTTATATTAGCTCATGGGCACGACTCTCCTTTTGACATCAGCGCAGTATTGATGCACCCCCGTCCAACCTTAATCGGCTAATGGCCTCCTCTTCTTGCCTGCCCAGTCAGATCAGCCCCTCCCTTTTCGCCATCTCTCTATCTGTCCCTTCCTTCCTTCACTGTCCCGTCTCCTCTCCCCACCCCCCCACCCCGTTCAGGCCTGGGGTCAGGGAGGCCAATATTCATGCCTGGCTAAGCAACAGAGTAGCTTTGTGTGTGTAAGAGAGAGAGGAAAAAGGAGAGGGAACATGTTAGTCAGCAGCCTCGCAGAAGTCATGTGGTTGGTGACCTCTTGACCTACCTTTACTCTACTCTCCTGCTCTTCTCTGCTTTCTCTAATTCACACACCTCCCTTTTATATATTTACTTATTTTTTTAACTAGTGATCTTTCTGCGCGACAAGGTTAGCTGAAATATAGCTGGCACGCGTTCTGAACGTCTACATCTGAGCACGCAAGCACACACATGCGTGCACAACCCTCTGACCTGGAAAAGCCTCAGCCAAAATAATCCTGCCAAGTTCACAACTGGAGATTGTTGACAGCTCTGTGTGGTGAAACAATGAACAACTCCACTACCTGGAAAGTCCAACTGTTTTTAGCTGTAGTTACAGGCTGTGAGCCTCCCGGTTTCTTCCTTTGACAGGTTAGCACAACAAATTTCTAAACGCTGTACATGAAAATATTTTTATCTGCTCTGTGTGCATCTCTGGTCAAGCTCAACACTGTTTATTCTGGGAAGTCTTGAAGCCTTTGGCCCTCCCTTTAATGGAGTCTCAGGCTGGACTTGGACCCCTTTATAGGTCTGTCTTTGTCTGTCTATAATAAGGTGGCGCTATACATCTCAGTGGCCCAGAGAGAAAACTCCCTCCCGTTTTTGCCAGTGAATCATCCGTGTGTGAGTGATAACAGATCCAGACTGCTGAGCACCCCGCAGCTGTTTGTCTCAACATGCAAGTCATCCCCGCCATTACACCGCTAAATGGTTCCCTTTCAGTGGCAGACACTTGCCGCCTCGGCCCGTATCTCCATGCCTCCATCATCAAACCAGCCACCGTTGCAGAGCCGAAGAAGTTAAATGTGTGTGTCAGGGGAAAAAGAAAAAAAAGGAAAAGATAATCATGGGCAGGACTTAAGCAATAAAATGTGTGTTTGTTCTTCAAAGAAGATTGTCTCCATGTGTGCGATGGGCATGTAGCAGTAGCTGTAAGTACAGTAACTGGCATGAAGGCCCCTTAGAGCTGGTCTAGAGACCATGACCTTGGAAAATGTCATTCTGTCCATAGGGGTCGCTCGCCTGTGACACACAAAGCCATAGTAGTGAAGTGCGCACTGTAGCACTCAGGCAGAAGCCCAGTGGCTTAGTGTTGTGTACAGCTGCACCTAACCCCGAGGTTTAAGATTGAACTTAGGCAGCAAGAAAGTTCAGCCTCAAAGCTGAG
Source organism: Oreochromis aureus (assembly GCF_013358895.1). Classification (NCBI taxonomy): domain Eukaryota; kingdom Metazoa; phylum Chordata; class Actinopteri; order Cichliformes; family Cichlidae; genus Oreochromis; species Oreochromis aureus. Next base: position 17,051,667 of record NC_052947.1, read on the forward strand.
ACCTCGGGTCAGTAATCTAGCGATTTCCCTCTAACCACATTACAGCCATTAGTGGCTCTTGCTGCTTTTCTCATGTCACATGGAAATGGGTCAAGCCCTGCCCTGCATGACTCACTGGCTCCTTCTCCCTCTCCCTCCCTTTATTCCTGTTAACCCTACTCCGGTGGTAAAATGGCTTCAAGCGGCATGGTAAATTGGGTTCACAATCGGTGCATTTTGGTGTTTTTCATTCACCTTAATAATAGTCTCAACGGACAAAGTGTCACACATGCTCGTCAGTGCCGTAAAGTGCGTCCTGTAATATCTTGTCAAGGTGAAGGCTACTAGGCATGCGGCTATAGGATGTTTGGAAAGCACTAAGGCTGATATTATAAGGTAACCCGTTGCTCTGCTTTTTGACATCTTCCTCTGTGTTACTGTAAAATGTAAGAAAGGAAGTGGGGATGTGTTTGAGATGAGAAGATATCTGGAAGTGTGCAGGCCCTGTTTGATATCTGTTGCAGAAGGAGAGTAGCGGTCATAGTGGGTTGTGATTGTGGTCACCTTTGCGGACCACAGTGAGCCATGCTGGCCAGATGTCAGCCATCTCTAATGATCCCTACAGGTTGCTGGGCTGGGTTGCCTGGCAACGATTTTGCCTTTGCCTGTAAACAGAGAGCGGACCCACCGGGCCTCAGCGAGGGTCGTGAAGGTGAAGACAGCTTTGGTGTGCTTGGAAATGTATGTTGGTGTGTAAGACATCTTAAATGATATTTTCATTTTTGGGTGCCCGCTTTTTCTAATGAATCTCAGCCAGTTCCGTTTTTTTGTTAAATGTTTCGTGAGCTTTGTGTGTTCAGTAACCCAAAGAGGAGGTGTCAGTTTTGACATTTTGTTTCACCCAGGCTTGGTGCATTTGACATATTCTTATGGAGATTTGTTAATATGTATCAGGAATATTCACTTTTCTTTGTTCGCCCTTGTCTGGCAAGCTGTAATGTTTTGCTTATGAATATTGATACATGAAGTGTATATTAATGACCCTTGGTGACCTTAACCCTATCCTTATTGGCTCCCTGGTGGTATCCGCAGGCTCATGAATATTAATCTAGTTCTGTAACCTCCATTACCCTAATCTTTGCTGTCTAGCCTCCCAGAAGGACCCGTTGTCATGGTAACCCCTTTACTAGGCTCTTCCAGACCAAGGGTGGGAAAAATAAGGTTTTAAAAAAAAAAAAGACAGAAAAATCTAAATTACTCAAACATCTTGGATGTGCCTTGTGACTGTATTAAAAAAAAAAAAGAAGTTGAATTTGGGCTTTAAATCTTTAGTTGTCTGCCTGCTTTTTGCAGCTTTCAAAGGCTTTTTGACTCCCATTTAGGATTCTGCATTGTATAGTTTGTTAATCTCTGCAGTGTAGAAGCTGGACTGTGAAAGCTTAACTGTCTAATTGCTCCTAAGCATCATAAATGTAAACCTAAGTTAGAGCTGTACGGCAATTGTTTAGCTGTGAAATAATCATCAGTCTTAACTGCTCGCTAAAGCAACCTTTGCCACAGTACTCGCACACTTTTCATTAATTCTTCATTTGGTTTCCTCTCCTCTTCCAGATGTGGACAGCAACGAGGAAGGAGGGCCTGATGGCACTGCTGTGGAGGAGGAAGGCTGGTTTGGGAACGCCTCTGACACGCGCTCAGAGTCGTCGTCTTTTGGAGACACCCAGGATGAGGTCCTCCTGCCCAGGGGCTCCTCTCCCGACGAACGACCTGGAGTCAGCGCTGGGTCTGGGGATCATGACACCTGCGGAGGTGAGAGCTCGCTGGGTTGCCCCACGCCTGTCCATCGTGCCTCTTTGGAACTTCTTGGATTGGATGGAGGTGCATTCTCGGCCCAGGACACGCTCTCGTCTGTGGTATCGTCACTCTACGGCGAGGCAGCATCTCGAGCCCTGGGAAAGCCCCTCAGCAGCAACCTACGGCGCCTCCTAGAGGCTGGGTCGCTAAAACTCGACACCGGGGAGCTCTTGGGTCGGTCATCCCGGGGAGGGGCTGGGGGCGACTCTCCTCCAATAGGTCTAGCCCCACCTTTGACACTCTCCCCATCTTCCCACCACGCCCAGCAGTTAAGTGCTCTTGCCCGAAAACTGGCCAGTAACAACAACAACAGTGGCTCAGCCTCACCGGCCTCCACAGCTCCTTCAGCCACTAACATCAAGCAAGAACCCTTAGACCCCTTTAACTCTGTCACACCAAGCAACGGCAGTGGGTTTGTATGGGCAGGTGTGGCAGATAAGTGGCCCCCAGCCAGCTGCTCCACGCCCTGCGGCTCCAGCCTGTCCCCAGACTCTGCAATCCAGAAGTTAAAAGCAGCAGCCAACGCTGTGCTTCAAGACAAGAACGCTGTGGCCTCCTCCTCAACGACATCTTCCTCCTCATCCACCTCTGCCTCATCTGCAGTGCCCACCCTGGGTGGGGGTGGTCGAGGAGACGATGTGGTGCGCTTCGATGCCTTTAACTCTCCGTTTAGCCCGCAGTCAGCTAGCTCCACCCTCGCTGCGCTCTCCAAGAAAGTCAGTGAGCGGAGCCAAGCCTCGTCAACGGCCAGTGCTGCTACAGACCACCAAGCAGCAAGTTCCTTCCTCTCACTTGTGTCTATGACCTCCTCTGCTGCCTTGCTCAAAGAGGTGGCAGCCAGGGCAGCAGGAAACCTGCTGGCAGAGAAGAAAGACAGTTCCCCCTTGGCAACTACTGGGGTCCTCCAAGAGGACGTGAAGCCCCTGTTGGACAAGAACCAGAAAGCACCCACGCCCTCTACACCCAACCAGAGCCTAGAGTTGCTGTTGCCCTCTCCTCCCAAGGGCAGAGGGAAGCCCAGCAACCAAGCAGGTAATCTAAATGCACAATAAAGGACTATAATAAGCATGGGAATCACTATAAGCATAATGAGATTAGTGAATTAATTAAAATAATGGTTGCACCAGTACAGATAACAGCCCATCTTAGCTTAGGTGCATAACTCCATATTTCTCTACTTAAAATATGTAGTTTTTTCTTCTTTAGCAAGAGAGACTTGCAAAATGATTAAAGTACACTCAAGTGTTGGCTTGTGTTAAACACACAATCTGTCTGCTTAAAGTTTAAATAATGCTGCTATGGTTGAATGTGCAAGCCCGTCTAACTGCAGCAGAAAATAATTCACGTCTTTTGACTGTCAGTTCAGTTTCTATATTTCCCCAGCTATCGTGTGGCCAAACAAACAACACTATGAAATTCAAAGTCACACCGTTAGCAGTGCTAAATTATTACTTCATTGTAAGGATGACTCCAAAAAGCGCGGACTCGTGTCTCCTTTCCTTTTCGTGCAGCAGCGGCAGGTTCGCATGTCACCCAAAAAAAAAATGCCGTCGGAGAAACAGAATTGTGAACTTCGGTGACATGTTTTCTCTAGTTTTGTAATGGTTTTGTTCTCACCTCACTGGCGCTGAAGCAGTGTGTAGTGTAGCCTCAGCTTAACTGTCAGCCAAGCAGAGAGCATAGCCGAGAGAAAACAGCTCTGGCTGGCCTTCTAGTCTGGGAAATGGTCTGTGGGCTCGACGGGGGGTTCCGACTGAGACCTCACTGCCTTCCCAGACCAGCTCGTTTGTGCTCGGATGTGCGTGCTGCCAAAAGGGGGCCGTCAGTGTGTGCTCGGCACAGTGGGGAGCCCTGGAGTCCATATCCATCTCAGCAGCCTCCTCCTGGCTTCATACCCCACTAACCAGAGCCCTCTGCACTGATCAGCACAGCAGACTTAAGGCCAAACACATCATACTTTCCACTGACTGGATACAGATGCGTGCACTCTTTTTTTTTTTTTTTTTTTTTTTTTTTCCCCTCCCTCTCTCTTTCTTCTCTCCCTCGTACACGCTGTCTCTGTTACTTACAAATGGGCACGCAGTATAATCTGTAAGAGCGTGCTCAGATGTAGACGTGTAACCCAAACAAGGGTGCACACACAGATCTCACTCTTGGACAGGCGGAGAGATGGCTTCAAAGTGCAAGCTCCAGCTAAGTAGTCTTAAGGGAGAACAGAACGTTTTCAGGGAGATGGATGGGCACTTTTGAGGGATTGTGTCGCAACCCCGCCAAAACTAAAATGGCTGGATCAAATTGACTTCAGACAGATGAGGCAGTCGATGTAATATTCTGTGATCTGCATGCTAAAAAGGGGTCTGCTCTAACCCGGCATGCCGTCAAGGTCGAGCAGCACTGTAAAAAAAAAATTAAAAAATGCAGGTAGTTGTTTGGTCGCCAGACTGAAAAACGTGACCTTGATTATTGACTGTCGTGTCTTGTTTTATTGTAGACCCTCGCTAGTTCTGCTATAAAACTGTATCATGCTGGCATGCTGTGCTTTTGTGTTTTAGGAAGAATCGACTCCCGTTTCTCTAACACGTGATTGGGCTTACATAGGAAATACACATGTTAAGCACTAAACACACACGCTGCCTCCTGGTTTTATTTCTGCTTTGTTCGCCTCAACTTAGACTAAGCACAAGTCATTTCTGCATTGTGATCTCTGCTGTGCTTGGAGAGGTTGGGCCGCAGATGGTGGTTTATTGTTGCAAATAGGCAGTCTCGAGGTTTTACACCTCAGGTCAATGAATGGCTGAGCACAGTAATTTCACCAAACACTGATTACCAGATGTTTTTCAAGGAACGGCACTGGAATACTTATGAAGCCATCCTGACAGGCCCTTGTAGAATTTGTAATGCAATCATGCCTCTTTCTAATAAGACCAATTAAACAGTAATGGATGCCGGATATGAAGCCAACAACAATAATCGAGATACTAAAACATGCTAGAGTTTTTTGCTTTCATTGTTCCATCGCTTCCAGCTGGTGTTTCTCTCGTGATAGTTTTCATCATTAGGTGCGCAGACGTTGTCTCTCGCAGATCTGATCAGTGTCTGAGTAACTCCCTTATTAAAGAGGGGATTTGCATTTCTTTACAGTGGGGTTGTTAAACATGCAGCCTGCGGCCGAGAACAGGCCCACCGAACTGTCCATCCCAGATCCGCTAGGTGGCTTTGCAACGTATGAAGATCGCAGGGAAGTCGTTAACAAATCCAATTTGTTTTCAGCCAAATGCACTTAGTGCAGTCTTAGTGCAGTGGTGCCGGCATTATTACACACCGACCCTTTGAGATCAAATAGGATCAATACTTTTGGCACGCTTGCTTTACAGTAACTATCCATCCATTCGCTTCCGCTTATCCTTTTCAGGGTCGTGAGGGGTGCTGGAGCCTATCCCAGCTGTCATAGGGTGAGAGGCAGGGTACACCCTAGACAGGTCGCCAGTCTGTCGCAGGGCTAACACACAGAGGCAGACAACCATTCGCACTCACAGTACTCAATTACAGTAACTAAATGCTTCATTTAGCTAGTGCATATTCATCCATCAAAGTCCATCAAAATCTTGGGACTGGATCTTGCCTCTAAATAAAAAAAATAAATAACAGAAAAATAAAAATAATAATGACAACGTTCTTTGGTTCCCATCAAGGCTCTCCTGAGGATGGTGGCAAACCATTCCAGTGTCCTGTGTGTGGCCTGGTCATCAAACGCAAGAGCTACTGGAAGAGACACATGGTCATCCACACAGGCTTGAAAAGCCATCAGTGTCCGCTGTGCCCCTTCCGCTGTGCTCGCAAAGACAATCTCAAGTCCCACATGAAGGTTGGATTCTATTTTTCTCCTCTCTGATCTGATCCCCACACGTCGTGTTTGATCACTATTTAAATGTTTACACTACTCTTATGCATGATTCAACACTGTTGCGGCTCACAAAGAAATGTAGAAATAAAGTGCTGGAGATAAGGAGGGGTTTGACGCTTAAACCTGTCCCCATTTTTTCCCAGGTACATCAGCACCAGGACCGGGGTGAGACATTTCAGTGCGAACTCTGTCCCTTTACCTCCTCCCGTCACTTTAGCCTGAAGCTTCACATGCGCTGCCACCAGCACTTCCCACGCACAGACGTCAAGGTGAAAGAGGAGATCACCACCGACACAGAAGGCGAGGGCTCCCTGATGGGTGACGGCAGTTCCGCAGACATGAGAGCGACGGAGGTGTCCCCGCTGCACTCGGACGCTCAGCAGCAGACGTCCCCTCCAGTTGAGGCGTCCTCCAATCACGTCCACATCAAGGAGGAGCCCCAAGAGCGAGACCTGTCCGTGCTCTCCCCATTCAGCATCTGCAGGGACCGTGGCAGCAGCGCCAACTCCCTGGACCTACCCGGAGTTGGGGTCGGAGTCGGCGTCAGATCCAGTCCCAGCGCTCCGACCACAGCCTCCTTATTCAGCCCTGACATCACTACCAAAACGGCCACTGACCTGCTTATGAAGCTTTCAGGTTAGCATAGATTTATTTTTTCCTACTTTAAACAAAAGCTTTATTTATAATGCAGTCTTTACAGTGCTGCATTTAGTTAACGCTGTGCAGAAACGCATAGAAAAGCAGCTCACACAGACGCAGCGGTGGTGTAACTCCTGTAATCCATAATTGCTTTGTTTATTGTGCCGTTTTCTCAGCTTGACTTTTTAAACTCCACTCACTGCAGTTGCACTTTCATCAAGAGTTTTTCAGTTCTTCCAAACTCTCATATGAAGACATTGGCGCTGATCTCCAGCTAGATGTTGTCTCCCCTTTGCCTTAAGTTTTGTTTTGATTCTTCATTGTCACCAGAAATAACATTCGTAAGAAGTGTAAACAATTTTTTATGCTTATTGTCTCAGGTCAAGGCTGCAATATGTCTCTGAGCTGTTTTATTTTTATTTATTTTTTATTTTAAATGGCTTATAAAAACAACGAGAACCTAAAATGTCTGTTGGTTCAAACATGCAGGGAATAGAGAGTTTTAGCTTTTGACAGCGGCACGTACACCAACGCATCTCAGGCTTCTTTTCTTTTCTTTTTTTTAATTCTATGGGCAATAACATAAGAAAACATTTAAAATTCCCATTGGTGTCGTTCTTTAAATAGTGAAAAGAATAGAAACAGGTCACACTATGTGCACCTAGTCGCACTGCACAGATGGGTTTTGGCATATGTGATTGAGCTGTTTAACTTATTGAGCATAGAAAAGGTGGTGTCATAATACCACATGTATTCAAAGTAATTTCAACTATACTAAAGGAATTCAAACCTTTTAATCATAGTATACAGTAGACTGTTATACAAGCCTTGGAGCCTTGGACCTCAGCAAGCATCATCATCATCCATTCATATGATTTGTTTGTGTACCATACATTGTGGTACCCACACGACAGTAGTGGTTTCTGATCCAGGTTTTAGCCTAATGTGTTCTTTCCTATGCATAGAAATACTTGTATGTATAATAATAATAATAATAATGGATTGCATTTATATAGCGCTTTTCGAGACCCTCAAAGCGCTTTACGGTTCCACTATTCATTCACTCTCACATTCACACACTGGTGGAGCCAAGCTACAGTTGTAGCCACAGCTGCCCTGGGGCAGACTGACAGAAGCGAGGCTGCCATATCGTGCCATCGGCCCCTCTGGCCATCACCAGTAGGCGGTAGGTGAAGTGTCTTGCCCAAGGACACAATGACCAAGACAGACAGAGCTGGGGGATCGAACCGGCAACCTTCCGGTTACAAGATGAGCTTCCCAACCCCTTAAAACCAGCTTAAAATATTCCAGTAACATCAGTTAAAAAAAAAACCCTAGCACAGATGACGCTGAGATAAACACGGGAAGGTGAGATCTGGGCTTTAAATCCATATTCAAAAGCTGACACATTTCAATGATTGATACCCAGAGTTTATGCATAAGTGATAGAAACTGTTGGGCCCAACACATCTAGCTCATTTACTCACATCCTCTTCTGCCCGATTCGCTGCATGGGGCTAAGACTGCTCAGAAAGCCTTTTCTGAGCTTTTTCTGTCTCTTCTTTTTTTGTTGTTGTTGCTTATGAATTGATGACCCTGTCGGTAATGACTCAAAACATCTAACATAAATTGCTGGTAATCGGGTAAAGCGCATCCCACTGTACGCACAACCAGGGTTGGTAGCAGCAGAATGGAATATATACAGGAAATTGACTTATGTGCCACTGTGATGCTCTTAATGCTTTACCTACCAGGAGTAACCCTTGATGCTCTTTCCTGAACTGAGTAGTTTCTGTCATATTTCGGTCATGTGACTGTGTTTGTATCACCTACCCTTGGAAAAACCTGGAAACTGTCCTAATGGTCGTTGAACCACGTCTTCATAGATGTACACAGAGATGTCAAAACTCATCATTGCTGGTACGGGGGAGGTCGTCCAGTGTGGTATTTATGGGGGAAAGGGCAGAACCTTAAATCCGCGGTTCATGCAAACATGCATGTTCTTAGTTAGTCTTAGTTTTGGAAATGGCAGTTATTTTTACATATCAATACCCAAATAAAGTTTCAGTTTTAAAATCATTTATCTAGTGAAACATAAATGCAGTACGATGGGTTTTTTTTTTTTGTAAAATTGACACTCCGCAAAAGCAGTCAGGGACTAAATGATTTGCTCAAGGGCAACTCGTCAATAGTGGTCCAGGGATTTATTTTCCTCGCCGGCATCTTGTCAGTTGTCACGGGTGGTGACTAATTGTAGATTTCTGGCGTCTTCCTCCTGCTTTTCCTTGCACGCGTTATTATTACTGACAAATTCAATTCCAAATTAGCCAAAGGGATAAACTGAATATTTACACAAGCTGACTTAAAGATTGTCGTCTAAAATAGAAGACTTCATATTGGCTGCTCTTGATAGGAAGTTTGTCCTTTCCTTCTTTATTTTCCTAAGCCAGCTATGGTACTGCACTTTCTTGAACAAACTTAACAAACACGCTGTTCCCAGCCGTACAACGCCCGACCCATGTTTAGATGCATTTCACCGTGTTGCAGAAAATATCAAAGGATGAGCTTGGAGAAGATGGCAAGATTGATGGAAAAAGGTTGACCGGGGTTCAGCGCCAGGGTCGAGGCGACGACTGCCACTCTTCCTCTTAATGCTGTGTAATTAGATTGAGATCTTGAGAGTAAGGATGGGAGGGGAAAAAAACCCTGGGAACATTAGATTAATTAAAAATTTATGCATAATTCATAATTAAAAAGGAATTCATAATTTGAAATGATTAGCGCCCTCAGCGCCATCCTGTGACCCCGCCAGGATGCGCGGGGACTCGGCTCGGCTTAGTTAACTCCCGCTCGATCTTGCACGCCCCGGCTCCACATGGATGCCCCCTGGGTGCCAGTTGCGCTTCACTCCCAGACTGCACAATCAAGCCTGGGCAACTCCCAGAGGAGCCAAGATGGCTCCCTGCAATGTCAGCCCAGTGTCAAGTGGCGGACATCTTAGTCGGGGCATCATTCAAGGAGAGTGAGGCAGGATATAAAAAGACAGGACGAGAGGATGTTGAACTTGAATGCTTGATGATGGGCTTTAATGAATACTGCTTCTTTGATCACAAAGTTCTCTCCCTTTGTTGGGGGGCGGAGTTAAAGAAAGGAGGGTTATAAAAGTGGAAAGAAGTGGGCTCAGATCTTTATGAGACTTGCCCATGCTAAGGAGCAGCCAGGAAAGGAGAGGTGAGGAAGTTCCTCCTGGGACCTCTAGACTCTATTTCTTTTGACCTCCCTGCCAACCCAGATTGAGTGCGTACACGAGCAGCTCATCCCTCCTGCTTTTACACTGCTGTCTCAGTTCCTCGATCCCACAAGGCCCTATGGAGGCGGGGGGGTGTATAAAAAGCTGCAGAGGGAAAGATTAAAAAAAAAGAAAAACAGGGGGAGAAAAATGAGACAGATAAAGTGACAGCAAGCAAAGGGAGAGGGAGTAAAAGGCAAAGAGGGAGTTGCATCGAGTTCCCCAGGCATAAAAAGCCGGTGAACTCTCAGCGACCTCTGACATAATAAGCATATCATTTTTTTTTTTTTTTTTTTGGGCTGCCCTGCTTTCCGTTGAGTGTTATACTGATACCCTTTGATTTTTATCCTTGCACACTGACACAACCGTTAGCTATCCGGTGTGATCCACATTTTGATTCAGAGATGAAAGCCACAGAGGCACTTTGAAATGCACAGCCCCTACCCTGTGCCCAGTGGACCCCGAGTTAATAATGACAGCGGGCACTGCACACCCTCCGAACACCCCCTCCACTCCCACCCCGCTGCGGTGACACAGGCACAACATGCTTGACCCTGGCTGGGTGTGAATAATTGGTGTGTGTGGGGGGGGTATAGGAGGTGTTGAATCTGTCATGATGCTTCTGCAGTTGTCTTATTTATGCGTTTCCTGGGAAAGCGACTCTCATGCGGTGTTTGGGTACAGTAATGTGACACAAAAGCAGAATTCAGACATGTAAAACATGCAGTTTGTGTGTCATCCTAGCAGGAGATCGAGGTTTTTAGTGTGCATTTATGTATATTGGAGGAAAAAGTATGCAGGAAAAATTCTGTAAGGCATTTTTTGGAACGTCTCGTGACAGAGAGTCTTTTCGATTCCCTTCTTTTAAGAATGTCTAGATTTAATCGTATGTGTCCCCTGCTTTCCAGCTCTGCATGAGCAGATACAGGCAGGCCTTTTGTGTGTGACCTCTGGTCCATACATCCCCACTGCAGCCATCAGTATCACTGTCCGGTGTCTAGCACACTGTCAGCTTTTGTTGGGTTCTCAACCTGCCCCACGTAGCCCTGTGCTTTTTTTTTTTTTCTTCCTCCTCTTCTCTGAAAAAAAAAAAAAACCAGCAGCCAATTGTCAGAGGGGGAGCAGGCCGGCGTGACAGAGGTGGAAAGCTAATGAAGTTATTTGACGGCAGCCCTGGCCACGGAGCTAGAGGTGAGGTGGAGTGGACAAGCGCCTGGCAGTGAGACAGATGAGGCGCAAGAGAGAAGCGTAGCGAGGGGGAGAGAAACGGGCAGGAGAACGGCGATGGAAGTAGCGTTGGTGGCAGGTGTCAGAAGGGTGTGATAACATGGAGACAAACTGATAGCATCGTCAAACCTGAGCTAGAACCAGCGCAGGGAGCTGACACTGGACATTGGTGCGGGCATGCACAGACACACACACACACACACACACACACACAGTCACGAAACTCACAGAAGCGAAGCCCAGTCACCCAGAGATGCCCATCTCCTCCGCAAATCTGTGCTCACTTCACAAAATGATCTGCCAGGGACTGGATGCTCATGATGCTATTGTGATTGTGAATTTTGACAGACAAAAGGCCAAAAGTGTAAGCTTGGTGGTGTTGCTGGCTGAATAGTTCCTGTTGGTACTGTGCGCTGCCTTTTTTTTTTTTTTTTTTTTTTTTTTTTTTGTTCTTGAGCCATCAGCTCAGAGGAGTAAAAAAGAAAAAACAAAAAACTTGCCTACTGGATTAGGCTACTCAATTATTCATTGGGATCTGTAACATAGATTCTGAGTGGAAATGCGCTCTATTTTTAGCAATCCAAAAGGTCACAGGAGTGGTGTGACTTTGTGTGCGAGTGCACGTCCTGGAGTTGTTTTTGTTCTCATGAGGCCGCCGAGGAGAAGGATTCGAGAATCCGAGCTTGTGTTTAGTATTTATTTGTCAGTGGTTTAAGCGCAGCGCAGCGACTGCCCGGGGTTTGAACGCAGCATGACGAAGCAAGTGGCAACACAAAGTATGGTTAAATGTGAGTTTTTGTTTTTTGTTTAATCTGTGTTTGTAAGGCGCTGACCAAGTGCGCTGTCCCTGTCTGATCCGACATGGCCCAACACGCTTCTAATTAGAGGACGTCCTTCCAGGTGCTGACCAGGTTATACTTAGCCTGCCCGCTGACATCTGACAGCATGACATTTCCAGCTGGTGCCATGTGCGACCCTGCGCCACTGCCCCCCTGAACTTGAAGGTCATCGCCCCACCCCCATGTCCCCCCACCCTCCCCTCCCCGCTGCTGCTCACCCTGTTCCTTCTCAGCCTCTTGAACTGCAAGCCCAACCCCGCCATTGTGTGGCACTGTGGCATCACGACATCACATGGGTGGTCAGAACGCCAGCACCTGTCCCCTTTCCCTGCCCTGTATCCCCTGTCCCCGAGCCCTCTATCCCTCCGGCATAGATCATCATTAATCAGAGGGGCCGGGGCCAGCGCAGATTGATGATGTGGGCAGGGGGCGGCAGGCCTGTGGCGGTTAGAGATGTTAGGTGAGACGATCGGGTGAGGAGCGGAGCAGATCTCTGCTGGGGCCAGAGGAGACTGGACAGCAGTCTGCCCAAGAGTGATAGCCTCTCTTATATCCATGCTCTGTGTGTGTTTGTGTGTGTGTGTTGCAGATTGAGTGTCCATGCTAGGATGTACAAGCTGTTTCAAACTGTACAAGTGTCAGGGGTTGTGCCAGTAGATGTGAAGATGTGTTTGTCGCTGCAACACTCGACATTAGCACGGTCAAACAGTATTAACATTCATATGGAAAAATGGAAAGCCTACTTTGGTGTGGCTAATTATTCAGTTGAACTAGTGATACCTGCATAGCTCCTTAGCAGGTACTCAACCGTGGTGTCTGCTGGAGCGCTCGCAAATTGATTTATTGCAGATTGCAGTGATGTCCTTCTACAAATGAGTTATGTTACTATGGGGTAAAAATTACAAAAATAAAGATGTTATATAATGTAACTAATGTCATGTTTGGTTATCAAATGGCCACAGCAAGGAAACTGCTTTTTGACTCACATTTGAATTTGCCCCACATCACAACGACACTATTGCAGATAGTAGCACAAGTCACGTGGGCTGATCTCTTTAGATTTTGAATAAATAAGATCAAAGAAGATCAAAGAGCATGTAAACTCAGCTTTTTCACTTCATGCCACAGCGGGGGATTTTTATCCTTTAATACGTCCAATTAAGTCCAGAAGACTTTAAGTTTTCAAATTATTGTGTCCTCATAAGTCAAACGAATATTGTGCAGTGCATTTTTGAATCATTTGACATGTAGTTACAAAAAAAAAAAGAACAAAACCATATTTGGAAATGAAAATGGCTGTAGTGACATAAAAAGTTTCAGTGAGGGACTTAGATGAGACTTGCACACTATTAGGAAGTGGTTTTTAATTTTGTGGCCAAACAGTGTGACTTTAATTTAAGTAACTGAAGTTTTGTGACATTGCACAATAATCTATTTGTTAAAAAAAGTCCTCAGTACTCACATTCTTTCTGAAAAATGGTATAGTGCACCTGCACTTAATTGGTAGACAGTGGTATCCTTTAACCTTCTGTTCCCATAACACTGTATTAAACAGACGTGAAGTGTCTTTCCACTAACAGTATGGTATATTTCAGGTAATATTTTTAGCTTTTCTTTTTTTGTGTGTGTTAAAGCAGTTTTCTATTTCAACCATTTTTCTGAGCCATAACCTGTAAAAACCTTCGCTTTAGCACAGGGAGTAGTGGAATGTGCTCAGAGACACAAAGAGAGGCGCTTGCCCTGCTGTTCTTTTCTTGGCGGCTATCGGAAGTTGCTCCATGTCTAATTATTAATTATTCATCTAAGGCGGATTAGATGTGGCCCAGTTTCTCTTGAAGATGACTTTAGAGCAGAGGGATCCATGTGACAGTTCAATCCCTAACCTAGGCTACACACAGCAAAGATGGCAGATAAGACTTCGGCTGATTGCTATCAGAACTGCTGGAATTATTTCATGTCCAATTATTTCATGTCCCCTCATGAAGGGGATTCAGACGATGTCAAATGCAAAAGGAAACGAGGAATCCAGACTTAGGTTGAGAATAATATGCACAGAAATGAACGGGTTGGGGAGAGGGAAAGGCTCTGTGAGGTAGAAAAGAAAGAGAGGAGGAATTCTGAATTTGTTGTGGATACCCTTAAGACGAAATGAGATCATGAGATTGCGACCTGGTTTTTTCCCCCATATCACGCCAACTGTTGGCCAGTAAGAACTGTGATATCCCATTGTGGAAAATGTTGTCGTTCATTTGGGTTTTTTTTGTATTTTCACAGTGCTGTGTAAGTGAGTTCACCTTATGAAATGCATGTCAGGTGTTTTGGTCATCGGCTTCTTTGGTTAATCGCTTTTCCCTCTGATCTCTTTTGTCTTCTTGGCTCCAGCGGCCAATCAGAGGGAGACACTCAAATCTCCATTCCAACTGAAGGAAGAGCCCAAAGTGGAGGAAGCACTGAGCCCGAGACCATCCTCCCAGTCCCAGAGCCAGATCCAGCCAAGCTTCCCTACGACTTTCAGCCCAGATGGCCCAACGGTGGCTGCAGTAGCCACAGATCGCCCAGGGTCACTGAAACCAAGAGAAGGAAGCCCCATGGCTAAGAACAGCTTGCTGAGCCAGGATATCAACGTTAAGGTCGCCTCTGAGTTGCTGATTAAGCTTTCAGGTAGGCTGTCTGCTTATCTATAGAACTGTAGAAATGCAAAATGAGCTTTATAGCGCTCAGATCAGTCTTTGCAACAATTGGCACAGTTCTGTGCCATTAAATCTATGCAAAACACTAACTCTCTGGTCTTCAATTTGTGTCTGTCAATATATATTTTGAATTCTTGCATTGTATTTCGTGAGTTTCAACAAAGTAGTTTCTGCAAACATACATATTTAAAAGAACGGTCACCACTGCCAGTAGTTCTAGGAAAGAACAGGTCACGCACTGTTATCTTGTTATTTATTGTACCAGTTGGCTGTTTATGTTCCAGATCAGCTCAGGAGGTTAGATGTAGGCCAAAGGTTAAGATGCTGACTGACATAAAAGGGTTTTTGGGGGGGTTTCCTCCTGCCATGGCATTCCTACCTACCCAAGCTAAAACTGAGGTGAGTATTATGGACCTGCAGGGGGATAATTGTCTTCGTTTCTTTGAAGCCTCTGTTTCACTTTGGTTTTGTCTAGTGTCTTCTGCTCTGATGTCCCTCAAAACAAGGCCAGCAAATGGCAAATCATATAATATTATATAACCTTGCTTGCATTGTTGAACTTAAACTCAACCCTGACTTGCTCCTTGTTCCATGTCAGGCAGTTTAAGAGCAAGAGTTTTGACATGAACCACGTCTCAACCTGTGCGGACTGCTCTGACATCATGCAGTGCAGCGTGATTTAGCCTTTGCCTCTTCTGGTTCCCTGCCCGAGGAAGCAGAAGATGCAAACCTGATTCCTTCTTTTGGAGTGCGTGCGCTGCTGCTGCTGCGCTTAGCATTACATAAATGCAATCATTGTTTTCAACTTACTATACGGTTTGTATCACGGGCTAAATAAAGTGTTAGAGCAGGTGCTTTTTTTAAACCTGCATCAGAATCTCTACTGAATGCCAGGTCCGGTTCAAGTGTGTTATGGACAGGTGTTTGTCCACTGTGGGCTGCTGGAGTGCGTCTCTCAGGCAGTCAGGAATGAAACAGGCTGAAGTATGCACTGACACAGCCAGCTTTTCCAACTACATATGAGCAGAGTGATTCTTTCCTTATTGATTACTTAATTGCAGTGCTCACATTGTGTGTACAGTGCAATTGTTTTTCCTTTACAAGTATAAGAGGAAGACAGGCGGTGCAATCATAAAACGTACAGTGTGGCACACTCGTGCAAGTATGCATCCACACTGGAGAAAAGAAAACAAATGGCTGTCTGACGGTGGCGCAGTGGGGTGTTGCTCCATCCGTGGCTCTTCATCCTGTGCCAGTACGTGCACGCTTGACAGACACCTCACACACACCGGTTGCCATTGTTCTCTCTGGGTCGACTGGTGTTCACAGTGACTCATGCTGGCTGGGAGCTCTGTGATAGTACACGTGTGCTGCTCCAGTGCCTGCCCCCAGGTCACGTTTCCGTGTGTGTGTGCATGTCTTTGCAGAAGACGGGGATTACATGATTGGCCCGTGAGTGTAAACAGAGAAATTGAGACAATGCTTATGGGCTTTATATAATTCCTTCACTCAACTCCCTCTACCTGTGCTCTTTGTTTCATCACTGCTCTTTTCCGTCCCTGCGCTGACGTTATCCTGACAGTTTATTTGGGCTTCAAGCAGCATGACCAGCATTTATCCCCTCCCATTACTTACACTAGCTCTGCAAGGTTGACCTAGGTTAGGGAAAGATGCTGCAGCGTTCATCCGTCCGCTGGCTCCCTCTGCCCCCTCACACAGTCCTTGGAGCGCAGTGCCGTCCATTGCCATGGCAACAGTGGGGGCGGTAGATGGAGAGGGCTGTCTAGAGTGACAGCCTTGACAAGAGTCTGGACCCTCAAATGACCCTGGGGGGTGTGGAGGAAGGGAGGAAAAAGATGGTGAGGAGGAGGAGGGGAGGGAAGTGGGTAAAGGTCATTGCCGTTACAGTCACGTGTGATTACGATCATGAGGTTCAAGGGCATCTGCACTGTAACCTTTCTCTGTCCCTCGTTAAAGGTCAGGCCAAGTACACAATAAGCCATTGAGGATACTCGGAATAAGGAAAACGCATCGGGATTTTAGGTTAAAACATCCTTGTCTGTCTGTTAAAGTGTTTATTTCCACATACTTGTATGTCAGTACAGCAAATGGACACAGCCTAATTAAATTTCATCTGCTCAGCTTTCCTCGACCATGGCATTGGACAGTCAGAGCAAGTGGGGTTGTCATCATTAATGCCCATTGTGCTGTAACATAAGTTGCATCATCCCTTTAACTAGGTCACATCTTCTCTTCGCGCTCTCTCTCCCTCTTCCTCTCTCGTCCTTATCAAACATTTGCTGGTCGTATATAGTCGCCTTGCTAGCGCTACCTCCCCCACATCTGTTTAAAAACCAGGCTGCTGGTGTCTGGGGGCTAATTACGCCAGGCTAAATAGTCCCTGGCGCCAGCGGCTAACGTGTCCTAGCAGATGGGCACTGGTGTTGCAGGGCAAGGGGAACATGGCGTCACAGGACGGGAGGGGGAGAAAAGGGGGGGCGATGTAGGGCCCTAGGTGGTGCCCTGGCAGACTGGCATCGTGTGGGTAACAGCCGTGCCACCCACTCACCATCCAGCCACCCTCACCATAGGTGTGAAATCACACTGTACTCACTTAACTCGTTTTTTATTCCTTAGGAACAGGCCTTGCATCTCCGAGGACATTTTACAGGCCCTCTCCCCTCTCGAGTGCTCGTTACTTTGCTAATAAAAGTTGCATTAAGCAATTTTGAGCACTAAGGAGCAGAAAGATTTAGAGCGAGCAGTTGACAGCAACACCTTTTTAACATATGAGGTTAGTTTTATTGTTGTTGTTATAGAAAGCCAGACTGTATGCACTCACTCTGCAGGAAAAGGGACAAATGCATCACACTGGAGCCTGTTCTGATGTCCATTCAATTTTAGCTGTTAATATTTACTGGCAATTCCCCTGGTTTGGTCCACCACCTCTTTGATAGAGGGTGGCTGTGATTTTAGAAACTGTAAGGTTGGGCTTTTTTTTTTTTTTTCATCTGTGTAGCAGTATCAATTAACTGAATGTTAAATAATAAAAAAAGAAGCCTTTTCAGCTTTTTTCCAGTAGCAGCGGCAGATCTTGTAGCACTGGCCAAATCTAATTGATTGATAATTAACAGCCAGCTTCACCTGGCTTCCTAATTAATGGACTTGACACGATTATCTCAACTGCAGCAGCTACAATAACATGATAATGTTTAACCACAAATGTGGAACTTAAAGAGATGTGGATTTGTTTACCTGAAAGAAATGATTTTTCAGTGATAAAATACTTCAACTACGGTTTTGTGGAAACAATACAGTTCATGAAATTTTTTTTTAAATCCAATGAAAATCTCATTTTGACAAGCAAGCTTTTTATCCTCTTTGATTACATACAGGGATATAGCTGACAAGGGACTTTTTCTGTTTTTCTCTTTAACTAAAATGTCAACAGATGTTTTATTCCTAAGTTAACATCGTCCCTTTCAGAGGAAATAACTTGATGGTGTTTTGCATAAATGTCCAGCAGTTTTTCACATCTTGCTGAGATTTTGAATTTGCACAATTTCTTCACTGGTTATGTGTTTCAGGATTTTTGTGCATGTACTACACATCTGGGCTTTCATTCAGTTCTTTCACAACCCTCCTTTTATTGGTAGATTTTCTGTTGTGGAGATTAGGATTATTATTCTGTTAAAAGAAACAGATGCCTCACAGGTCATCGACTGGCAGTTTCATTAAACACTCCAGCATTCTGACCTTTGAGTCAGAGTTTGGAAAGTTTGAGTTTATGCTCTTCTTCTTAACGGCCAGCCTCAGATATGGAGACTGTGGTTTACTTATCTTCCTCTAGATCATCCCGCTTCTCTTCTGTTTAGAATCAGTTTGGTTGGTTAATATGAAAAATGTAATACACGCAGTGGACAATCTTTTTTTTGCAGTTTGCTACATGGGCTGATCTGTTGTTTTTTTTCCTTACAAGACTTTTTGGACCTTTCTAAACTATAATTGTACCCACAGAGATATTGAAATAGCCGAATGTATGGATTCTTTTTTTCTCCTTTTTTTAGCAGATCAATTTTTAGGGAAACAAATTGTTCATTCATACATTTTCTTAGACCACGGGTGGGCAATTCGTTTTTGTAAGAGACCACTTGAAAAACTGTTGTGGAAGACGACAATAAGCTGAACTCAGTTCTGCTCAATATTAATTTATATTAATGTATCTTCTTATAAGCTGCTACTGTTACTGTAAAATCAAATGCAGACATGCTAATTTAAGTTAGAAATGGCAGTCTTTCAAAATAAGAGCAACAATGTTGTATTGTGATTTTCCCAGAAAATCATAAAAAGAACCCACAATAAATACAGTAAACCATTTTATTGGTGACTGAAATGTGACAAAGGCTACGATACAAGTATTTACATTTGTATCCTAATTTGCCATTGACTTTACATGGGCCCAATATGGCCCACATACAGTGCCATTGTCTGTCTTAGACCACCCCCAAAAGCCTGAGTCTTTATAGGGCGAGAGCCTGGGTACAGCCTGGGAATTGTTTTAACTATCAATGTTATCCTGTTAAAGGGATCATTAGAAAACAAAGCGTCTTCTACACCTATACACACACACACACACACACACACACACACACACACACACACACACACACACACACACACACACACACACACACACACACACAAAAAAACCCCATCATTTGTTCATTTACCTAAATGTCTGATCAGTATAATATTCATTTTGTTATAATGTATATTAGATACAAACATAAATACCCTTTATTTCAAAAATGAGGTAATTTAAATGAATCCCAGCTTTGGTTTGGATGTAAAGAATGTTAAATATTTAAAATCTTTCCTCTTTCTAGCAAATAAGTGAATGCGATTGTAATTTTCTCTCTTCACTTGCACCTAAAAGGATTCACTGTTTACTCAGTATAACCTATCACAGCGCAATGCCTAAGCACCTCATTCTAATTCAAAACGCTGGCATTACTGTACGGTATTACTTTATATTAAGCGCTACACTGTTCTGGCAGTGTCCTCACTGTGCCTCCTCAGTGTGGCCGCTCGCTGACCTCTCCTACTCCCGCCTTCCTACTTCCATATTCTGTCTCACTGGCTCCTCATCACTGCCTATAAGTTCTATTTACAGAAATGCAGAGTTGATTCCTTTTGCCCCTTGCTAAATGTGTTTGCTTCCTGAGTGCCTGGTAATATATGCAGCAGTGATTGACAAAATTACAGAGGAAATCACTTGGCACCTTTTGTCCTGACCTTTGTATGATAAGGCTTTAGTATCCTTAGCTTAGCTCTGGCTTGTGTCCAATGTTTTTGTTTAGGAGTACTTCGCAAAGGCCTTATCTGGCTTCTTATGGGCTGTATATCAAGCACGCTGCTCCAGAGTCAGATGTAGCTGCAGTTTGCAACCGTTGGAAGCCTGAACTACTGCACACTGGCTGGTCGAGGATCAATTGTAGCAGCAGCTGTCTGTGAAGTCTGCAGGCAAGGCTGCTGTGGCTCCCACATGACATGCAGTCTCTACACTGCAGCCTTTGAAGCGCCTGAACTCTTCACCCCTGTCTGAGCAGGTCGGCTAGAGAGCAGCAGAATAGAGAGATTGAGAGAGCGAGGGATGGGGGCAGGGATGGAGAGAGATGTGGAATAACAGAGCAGGGAGAAGTGTAGACTTGGGTAACGGGAGGGGGAGAGGTGGAGAGGTTGTCATTTAGGCTCTAGCTATTCCTCATCCTTCTGTCCTTCTCTAGCTCTTCTTTCTCACTCTGCTTTTTTCTTTACCCTCTTACCCTGGGGTGCTTTTTTTTCTTCTTCTTCTATTCTAGCACTGTTTGACATTTTTCCCTATCGTTACCCATCCTCTTTACCTCTCTATCTCCCTCACGGCCTGTCAGTCCAAGTTTTTATTCATATGCTTTCATTGCACCAAAGTAGTGCAGTAAATTGACTGTGCATGTATTAAATCACTGGACTATGTGAGTGTTTTAATCCAAGTGTAATTGCGCAACCTGTGCACTGTGTATCCTCAGCAAAACAGGCTCCCAGGTCCACACAGATTCAAGTTGACACCTGAGGCCAAAGGTGATCACTAAAAACAGAACATCACACAAATCCCAATCACTTCCAGTCTGACTCAAACACTGAGCCGAGATGTGAAGAGAGAATGAGAATATAACATGTTTGTAGTAATGGGGCATACATTCAGAGTTGCACAGAATGGCTGTTGTTACGCTTCTTATATGAACTTTCATTTTTATGTTTAAGGATTTTAACCAATCTAATCCAAGCACATCTTTATTGCTCAACTTCATTGCAGCTTCATGTCTCTGGTAAAACAGAGACACGAAGACGTGAAGTACTGAAACTAAACCCAAATAAAACTAAAAGGCAACTTCTTATTTTAAACCGATTCGGAACGACAATGATATGTGCAAGTCTGTGAAACTGTTTCATCTGCTTTTAAGAACTGAAAAAGGTTCTTGAATCTAAAAAATGGCAAATGGACACAACTTTTGTGTCTGTTATTTTGACACGTATCAAGAGGAAGTGGACTCTTACGGTACTGTAAGTCTCAAGTCAGTCATTGAATTTCTCTTGAGTTGCAAAAAAAGAGTTTGTACAGTTCTCACGAGCTTGAAGTGAATATTTTGGACGTTGGCTGCCTTTTATTCTGTTCTGTCACGATGATCCTACACTGCTTCAATAATGTTGAGGTTCGGGCTCTGGGGAGGCCGATCCATGAGTGATAGTGTTCCACTGTGTGTGTTTTGGGTTTTTTCTTGCAGTGTGTTTGGTATCGTTGCCATGCTGAAAAATTAAGCCGTTGACAATTAGATCCATCTTTCAGGTCCTGTGTCAGTCTTCTGATTCCTAAAAGACATGACGTTGAACTGCTGTTCCATCTGCTGTACATAGTTTTTTTCTTTTTTTTAAGTTTTAGGTGTGCACTTGTCCTCTACTTGTCCATTTTCATCAGATAGTTTTTAATGACACACTCGCACTTTGCAGAGAAATGTCAAGTTTTTGCCAATAGGTTTTTGTGAGTCACATTGTTGGTGCAAAACTTCTATTTAATGTCTGTCAAACTGTGTTATCTTTACCATTTTTCATAGATTCATCTAAACAAACTGGGGCAGATTATTTATTTTTCAAACAAGCTGCTAGTAGCAACGATCCAACTTGAAATTAATTCTTTCCTAAGCTGCCTATGATCTGTAGACACAACATTGGTTCATCCCTTCTGTTTGACGATTTTATTTTATTTTTTATGCTTGAATGGTTCATAGGTCAAAACAAACTTAAACATTCCTCTGAAAATGGTCATTACGAGGACTGGATTAAAAAAATGAGTGAAGAAGCAGTGAGTGTCCAAAGAAATCCCGGATAACTAATGCACAAGACCACTTTAAAAAAATACAAGAAAGTCTGGCTCCTTGGAAGCAAAATAAAAGAAATGAGGTGTGGCTCGAGACTTTTGTACAGTACTTTATTAATTAATTAATGAAATGCTACCATGGAAACCATCAGGAAAATGGAGGAAGCTCAAAGAAATTAGCCACAGAAAGTTTTAAAAATGGAGTATTAATGGAAATGTATATCCCAGATGTGACAAACTCTTTTTACTATTTTTGTGTAGACTTGTTCCCATCTTGAAATAGTGGTGCTGGAGCAACAGTGACACTAAAGAAAAGCTATGATATTTATTGAGAAAGGGCACAGTCTCTTTTGTGCGTACCATGCACACTGAGACATTTTTCCAGACCTGATTCTGTGGCCTAATGGCAGCTGGAGGTTTCTACACTAGAGGGGAATACACACACACACACACACACACACACACACACACACACACACACACACACACACACACACACACACACACACACACACACACACACACACACACACACACACACACGCTCTTGCACGGGCTGGATTCAGACAGTCTAAGGGCTGCTTTTTATGGCTTCAGAACATTAGGCCATGACCCCAACCAAAAAGCCATAGCTATTATCAATGTGCGAGTAAGGCCATATTTTCATTTTTTTATTTGGTGACAGGTAGACTTTTCATCCAGCCTGCTGTGATGTGATCCTTTCAGTGTCGGTGTGTTTAAGATCAAATGTTTAGGGATGCATTCGACCAATCAAAATCTTGTTTGACTGAAATTGTGACTACTCTTCAACCAGTTGATTGATTGAAAAGAAATTCTGTCCATGTTTTTTCTAGATTAACTAAATTTGCTGCAGTGCATGGCACACTCTCAACTTAAAAAAAAAATATGCTGCAGCGTTTTAAATAATTTAAGGTAGTTATTTAATGCTGAGATGATAAGTGTGCACTTGTCCATATTTATATGATGGCTGAAAATCTTTATTAATCACTGATACCAGAACATGTTTGGTTGCTTGAGAGCACGTAGACCATCCAGACATGATGGAGAAGTAAGCCCTTTAAAATGTGCTACGTCTGTTATCATGTGATCGTTGTGTCATGGCTCTTTGAGGTATAAGCATATTTATCCCAACACGTGAATGATCCTCTGGTACATCGGTGCGTTTCATCTGTTTTGCAGCAGATCAGTTCACGCAGCCTCTGTCACTAGGGTGGAGATCTGATGGTAAAGGCTCGAGTGTCCCTTGGTTGACCCTGACAGTGCAGTGCCCCCTACCCCCTCCACCCTCCATTCTATCTCCTCCTCCTCTGCTGTGCTTCTCCATCAGCCTCTCTGAGGTTACTCTTGGCCAACTCTGGCCACCTGATTAAGGGATTAGTGGGGCTGATGGTTGTCAGTGTCCCCCACATGCTGGCTACTACCAATAAAGCAGACACCTGGACCTCAGGGAGGAGGCAAGGGGCTGGTTGCACTTATTTCATGCCCATAAACACAGGAGTGTATGCATACAGATGGATCAGTAAATTCAGTTTTAA
This sequence comes from Oreochromis aureus, assembly GCF_013358895.1. NCBI lineage: Eukaryota > Metazoa > Chordata > Actinopteri > Cichliformes > Cichlidae > Oreochromis > Oreochromis aureus. The sequence goes on from NC_052947.1 coordinate 17,075,055, forward strand.
TGCAGGACCGGTGTTTGTCTCACGTTGGCCTTATTGACCAGACGGGTAAAGAATGTAAGAGGAGAGGTGGCAGGGTTAGCGCAGGGTCTTTTATCGCCCTCCTGTCTTTCTCTCCTGCTCCTGTAGCCTCCCCCACGCCTCCCACTGCTCCTGATGTCCTGCCAAATTTATATATCCCTTTTAATCGTGTGAGTCGCCATGTCAGCAGCGCTGTATAAACCCCACTGCTTTGTCTTGCTTCTGTTTGTCATCACACCGAGACTCTGCCTCCTGCCATCACTCTGGTCAAAGATCAGCTATCTTGGAATTGCAGATGCTTAAGGATGTCCCAATCTTGTTCTTTTTTGGGGGGTTTTGTTGTTGTTGTTTTTTTTGTGTGTCTTGGATCTGAATTATTTTTTCATTTTTCCCCATTATGCAGCTGCGCAGTGAAAACCTGCTGTAAAATGAACTCAGAAGTACATTTAATCTGGTAAATATTGCAGTCAAGACCACTGGAGACCTTGTGACACTGGAATAGCTCATTGTAACCCTAGTTTCTTCATATGTTTTTTAAACATCCGTGGATAGAGTCCATGTTTGAGTCTAGATCAGTTCAGGACATTCCTAACAGCTGCCATCTCCCTCATGACTATTTATAGCTGCTTGCTTCTTTAAACTTGCACGAGAAACGAGTCATTGGTTGTTTTAGCGTTTTACACCATTGTTTGCGAGATGGGGGGAGGGCACATTACACGTGTCATCATAAACAGAGAGGTAACATTTAAAGGGTTTTACTGTCTCTGTTGCTTGCCTCAGTAAACCTACATGGACTGCTGTCCTCAAGCGACAGCGTGACCTCCCGCTGCCCTCTTGCCCTCATAATCACACAGCTAGATGCTAACCGGCTCAGCTCAGCTTTAGAACCAGTGCTCTCATGCTTGGGCTATTATTCGGATTTCCGCTGGTTTAGATTTAATTCCATTCATGCAACATCTGTAAACACGAATGCAGGATGCTTAATTTACTTGGACCTGAAGGGAGAGTTTGAGTGTTTTGTTCTGGTGAGATTGCTTTTTCAGACCAGTGGACTTTTTAAGAAATTTTTAAATATGTTTTTTTCCCCCTTTTTAAAATATTAAACTAAAGTCTTACTTGATTCTTTTAAAACGGCATGGCCCCCTGCTGGGGTTTAGGGCCTCTGTGGGGGTAGGATGAGCAGAAGGGGTGGGTGGGGTGTGGAGTGAATCTTGGTTAAGTGAATGTGATTCAGGTGGGAAAATAAACTAGAATTTTATAATGTAATCATGCTGATCATTAAAAATCTATTTGAATTCTCTGTAATTATTATTTTTTTTATCGATAATGATTGACAACAATTGCGAAGTGAGCTGCATAAACCTTTTTTTTTTTTTTTTCTGAAGGCAGGGAATGCCAGGATCAGTGATTTAACTCAGTATGTTCAAAGACAGAAGATGTAGGGTTTCACTTTTCTTAAAATAGACTTGGCTTAAACAGAGTAATCACGTCTGTTAGGTAATTTTAGAGGCAAAACGCGCCAAATGAAGGACTTTCATCAGCAATTACACCGTTCTGTTGTCAGGTTTACTTGAAAAAGTGCAGTGGAATATCGTACTGCGCTTGATTAAGTCTAGACAAATTAACAATAGAGACTTTTAGAAAAAGTTCAATAAGGAGGGATTAATTGGAATACAAGAACAAGGGCCATCAATTATAATGAGTTTAAGGACCCGGTCTGATTGGCTGGGGGAATGCAGGCAAACAGGACAGGTGTAGTGATGTTAAAATCTGAAGGCGAGGTGTGGAAAAATGGAAATGATCATGAAATTTGAGGATGAATAATGTTATTCAAGAGGAATGAGGGACAGATCTTCATTAAACTGTAAAAGTAACATTTTAATGTCTGCAGATATGTTTTCTGTTGGACTTGCCATTGTTGTTCTTTTGTTTTTCTTTTTTAAGGAAAGTTTTACTTTCCTGGGCTTCCTGAAATGATCAGAGGTAATTGGATGATTGGATGAACCTGCTACAATAACTATACATGTATATATGAATCATTATGAGGGGTCGTAACTCCAAAACTGACTGGAACCAATGGTTTAATGTAAATGGTGTACTGTATGTTTGTGTTTAATCTTAAAAATTCATTAAGTATGCACTAATGTAGTAAAAATATACAATAATAATTGTAATAATACTGCAAATTCTTCTTATTAAGTTATTGCCCAGGGGCTTCTGTGGTTTCGGTATCACTGTAAGCTCAGTGAATAGAGTGAAATCTTTACCTACAAATATTTGGGTGTGCTGGTTGAATCTCTTTGATGAAACCCTAATAATTCTTCCTTGTTTGCTTATTTTCCATAGAGAACAACAAAGATGCCCAATACCAGAAGGTGAAGGTAAAGGCAGAACCCATGGAGGTGGACCCACCACCTGCAGACCTCACCCCACCTGCCTCCCACATGCTAGCCTTCAGCACTTTAGGGGCGAGTGAGAAGAGCGAGCCAATGAGTAACCTCCACGAGACGTTGGCATGCCCCCAGAAAGATCTCTTCTCGCAAGACATATCGGTCAAAATGGCCTCTGAACTATTGTTCAAATTGTCAGGTATGTTACCTCAGGCTGGTCACTCACTGTTTACTGAGCCATAGAAGATCCACAACACACACACACACACACACACACACACACACACACACACACACACACACAGAGGAGCATCGTGTTAGTTTTTTTTCTCCCCTCAGTACTCCGGTGTAAACCTTGGACAGTTTGTGATATTTGACCATAAAACCTACATGTTTCCATTTCCATCCTCTGGTGGCTCTGTAGTAAAGTCAGGATGTAATGACTTCCTGCTTTTTACCTGTATGGCCATGAAAGTGACATTGAAGCAGCAGACAGCTGTTTGTATTGCTAGATGAAGACAGAGCATTGACGTGTATTCATGGCCCCCCAGAGAAAAACCAGGTGTGTGCATGTGTGTGTGTGTGTGTGTGAGATGAGGTTTGTAGCCCTGGGCTGGGACCCAGGGCTCTATCCAGGCTCTGATTGCGTCTCTTAAATGCCGTACAGAGACACAAGCTTGTGTAAATCTTTCTTTTTCCTTTTTTTTTCTTTTTTACTCGTCTTGCTCTCACACATATTCACAAATTCACACATTGCCAATCGTTCTTTCCCACACAGTCTTTCCTGCACACCTTTACACACTCACACAAGGCCCCATGGGGAGTGGTGTCTGCACAAATGCCCCCTCTTCCCTCCTCCCTCTCTTTCTTTCATTCTCTCTCTCTCTCTCTCTCTCTCTCTCTCTCTCCCTCTCTCTCTCGACTCGTTTTCAGACATGCCGGCTCAAGCACACTTGGCTGCACACGCTCTCCCCCTGCACTTCCCCTCCCTCCCTCCTTCCCTCTCTCCCTTTACATTTCTCCCGTGCGGCATCTCCATGGCAACGCGGAAAGAGACCTCTGTCCTTGGCGAGCAGTGTGACGGAATAGGGTGTTTTGGGTAGGGGGTGGGTTTTGGTGGTGGTGGTGGGTTGTAGCAAAGGCGGGGGGTGGCTGAGGATAAGGAGGGTAGGGAGGGCAGCGGGGGTACGGAGTATGCCCACCCAGGGAGGCCAGGCCATCACTAGCCTGGCAACAGCGACGACCGCCCGCCTTAGAACTGGGCTTGAATGTGAGGGGGACTGGAACAGAGTGGGCTGCTGTCACACAATGAGCAATCAATATGAATTACCCAGAGCAGTAGGACCTCAGAGACACATCAGTAGCAAGGTCGCTCTGAACACCGAGATGATTGCAGCTTTGAAATTCACTTCAATGCGTTGCCTTGAAACTCACACATATGGCTCCGTTCTCAGGCATTTTGTATAGTGCTCTTTACTACCAAATACTGAAAACCCCATGATCTGTGCGCACATTAGCTGGGCACCTAGTGTCCAACTTGATAATTCTTGCTTTACTTTTAAGAGATTTCCTGTATTGTGGTACTGAAGGTTTTGATTTTTATTTATTTTTTTATTTTTTTTAAGGAGGGGGGAAAAAAAGAAAATCTTTGCTATTTTAGTACATTTATATTGATATTTCTTATTACTAAACAGTTTCTCAGTGGGAAAAAAAATTAATAGCACCTTGCTGTGTTTGTGGGCGGGGGGCTTTTTACAATTTGGGGACAATGGAAACAAAGAGGCAAGCCAATAATGAAAACAAAATAAATATTTGCCTGTTTAAAGAGTTTTCTTTGTGACCCAGTTCTCACTGTATTAAACTGCCTACTTACAGATGGGTAAAACATTAGAGGATAAAGCTGAACCATTAACCTCCAACAGTGAGCTGTTACACTGTGGGGGGCTTTCTGGGTTTACTTGTCCCCTCAGACTGATGTGTAAATGCATAACTTATTCTGTGGTCGCATTGTTGCACTGATGAGGCATTAGCAGGTTCTTACAGCGTGGCGGTGCCTGCATCCATTGGGCAAGAGGTGGTCACTGAATGGTTGGTTACATATGGAAGTGTTGTGAGTCACATTCTGTGAACTTTCCATGCAGCACATCTCAATTGAGTTTAACACCCGAGGAAGACTTTGGTGTGGCATGTGTGCATACAGTGTAATACAGTCTAATATTAAACAATCCCATCTTTTTCAACCTTCATGTTATTAAGCATCATGAGGTGGAGGTGGGGGTGGTTCCCCTTTTTTTTTTTTTCTTGCTGGGAGTTTGCAACCCTATTGATGAAGGTGATTCAGCTCTTGTGCTGTGGTTTGAGTCCATAGGTACAAGAGTAGCGGTGTTGATTCAGATACTAAAATGTTGAAAGTTTTTGTTTTTTCCCCCACATTATCATACAAGAGCATGACCGTACACCAACACATGTGTCATCTGGGTAGGCTAATGCATATCTGGGCAGCCGTGCACATTGTTATTTTTTTTTCTTTTTAAATGCTTGCAAATTGGTGTTTTTGGGTGAGCTTGTGGCACAAAGGTCAGCAGACCCGCTGGAGAAACTCCCACTAATCCAGATGGCCAGTGGCCTCCCTGCTGGCTGTGGCAAACCTGCACTTTACGTGAGCATAGCTTAACTTGGCAGTCTGGCCATAAGTTCACTTGGCGTTGTCCTGATTGTGTCACAACCAATCAAGAAGGAAAGTTTGGACAGCGCTGTTTAATTATTCATCCGATGGCTTGATCTGTGTGATTCCTCTGAATAGCAGCTCATGTGTCAAACTAAGATTGTCTGGGATGTTGGATAAATCTCTGCACGTTTCATCTCGGTGTCTCTGTCAGACAGCGACTTACGACCCACGGGGCGTTTTAGGAAACTTGCCGACTAACACTGAGTCTAAATGGACAGCTTGTCACCGGTCTCTCAAATTTGAGCACAGTGCTTTGACAGAAAAGATATCTAAACGTATGGTTTATTGTTTTTCTCTCCAGAAAAAGTCAGCAAAGCCAACAACCACAAAGACAGTAACATGGTGGGGATAAACAGGTAAGTCAGTAAATAGACACAGTAAATACACGTTTTTGTTCAATGTCTGACTTCTCTTTTACGCTTTGATTGTTATTTCCATGATCAGTAATTACATTTTTCCACATATGGCTTGAATATTGGGTTGGTTTGATGGCCGTGTAAGTAAGCTGTGTGATTTATTTCATATGTCTCTCCATTTCAGTCCATTTCTGGACGAGTGCTTCAGACAATCACCCTTTAACTCGCGCTCCAAGAGCACTTCGCCTGCAGAGGCCAGCTCCTCTACCAGGGTACCATTCAACGGTGAGACACATGTTACCGACACACACTGTGGGTGGGCCAACATCATCACGGGGAAACACGGACATGTAGATAAAAGTTAAAGATGCGGGATTCGAGTTCTAGTGTTTTCAATGAGACCTAAAGACAAATTTAAAAATAATAATTAATATGGAATTTAAATAAGTGTTAACAGAATAATTGATCACATAAAGAAAAGTAATTTGCTTATTGATCAAGAATGAAAATCATTGTGGCCTCAGCTAAAAAAAAACTCAGTGAATTGATCCTGTGTCTTTGTGTTCTGTTACGAGAGAAACTGGACTAAAAAAAGTCCTCCGTAGCTCGACAAAATATGAGACTTAATTAACTGCCAGCACTCGGTATCGCTGCATCATTCATGGTCTTTAAAGGTTCCAAGTCTTCATGTTGTTCTCACTACAGCTTCGGGAAATAATTGATAATGCGGAGTTGCTCATTACCTGCTTTCTTACAGTATACAGTATGTCCACAGATTAATACTCTTCGTGTGAATACAGCGCACACACACACACACACACACACACACACACACACACACACACACACACACACACACACACACACACACACACACACACACACACACACTGTGGTTAAACCCCTCCTCTCACTTTTTCATATATAGAGCTGCTTCGGGCCCTTCTGAACTCTCGCACATTTCCCCAACCTGAAGGCTCTGCTCAGGGCATCCCCTCTCTTCCCCTCTTTCCTGGCATCTCAGAACTTCCCTCCTTGTTCCTTTGGCAGTAAGAGATCCAGAGGTTAATTAGCTTGTGCCAGCTTTGCCTGTCCCTCTGCCAGTTAATGAAAATCTGATTGGCTTCTGGGTGTCAAGAGTGTCCTGAAAGTTAATTCGCCCAGCCCACCTCCCCCTTTCCCTTGTGTGTTTAAGCTTCACATTCAGCCTCTGCTGCCTTTTCTCTCTCTCTCTGTCTTTTTTCTTTCTTTTACAGTTGTACCATTTCTCTTTCCTCCCTCATTCATTGTGTCCGCGTTTTATTGCGTCTCCATTTCCTTCGATCGGTAAGTTTGCCCGCTGCAGCTGTAGGAAGGCAGACCTCTAAACATATTTTCAGTTCATTGGTCAGTGAACTGCCATCTTTTCCCTGCCACTTTGTGCCACCTTTCCTTTATAGCACAGATGTCACTGTGCGGTTTTGATCCTGCGTCAGCTGTCAGAGGCATACCTCGAGTCTTTGTTTAGCACTCCTGTGTAATATAATGATTATACATTCCACTGGACTCCACTTTGTTAAATACAAATAACTTTTATAATGTAAGCTATAAAGAGAAGTGTATAGGGGAAGACAGTATTTTCCTGGAAAATGCTGTCATTCAGCTGCTGTGGTCATGAGGAGACAAAAAGGAAAGATGTGCCACAACTTATAAAAGGTGATCAGTGTTTTTCTTTTAGTCTTTAGTTTGCCCACAATCAGAGAGTTTCACAAAATACCAGAGATGTAAAGTTTTCTGTTTTAATTTAGTATTTTCATAAAATCCTCAAATTTTGGTTCTTTTGGGGGTTTTTTCCTATAAAAATATGTAAAAACCAATGACCAGAAAATGACAGCTTACAGGTATGAACGAATGTCTTTAATTCTTTTGTTTGTTATTAACATGACTTGATCTTAAATTTTAATAATTTTTTAATATTATTTGTTTGAGGGTTTAATTTGATCCAGTCAACAGTTAAAATTCCTAAATGAGTTTTTTATTTTTATTTTTTTGAAGATGGACTTATTCTGTTTGTAGATCCCAACTTCAAAGTTTCCTTTTAACATTCAATTTAGACATACTATGGTCCAGTCACACTATTGGAAAACAGTGGTTGGAGACCGCGTGGTTGCTTCAAAGATGGGGGCCAAGTCTGTGACGGCTCGCTGTCAGTTGTCATCTTCAGGGCAACTTTGTGGCATCAAAACTGCAAATAAAACCGAGGCAGTCTGCTCTCAGATTGCAATTGAATGAGGTCTAACCAGCTCTTATATCCAACTGCAAACTGTAATACAGCCTTTAACTGTAATAGACACAAAAAATATAAATCACATAACTGTTGCATGTACATACACAAACTCAGGTTAACCGCTTACATTCAGAGTCCAGCCAGAACATCATAGATTTGAAACAGAAATTCCTCCATAGTGCAGTCTGATTCAGATTAATTGCAACCTGTTCGCAATCTGTCTGCATTTATAAATTAAAAGGAAGTTACTAGCAAACCTCCAATCTGTCTGAGTTATTGCATCCGGTTCAAGTTGACCACAGTTGTTTGATAGAGGTTGCCTCTCACCAGGCAACCCATGCAGTCGCCTTGCAATCCAAAGTCATTATCCATACTTGTAAGGAGGTGACTGAGCCTTTAAAGAGCTAGTTGATATCATATTTGATGTCAGTGTAAGATAAAGATTTTTCTATAAAAACCTGCATTTTTAATCTACAAACTACACTTTAATCTGTCCGTCCACACCCCCCCAGAAAAACAAACAAACAAACAAAATTCCATAAAAGAACTTAAAACCAGACTGTGAACTGCATAACAGGCGACATAACGGCTTCAGCAGAGCGTCTGTAACACAAAAATGCTCTCCATTATGAAGCAGCTAATGGAGCAGCTATCATGCAGAGATGAAGCTGAAAAGTGTGAGCATTTCCCTTTAAGCAAGAAAGAGAGAATAAATGAGTAGGAGTTAGTGTGATACCAGTGTGACTTGAGGAGTTCGCTGTCTCCTCCCTCCAGTCTGGGGTTTAGCACAATCCTTCATTTCTTGTTTGCGTCCCTCTCTTCTGCTCTAATAGCACTAATTAAACCATTAACCACTTGAAGGCCCCTACACCCTAATTGGCTTAATCATCAGTGTGTATGCCGGGTCATGGCCTTGAGCCTCTGCTGTCTGGATTCTCATCACCCTGTGTGACCAAAGCCATCCCCGAGTCTCACTTGCGTGAGTCAGGACAAGTTAATGCTTTCATGGGGTATACTTTAGCTTTAAGACATAATAAATAAATAAATATATTAGGATTTCTATAATAGGTCACAAACTGTGAATGAGTTTAAAAACCGATAGATGCAGGTAGATTCCAGCTAATGCAGGATGTCACCTCGAGGACTTTTACTGTGTGTTTGTGTGTTTACGCGTGTGAAGAAACACAAAGTCGCACCCCACCTTTGCTCGTTATTAACGTCACTAATGGTAGGTGTTGCTTGACACCGGCCTGCATGCATTTACCATCGTATTCCGGCCTCGCTCATCCTTCTCTGCAGCAGAGCGGTGAACGGGAAACAAGTATGATTACACATGTTCTGCCTTTTTTTTATTGATTAAAGGGAATCAAATTCAAAATGTGTTTCATGTTTTTTCAACATGTGACACCTTGCCTTTAATTCTATTTCTAATTAGTTTAAAAAAAAAGGTCCAAACGAGTTCCAGACTGTTGTTTTAATCTATTTTTTACTTGCAGTCCCAAATCCAAAGCGACATCTTTGGATGTTTTCACATTGTCTGATCAACAATCCAGAACTTTCCTACCAGAGGATATTTGACATTTCTGCATATTAATCAACTTAAATGTTAGTTCAAATAGTTTGACCTCCAGTTTTAAAACGATCTGGATGAATCGAGAAACTCAATCTGTTGTCAACTCCTTGAATCTTGAACACTTCCTTAGAAATACTGTCAAATCGTTATTTCACGAGTGGTTCAAGGTAGGAGAATTTTTTTGGCTTGAATCAAGTTTTATAAGAAAAGTAATTGTTTTGATAGAATTCTGTATCTATTGTCTGGATGCATCTATTGTCTGGATTCCTAGCCGACACTTATTTCTCTGCAGAAAAAGTCGAGCTGACTGTGCGTGATCTTGCTTTGACAGTTCCGAAACTCTGCGAGGAGACGGTGTGACGCAGATGACAGAACATAAACAAAGATATGCTAGATAAATTCAGTAGTTTGCATATGGAGGCTAGAGAGGCGATTTTTAAATACGTGAAGCTGTGTGAGTCACTGCAGCAGCAGTGAAATGTCCTTTCACACCAACATCTGTTCTTTACCACTTGCCACTAAACATGCCCCCAAAATGCCACAAAACAATCTTTGCTTTTTTTCCCTCATTGTGGTATTCAAACCCACACGAGTAGCTCATCGGCTGGCTAGACGGTGTGTTTTAGGACAGCCTTTAAAAAAAAAAAAAAAAAAAGTGATAGCGAGCGGTTGTTAAATATCAACAGTGGACTGAAGTGCACTGATTTCCATCTGCAAAGAATCTAACTCTGAGCTAGTGGGAGGAATGAGCAGCATTATTTTCTTTTCTTTATCATCATTTAAAAAAAGACCCTAAAGAATTTTTAAAGATGCCTTTTTCACCTTTTAATGTCTTGCACATAGAAAGGTTTTGGCCAAGGTTACCTGTGTAGCCTGTTCCCTGAACAACATAGACATTTGTAAATAAAATTTCTGCCTTCATTCATGGTAGTTGTACACCACAATGGGGTAAAAAAAAGTGCTACATGCTTTTGCGCTTGTGAATAACTCCTTGCTCTATTCATATGGTGGGGGTTAGTTCAAAGCTGCAACTTCTATTCTTCAGCGTCTGTCAAAGCATGTGAAAATGCTCAGTGTTATTCTTTTTATGTCTTTCCTTCCATCCTCTCCCAAATGAAAGGGGTGAAATACAGCGAGGAGAGTTACAGTGGTGTGCTTGTGCTGCAGGCTTCAGAGCAAAGGACTTGTGCTTGCCGTTGACATTAAGAATGCATTTAGACTGCATCCCACCTGCAGGCTAAACAACGAGCATCTGTCAAATGGTGGCAGACAGGTTTCATTCTCATGGGTTAGCAAATTAGCCCGCGGTGTATCAGTCGTTCTGCTGTTCAGACGAGGGGAATTAAGACTTTTTCATATTTATATGCCTGAAAATGTTTTGATTTGGGGGCATATTTTCTCAAACAAGTATTTTTTACCTTCCAAGCTTTTGGCTGTCGAACAGATTTTACCTTACCATGATCAAAAACATGAACACAGATTATAATTAAAATGCATTTGTAAAGAAGGAATTAGCAAAACATAATGTCACCTTTCTGTTTCATTTGCCCCGTTTCTTGTCCTGGTGGGTGGTGGGTAGGCACACACAGGCACCTTTATGAATGTGAAACTATGTAAAATTATTACATTAGATTAGAAAATGTTTATGTACCTTTTTAAGAGCCAAATACTGTGACCACCCCTGCTTAACACACCTTTTGCATGCTGTAAGTGTTGTGTAGTATCTGACCCCAAGGTGGTTGCAGCAAATCCTTTTAATTCAATTCAGTTCAAGTTTATTTATATTGTGCCAATTCTTAACAATTGCCTCAAGGTGCTTTACACTGTAAGGTAAAGACCCTACAGTATTATGGAGAAACCCCCCCCATGAGCGAGCATTTGGCAACAGTGGGAAGGAAAAACTTCTATTTAACAGGAAGGAACCTCCAGCAGAACCAGGCTCGGTGCGGCTATCCCTCACATCTGGTTGGAGCATAAGCCTATTGCAGCATAACTATCCAGACCTGACTATAAGCTTTATCAAAAAGGAAACTTTTAAGCCTAATCCTACAAGTAGAGAGGGTGTCTGTCTCCCAAATCCAGCCTGGGAGTTGGTTCTACAGGCGAGTGGCCTGATAGCTGAAGGCTCTGCCTCCCATTTTACTTTCAAAAACTCTTTGAATTACAACCAAGCTGAAGGTCTGAGAGCGAAGTGCTCTGTTAGGATAAGTCTTTAAGATATGACAGCGCCGGATTTTTCAAGACTTTATATGTGAGGAGAAGGATTTCAAATTAAATTCTGGATTTAACAGTGTAAGAGTGTGTGTTTGAGTTGGAGCGCCCATTGTTGGACTCGGCTGAGTCTTGTTCAAGCGTGTCCCCTTTAAAGCACCTTGAGGCAACTGTTGTTGTTATTTGGAGCTATATAAATCTGAAATTAAAAATAAAATTGAATTGAATTTTATGAAAAGCCTGTCAACATTACACTTTAAGCTATCAAGAGATTTTTTTTATTATTTTTTTTAACCCAGTTGTCGCGCCATGGTCACTTGGTCACTGTTAAAGCTGAGAAACTTGACTCTTATCTGATGACTCTTAGGGACATTGGCCATGTTTTGGAGCTGCTGGTGTACCCAGAGAATATATGGGCCAAGAATTTTGGTTTTGTGCATTTAGTCTGTGTTTATGCACAAGATACATATATAAAAAAAATTTTTAACTGTCATATTATGAACTGATGGTTTCAAGACTGAATTTTGGCTGATGTGTTCCTGCTTGTACTCTATATGTGGATTCTTCTCTTGGAGGCAAGCAAACCAGCTCAGATATAGTTGTTCAATACTACAAACTGCAATCAAAAAGCTTACTGTACCACAGTCTGGTTATTCACTTTCAAATATGCAATTATAAAGATAATTCAGTTCTTTACACCAGATCATGTTTCCTGCATTCAGTAAATTGACCTGCAGAACCAGCTTTTCCCTAAAGGTTTAATATATCTCAGACCATGAAACATGCTGCTGTTATGAAATATCCAACATTGTTTGCTTCACTGTGGAGTGAGCATAATGTTTTGGCTCATCAGGGTAAATTTCAAGACGGCTTAGATTATTTCAGCTGGATGCAGGGGGGCAAAAAATGGCTGGCATTGTTCTGTCCACAGTTCAAAAATAAACCTTACATATTTAAATTCACTAACAAGTATGAAAATTACAGTGTACACGCGAGATGTCCTTTTACTGCTGCTGTTTATCCTGCTGGGCTGCTGTTATTACTTTCTGCCTGTCCTGTGAAAAAACGGCCTGGCTGCTAGGTCAATAATTATTAGATGCTGTCTTCAAAGAAAGCAAAGAAGCAGATTTCTTCAAATGTGAAAATATTTCTCAACGAAAATATGAACGGATGAGTGCGCCTCAATAAAGCTGCTTCACTGGTCTGAGGAGAGAAGTAACTGGGGCATCGTAGCGGGCTAATGTTGGAGGCTCATATCCCACCTGACAACAGATTATTGAATAAAAGGAAAATGCTTAAAACAGACGAGGAAAGCGAAGGTTACCCAATAATCCAGAGAACACGTTGGTTAGTAGAAGCTCACTTAGCACAGCAGTGCATGTAGAGCTTAAGTAACTTTGGCTGAGTTACAGCAGCGTGACCACAGTCGTTTCTGTAGCCGGCAGCAAATGATGAGAACGGTTTTCTCCGTGTGTGTGTTCTAGACTCGGAAAAGGATGACGGAGAGCCGGGAAATGGGATCGCCCAGTGGAGATTAAACGAACAGCTCTTCCCCTGTCCCATTTGTGGCAAGGTGTTTGGTCGACAGCAGACCCTTTCTAGACACCTCTCCCTGCACACAGGTAAGTCACCGCCAGCATGCTGTGACGTCTTCTCCGTTCATGTGCAGGCATTAGGTATTCACCTGTGTTTGTTGATGCTGCCCACAGTAAATAAATAAGGTTGACTAGACTAGATTACCCTTCCTTTAAAGAGATTACTACCATGATTAGTCTCACTGGGAAAACTGCCCGTCTAATTACCCAGCTAGAAGGATGCCACGGAGTATCCACACACACACACACACGCACACACACCCCAGTAATTCTGATCCTGCTACGATTGGTTAGCTCTTTCACTTTCTCTCTGGGAGTCTGCCTCACTCCCTCGTGTCCTGATTACCCTGTGTTTTTCAGACTCGGCCCTCCTTTGCACCCCATCGATTCATTCTACCCTATCGCCGTCTTCCACAACTCTCCACTCTCCTCATTCCTTATTGGTTAAAAATGAATAAATAAATAAATAAAATAATTCTCCTGTTTGTAAAGTTTTTGTCTGTTCAGGATTAGTAACGAATAACTATACACACACAAAGTGCACAAATGGAGACTAGTGTACAAAATGCCCCCACACAATTGGACATGCTCTCACATTTAGCGTGCACACACTACACGACATGCACGCTCACCATCTGAGAGTGTTGGCTGTGAACAGCTTGGCCACACCACAGAGAGCAGAAGCAGGGGCATATGTCAGTGTGATGGTCTTTTTGGTTTCCCCGGCGACATAAAGGTTGCCTGGCTTCGTGTCCTTGGGGCAAATGGTGTATGTGCGCGCGCGTGTGTGTCTTTGTGTAAGCATGTGTGTGTTTGAGCTGGATGTGCTGTTATGTTAATTTGTTTTCAGATAAAGAGAAGAGTGTTTTTGCGTGGATTTCATAGCGCTCGCAAATTATTGGGAGATGATGTTCATGTGTGCCTGTTGTTGTGTTTTTTTGTTGTTTTGTTTTTTTAAAACATCTTGTGGCATCTACAGGTGTTTCCCAGAAATCTGGGGATCAGGTTTACAGTTGGGGTCGGGCGAAGGTGAGGCAGGGTTAAGCGTTAAGTAATTAGGTTTAGGCTTGCTTTAAAAGCTCAGAGGCTGAGCGCAACTTAATGAAATATCATCTGAGGTGATGTTTACAGTAACCCAGGGTCATATGTGTGTGTGTGGGTGTGTGTGTTTCCTTGCAGAAGAGAGGAAGTACAAGTGTCACCTGTGTCCTTATGCAGCCAAGTGCAGGGCTAACCTCAATCAGCACCTGACCATCCACTCTGTCAAGCTGGTCAACACAGATGCTGAGCAGATTGTCAGCGCTGTTACAGCCGACTCCACCGAGCGCAAGAACTGCCCGTACTACTACAGGTAGTGATAAGTGACCACATGTTACCACCACACCTGCTGAGGACATCTCGAGCCAGTACCACATAGTGGATTTAGGCTTTTTTTTTAATATATATATTTATATGATCTGATGCACAATTACACCCTCTCTCTGCCACTGCTACATGTTTAAAGTTTGTTTTCATTTTATCTGAAACATGCTTGTTCGCCTTCTTGCTAAAAGTTCAGATGAGGAGATGAAGTAGATCTGCTCTTGTGTCAGTCCTTTTCACATGAACCAAGACGCAGTGAACAGTTGTGCAAAAGTCCCACATTTCCTTATGTTTTGCTGGGAAGCTGAGAAATGGGTGTTGCAGAAACATGTTAGCGATACATGGAAATACAGTATAAAAAACAAAACGCAGTTTGAAAATCTAACAAGTTTGAGAAAGTCGATATTTGGTGTCACCACCTTTATTCTTCAACACAACCTGAACTCTCTTAGAGGAAAACTTGCTAACTTCTTTAAGTAGTCTTCAGGAATAGTTCTCCAGGTTTCTTGAAGGACAATCAAAGCTCTTCTCTGGATGTTGGCTGCCTTTTGTTCTTTTCTCTGTCAAGATGATCCCACACTGCTTCAGTAATGTTGCGGTCCGGGCTCTGGGGAGGCCAATCCATGGCTGATGGTGTTCCACTGCATGTGTGTTTGTGTTTTTCTTTTGTTTTTAAATCCAGGATGCTGGACACTTTCCTGTGCTCATAATTCCGTCATTTTTCACAAGATCCCCCAAAACCCTGGCTGAAATGCAGCCCCAAACCATGACACAGTCTCCACGATGTTTTACAGATGACTGTAGACACTCGTTGTAGTTTACAGTCCAATTCCTGTGTAATGTGGAACACTTCAGCTTTTTCTCTTTCTTAAGAATGATGTCTTGACAGCCAACCTTCCATCTGTGATGGAGCTTCAGTGAACAGTAGATGGATATCAGCTAAAGGGCCAGATGCATCTGTCTGGTCCTGTGTCAGGTCGTTGCTGTTTTTGTTTGTTTTCCTATTTTTTATGGATCTTTTATGGATGTCTAAAATTGCTGTCCATAAATCAATTTATGATTGATAGTTTTTATTCGTTTTGTTTTGTTTGTTAGCCCTGCTATCTTCTTTTCTCCTCCTTGTCCAGTTTTGTAATTTGTTTTAAGGACATACTGCACACCAAATCAAGAATCGAGCTTTTGGGGAATCATCTTGTTGGTATAAAAACGGTCTTTTTTGCATTTTTGTAGATTCAACTATTTGTGTGACAGGCTGCTAGTTAGGACCTGAATCAAGTATTTAAAATTGGTTCATCCCTTCAGTTAGGTGCCCTTTTTCTAATTAATTAATTAGTTTTTTGCTATTGCATAACAACACTTTAAAATAAATTAAAATAGGTCTTGTTCCTTGGAAGCAAAACATAAAGAAACCACGGAGGGCTCAAAACTTTTGCACAGTACTATAGCTTAGCATAAAGAGTGGCGTGGCTTTTTTGGAAGACAAGAAACAAACTAAATTGTGGGTTTTTTATTGTATATATTTTTTCAAAAGCAACAGTTATTCTGTTCTTGTAAAACAGCTTGGATTTTGATTTGTGAGCAGCTCGGTTGAACAAACAGAGCTTAGCTAATCATCTCCTCTTTCTGTAAATGTCTGCAGAAAAATCTAACTTGGATGAATTTCCAAGATGTTACTGGACACGTTAATGTGTCTAATGTCTTTTAAAATAGGTCAGCTGCACTATTTCTGAATTGTATGTTATCTTCAGCAGTCTTTATCACATTGAGAGGAATGTAGCTACAACATACCATTTGGCAGTTCCTGCAGGGAAAATCTAACACTGAAGCGGCCCGTCGGCCTCCTCTCATTCTCACCCTCTTCCTCCTTCTTCCTCTCTGTTCTCTGTCCAGCTGCCATGTGTGTGGTTTCCAGACGGAGCTGAATGCCCAGTTTGTCAGCCACATGTCGCTCCATGTGGACAAGGAGCAGTGGATGTTCTCGCTCTGCTGCAGCGTCTGTGACTATGTGTGCATGGAGGAGACCGACATGAGGAACCACATCAGCACTGGGCACGCAGGTACAGATAGCTGACCTGACTTTTGGTGGTGACAGCACTGATGAAAGAGTCTTTGATTTTTTTATTTTTTTTTTTGTATGTGTATTGTTGGAATGAGCTGCTGGTCAGTTTATGGAAGGAAATGTTAGGAAAGTTCCACTCCAACTCATCAGCATAGCATCAAATATGCATACAATTTGCTTTTTGTTTTTTTTCTGTTTTTCCTAAACAGAAAAGGCAATCCCTCTGGCAAGGCTGAAATATTAGACTTTACTGTTTCAGCACCCAGCTCTGTCTCATTAGCTGTTGGAAGGCTAATGTTAGCTGCGTGTTAGCATACTGCTGCCACGTTACTCGCAGCTTTTCGAATGATTCACATTTCACCGTTTCCCTCCTCGTCTGCTCTCCTCGCATCTTAGTCCCACCCACAAGAGGATGCAAGGAGACAAGGAGTCCAGGCAAAAAGCGTCCTTGAATCTGATCCTCATTTGGTGGTTATGTGTGACATGTGGCAGAGATGCATGGCCAGCCTGCTGTTACACTATTACAGCCTACTGTTGGATAGCAGATGTCAAATGAGACTACCTGCGTTCAGGAAGAACTTTTATATTTCGACTAAATAACTCAACATTTCATGTTATTTTCTTATTATTATGTATCTTAGGATGTTAATTGTATTTAATTTAAAAAAAAAAAATACTTATGGCTTCTGAATGGCAAAAAATGAATTTCTTTTCAGCAGCAGAAACAAGCTTCTTATAGATGCACTTAATGGATACGGAGGAAGACTTAGTTGTAGAGTCCTCCTCATACCATGGGCCAGATTTACTAAAGAGGAGGGAGGCGCTATACTCCTGTGGTTAGTTTTATGGGTGATTTATAGATGTTGTGCTCTAAATCAATCTTTTTTTGAATATCGAGGGCGAAACATGTCTTTTTTCCATCTTAAACATCGTGTAATTGGCAGTAAATGAGTTTTTGTGCATGATTTAAATATTCCCCTCCAGATATTATAGAAAGGAACTAATAGAAATACAAATACAATACACACGATCTTGTTGCTGCGCTCTGTTTTGTAAATACAGTCAGTATTTTTTTTTTTTTCACACCTAAACCTAATTTGGTGTAAAACATATAGGTGTTATCTGTGTCTCACGCCTCTGTAATATTTCATGGGCGCAAACGGTACCACAGAGGATACATCTGCGCACCCCCAATCGTTCCTGCCTCCTCTCAGTGCGTTTTAGGGAAACGATAGATGCTTCAGAATGGCACACTGAGATGATTTCCAGATCACAGGTAGGAGGAGATGAGGAGTCGCGTAAACTCGATGGAGAACCGTTTCCCGTATGGGCGGGACTTAACCGCACGCCGTGTCTTTTAATCTCCCTTCCGCTCGCTGTTGTTTCTGCGGGTCCTCGGAGCTGTTCTACAAAAGTACCCGATTCAGCTCCCGCAGAAAAAGAGATTTATGGAGTTATTTTCAAAATTACTCTCGCATGGAAGAGTGGGTGGTAGCTTACACATTGTGGCTCTTGTTCGCAGCTCAGAATATAAATACAGTGCGGTATTTGGACAGTGACACATTTTCTATTATTTTGGCTCTGCACTCCAACACATGGAGTTTAAATTTAAACAACGGGTGAGGTTAAAGAGCTCTCCCCCCCTTAGCAGCGCAGATAGTGCGAGCAGGGCAATCGTAGGGCTCCTCCTCTGCTCACCTTGTCTGTATGTGAACAACTTAAAGATAAAGTGCTTGGTAACAAGCATCAGAGTTGGATGCTGTATGTGCGTTTTGTGAACGGATATCAAATTTGAGAGAAATAAAAAGTGTAATCACAGCAATATAAACTCTGCCACTGTTTAAATATTTATGGGCTGCTTTTGTGTAATAAAAGGAAATCACTACGGGCTGTTTTAAGCAAAAACATCTTAATGTAACCCTTGATAAAAACACATTTCAGAGGACAGAGGGAAAGACAAGCAGCAGAGCTGGGTTTCATAAACAAGCCTCCTCCAATCGACCTTCTTTGGACTTTTAAAGCTGCTGGTCTGAACCTCTGGTGGTCGATATGACTGTTTTTGTCTAAAACAGCTTTGTCCAGTTTATTGCTGACGTTGTGCTCCTCTGCTAGTGCTTCTTGTTTGTGTGTGTGTGTGTGTATGTGTCTGCGTTTGCTCCTTATGTGTGGGTGGGAGGGTGGGGATTGTCCGGCCCAGACAGCTGAGGGGTCTTTCAGAGGCCACGGCGGCCTTGTTTATCTGAGAAGGTTGGCCCTTATCGTGCCTGAGGGGGGGAAAATCAATAGGCCTCGGGTCCTTTTGGAGACGAGCTGGGTTTACGATGCCACTTTGGCGATCTTTTAAGTCTCTCAGCGTCTCTTGGCATTTATCTCAGCTTCGCACAAGATGGACACCAGTGGCAAACGCACAAACGGTGGCGGGAGGGGGTACGCGCGACTTCAACTGTAGAAACGCGCATCCCGCCTTCTTTCATGAGGATGTTTTAATGGTTTGTCAACTGTCCAGCCCATTTTTGGTGAGTTGTCAAAAATTCAGGTGGTCGGAGAGGGTGGGCTCGGCAGCCTGTCAGATGCGTGGACACGCCCAAGCGTGAGATGGCAGAGAGCTCACCGGGTGTTCGAGCTGACCCCCTCCGGTGAAGTTTGCAGTGAGTGGGGACGGTCATGAGAAGGGAGGGGTGAAAATTTGCCTCTTTATTTCTCTTTATCATAAATGTTGCTGGACAGTCACAGAAAAGTTATTCTGTGAAAGAAAATGAAATATTTCTCAGTTAAAAGTGTGTTTTAAGGTCGAGTCTCAGTGGCTCAGGGCAGCGTCCCCCCCCCCCCCACTTGCATCTTTTGCCATTAGCCTTTGGGATATTATAAGAGAAGGCCAGCAGATGATAAATACTGCAGCAAAGGAGACAGAGGCACGCTGTATTTAAAAGCTGCTGAGACCGTGCTGTGAATGACCCTGGTATATTTAGATTTGATTGAAGGCGCTTCGTCATCTTGCGATACCAGGCGGGGGGAGACGCATGTGCGCTGCATGTGCACATTCCTGTACATTTTATGCTTTTCTCTGTGTCTGTGTCTGTGTGTGTGTGTGTGTGTGTGTGTGTGTGTGTGTGTGTGTGTGTGTGTGTGTACTAGGCTGTTATTAAAAAGGTAGGTCAACCATTTCAGGATCCGTGCAGGCTTTTCCTCCCTCCTTTTTTTTTTTTTTCTTTCCCTCTCCCTCCTGAGTGAATGCCCTTTGTTGAGCTGTGCCCTGAGATGCTCCCGCCATCTTAGCTCCTTTGGCCATGACCCGAGCTCCTCGCCCCTCCCTCCCAGCCGCCCTCTCCGCTCCTTATTCCCTCTCTCTTCCTACTGAATTGCAGACTTACAGACGGGGATCAATAAAAGCACAGTGCATCTTGATTGGACTGGCAGCAGGGCCTCAGTCAGAGCTCAGGACCATCGAGCCTGCCTGTTTTCATTCTGTTTGTGTGTGTGTCCATGTGCATAACAATGGGGATCTAAAAACCGATGATGTGTTGCTCACAGATTGTGTAGATTTTTATTTTCTCTTCACTGCCCCTGCAGTTTCTCTCCCCTGCTTTTTAGATCCTACCAACAAACGTTTCTTTCTCTCTGTGCTCCGCCCTCTGGCGTCCAGGTCTGAACTCGAGAAGTCCCCTCAGCGAGACCAAGAGCACCTCATCCTCCCTCTCGGCCCTCAGCGACTCGCTCAACAGCTCCGAGGGCGGAGACCTCACCCACGGTAACGAAGAACTCAAGAGTCTGTTAGCCCCGCCCTCCTCCGCCGGCAGCCAGTCCAGCTCCGGAAGCCACTCGGGATCGGGAACCGATGACAAGTCTGACAAAGGCAAGGGACTGTGGGAACTGTTGCACCCAAATACACTTTCAAAGTGCCTGAAATCTCCATAAACTGAATTATTCATTTCTAAATGAGCAAGAATCAGAGTTTAGGTGTTCTTAAAAAGTTGTTTAAAGTGACCAAGCAAGCAAAATGGACATATTTTTGAAACCTCACTGGGGGGAAGTTGGTCAAACTGATCAACAACTCTCTTGGCTAAAAAGTTTGAGGGTACTCCTCTAATCTAGAAAGTGAGTATTAAAGAGAGCCCGTCTGCACCATAATTACCCTTGTCTTTTGAAGGTCTATTAAGACTAAATGCTTTGGTCAGGAAGGTGCTCGCTGGGCGACGGGCTCAAGAAGACGAGACAACGCCGCCGAACCGATTCTGTCCTTCAAAAACACACTCATTAATTCAGAACCAAGCACAGCCAATGAGTACATACTAACTTGATTCACTTAATTGTATTCATATGTGGCCTCATCCAGGATGCTGTGAATTATTGTTTTTTTCTTCCTTTTAATTGGATGCTCTGCAGATTTTATCCATGAAGGTTAGTTTACTCTAAATGAGAGTCTGTGTACAAAAACCATGTCCTGTGTTCTGAAGTCGATCTGTACTGTAGAACAGAAAGAGGTTTTTGTTACAGAGCGGTAAGGGGTGATGTAAGGGGTCATTTTGTTGCGAGAACTGCAGGGTCGTGTGTTTTTTAAAGAGCTCGAGCCCTTTTTTGGACTCAGTCAGGATATTACAGCCCCTGCTGCATCTACTTGGACCGTCCACTATCACAATCTGTCTCTCGTGAGCCCCTTTACTTAAACGGAAGTGCAGAGGAATTTTACTCCTGCAGCCTAAGAGGGCATTATTAAACCCGACCTCTCCCTGTATCTGAACTCTCTCTCTCCCCTCTGAGATTTTGTCCAAATGCAGATCAGCTTTCTACGAAAAAACAAACCCAGTCTTAATACTCACCTTTCTCCTCCTCCTCTTGCTCTCTCTCCAGGTTTCGAGTGCGTCTTCTGCAATTTTGTGTGCAAGACACGCAGCATGTACGAGCGCCACCTCCAGATCCACCTCATCACACGAATGTTTGAGTGCGACGTTTGCCACAAGTTCCTCAAGACGCCCGAGCAGCTGCTGGAGCACAAGAAGTGCCACACCGTCCCCTCCGGAGGGCTCAAGTAAGGAAAGCAAGTACAGACAGAGGTTCCTAACTCCGCCCGTCCTTCCCCTCCCTTCCCCTCTCAATTCACTACACACAAAAATCACATACTGTATATACACACTCATTAGAGTACCTTGTGGGGTGTGCTTGTAATAGAACATTTCGTGGTAATGAAACCTAAAGCTTGCAGCTGGAAACAAAATATAAATGAAAGCCATTGTCGCACACGTAACAGCGACTTATTATAAATGCACCGGTTTTAAAAAATGCACAAGCATATATAAGTATTATTCATTTAAATAAGAGCTGATTGTAACCGACACGTTTTTTTTATTTGAAGATTATTTGGGCCGCATGCCTTTAATCGCTTAACCTCCCTTTTAATGGTTATTATCTGCGGCCAGCAAATGAAATGATACTTGATTCAGTTTTGCTCGACAGCCTGTCTTGGCAAGTCCAACTTATTAGACAGCGGTCTGTGGGTCTGCAGTGGCTGTTGTGAACAGAAGGGAGAGTGGAAAGGAGATGGAAACGGGCTTCCCCTCAGGGTCTGTTGTTCCTCTGCCCACCGCTAACAGGCATGCCAAGGAAAAAATATCTTAGGAAACCTGCATTCCACAAAACTACTTCCCTCCCTCCTCAAAATAACAGACACATGGTGCACTCTGCTGTTGATTATATAAAATTTGTTGGCACACCCCTAAAAGATAATCAAGCGCGTTACAGGCACCCCATAATCACAAATGTCTAAATCACTCACAGTCTGTTCAGTCTAAATGCATGCAGTGGAAAGAATTGAACAGCCTTTAAATACCAGTGTAAACAAACACACATGCACACTGCATATGGTTCTCTTATTTTTAATGTATTCTGATAAAGCAGCCTTGTTTTTATTATGCTACAGTCACACTAGAGGAAAACGGCAGTCGGAGACCGCGGTGTGACCAAAAGTATTGCGACTGTGCGCAATCAACTTGAAGTTGTTAAATTTTTAGAGACTGCAACCGCTTGTGGTCAGTTTTGCCTTCAAAGCAACTTTGGCACATCAAGATAGAGATAAAACAGCAATAGGCTGTAGTCGGTCAGCTATCCGTTTCAATCTAGCAATCAGTCAGCTAAATTGCAAATCTATTGTCGTCTACATGCACAGAATTTCATGTTAACTACTTGCATTCAGAGTCCAGCGAGAACCTCAGAAATTCCTCCACAAATAGTGACGTAGTTACCGCAGGACAAATAGTTGACTACAAAGTGACATAGGCGCTCTGCAACTTCTGTGGCTTTTATAGGAATATAATGGAATGCAGCCAGTCTGCAACCAGTTGTGCTCATGGTTGCAGACTGACTCTGACTGATTGTAAGATGTTGGCAGTCTGTGTTGATAAACTAATCAGCAGCTATTTGTAAACCTTCACCAATCTGTCTGTGAGTCGCTGCACTCAAACCACGAGTGTTTTCAAACCAGTTGCATCCCACCAGGAGACCTGTGCGATCAAAAGTGATCACAGAGAGGCTGAGAGTGCTGCGCACTCGACCGCTGAATGTGGAAAAAATTCAGCGCAAACACCGACCAACCACCAACTTTTCCTCTAGTGCGACTGAGCCATTAGCACCGACTGTGTGTACAGCTCTCGTCTCCTCACGCTTCCCTCTCCATCACCATACTCCAGTCCCACAGGAGCCTTTGTTGTACTGTGACACGTTTTTGTGACATTTCAGGCCTGTCAAGCTAACATAAAACTCATCTGCTGACCTCAGCACCCCCCCACAAACACACACACACTGATAATGTAGCAATGTACTTAAACACACCTTTAGCTTCGGCCATGTTAACGCCACTCTGGATACAAGATTCAAGCTTCTGTATGTGTCTTAAAAAGTAAATGCAGATGTTTTGTGAAGATTCATTTCAAGCAACACGAGCCATGTTTTGTTTTTGTTCTCGAGTCTCTCACACAACTCCAGTCCCGTGCATGTGCAGAACCATCGAATATCATTATGAATACCGCCTCATCTTGTCACGAAAGACCTGTATTGTACATTTTTTTGTTTTTTGTAGTTTTTTTTTCTGTTCAGCCATCAGTGAAGTTCTTAACATTGCTATAAATGTGTGGAAAAGGTAGCATTTCACTGAATGAAAACAGGAAGCTGCTTAACAGAGTTGCACTGACTTCTGTCTGATCTGAAAATACGAATGCAAAAATGACACAAGAAGCCCCTTCATAGCTCGAAGGCCT
This sequence comes from Oreochromis aureus, assembly GCF_013358895.1. Classification (NCBI taxonomy): domain Eukaryota; kingdom Metazoa; phylum Chordata; class Actinopteri; order Cichliformes; family Cichlidae; genus Oreochromis; species Oreochromis aureus. The sequence continues at coordinate 17,098,860 of NC_052947.1, forward strand.
GCACACGGCGTCTTTTAGTCATTACCTCGACACGTTGCTGCTAGCTATAGTGCGAGCGATTAAATGTAAAGGACTTCTTGTTTAATGATCTAACTGTCTGGTGTACGTTTCTGAAGCCAGATTAATTTTTTAAGCCGGTATAGAAATAATACAGACCTGGATAGAGGATATTTTAAACGAGAAGAACGGAGCTCTTTTGATGTCTGTGTATTCAATCCGCTCCAGCTCGACTCGTATACCTTACTGTTAACATCTGCATATGTGACCTTCTGCCAGACGCACGCAGCCTCTTACTTTCTTTAAGCCACTTTTATATTTACTAATAAAAGCAGGCAGAATTAAGCCAACTAGAAAAAAGTTGAAGAACCTTCGGGGAAAATTGCTTTTCGATTGCCTGCATTTTCTTACCCCCCTCTGAGCCCAGATCAATACTTTTTTTTTTTTCCACCCCTCCCTTCCCCCTCCCATCCTGTGTGCGCACACACACATGTATGCACTCGAGCAATGTAAAGTGTTTCTGTATATGCAGGAGTGTGTAGAGAGGGAGAGAGGGCCTTGACCATTTCGAGGTTTTTCTGAGGTAATTCTGTTCTGCAGGGTTTGTGAAGCGCTTTGGGGCCCAGAGCAGATGAAAGGTGCTATTTAAATGTAAGTGCCACTCCATTCCTTCATTTCCCTTCATGTCCTACTGCTCCAATCTTTTTCTCCTGCCTGTCATCTCCCCTACCCCACACTCCCTCACCTTCCTCCTTTCCCTCCCCTCCCCTCTCACACATGCATACCTGGTCACTTCAATTCTTTCACCATTAAACTTCCACACATACCACCACGAACACACAGAACTGTACATTGCACACAATTTTCCTTTATCTGTCCTCCTCCTCTTCATCATTCTCGTGTTATTAAATTTCAAGGTGTCTTACATGGCTGTGGACGTACATGTTTCTTTCAGCTGTCTTTTGCTTTTGTGTGTTGTGTCCTCCCTCCCTGCCCCCCTTCCCTTCCTCCCTCCCTCCGTCCTTCCTTCCATTAACCAGGTGCCCTTTTTGCATCTACTCCACCAATCGTCCAGCGGCCATGGAGTGCCACCTTAAGACGCACTGTAAGATGGAGTACCGCTGCCGCATCTGCCAGGGACTGTGGCCCGACCAGGCCTCGCTGGAGGCCCACATGCGCAGGCACCGCCTGGGCAACCACTACAAGTGTGAGCAGTGTGGCTACTTGTCCAAGACGGCCAATAAGCTCATCGAGCACGTGCGCGTGCACACGGGCGAGCGGCCCTTCCACTGCGACCGCTGCTCTTATAGCTGCAAGCGCAAGGACAACCTCAACCTGCACAAGAAGCTGAAGCACGCGCCGCGCCAGACTTTCGGCTGCCAAGAGTGCCCTTTCACTACCACACACCCCTTCGTCTTCAGCCGCCACCTCAAGAAACACCAGAGCGGGGGAACCGGGGGGATGGACGGAGCCTTAGGGGGAGGAGGAGGCGGAGGAGAAGAAGAGGAGGAAGACGAGGAGGCGGTAGGGGAGGAGCTGCCGATGGAGGAGACGTCACCGGGTGGCTCGTCGTTGCAGAAGAGCCAGGAGAACTTCCTGTTTGGCGGCGGCGGTAGCAGCAGCGGAGGCAGCGGGAGCAACAGCCCTCTCATGAGCCTCACGGCATCTCAGGCGCTTCAGTCCGTCGCGCTGTCGCTCACGCTGGGCAAGTCCCAGCAGCTGGACCCCGCCGGCCCCCGTCATGGTTTGGTTAACGCCAACGGCGTTGGCGGCGCCGCCCCAAGAAACCCCAGCAGAGCGAGCGTTGCCGGCGACGGCGGCAGCCCCTCCCTCTTCCTCCCTTCCTCCCGCCACATGTTGGAGCAGTACAGGAACTGCGACCGGGCCCACCTCATCCCCCTCACCACCCTGTTCACCCACAACAGCCGCTTCACATTCCACTCCCAGCTCCACTCCAGATGGCGGCCGGCCACGTCTCCTCTCCTCTTCTCCTCCAACTTGGCGTCCCCCTCCCGCTCTTCCCCCTCGCCCTCCTCCCACAAACACTCCTTCCTGGCCTACCTGGGACTGATGGAGAGGGCCAAGACTGTCTGACCTCACCCGCCTCTCCTCCTCCACCCCCGCTTCCTCCTCCTTCCCCTTCCCGCTCTTTCCCCTCACTCCTCGGACGGTGGTGTGAATGACACTTGACCACTGCGGCGGGAGCAACCCTTTTTTCCAATCAGACCAGCAGAATAAGCTGGACCAGAGAAAAAAAAGAAAAAAATAACATTTATAAGAGAAAAAGGCTGTACATGCTAAAATGCATTTATATAAAAAAAGCTGCTTTTCTTATCAGTTCTATCAATTGAATTATTACTACTTCAGCATCAATTACTACTCTCTTTACCTGTTTTTTTTTTGTTTGTTTTTTTTAATATTTTGTTTTTGTTTGTTGTTTTTTTTTTTGTCCTTTTTTTAAGCATCTGAATGACCTGGACCCAGCTGCATTACCTGACGGAACTAACATCTCTCACTTTTATAGCTAATTTTTCGTTAGTCATTTCGAGGAGACAAAAAGACGAAAAACAAAACTCGCAAGTGCTACAATTTTAGTGCATTTTTGTCTATCGCTATTATGCATCGGAATAGCATGCCTGTTTCTGTGTTTCAAACTAGCTTTGACGTCATTAGAAAGCGAAATTCGAGATATCCTGAAGTGTTAGCGGTGCAATTGTGGACAGAACCAATGAAACGGAATGCTTTTCAAAAGCAACGCCTCAAACCACGCACTTACTTATTTATCAATCTTGTACATAGTTTTATAGCCCTCCCTCTTCCCATCTTTTGTTTTTTGTTTTTTTTTTACTTTTATTATTATTATTTTTTAAATTTCCGTTGTTTTCTTTTTGTTGTATAATGGTGAAACGGTATTGTGCGTAGCTGCTGGCTGATATCGATCCCATCTCAGAGTTAGTAGTTATTTCTAAGCTCAGAAAAAAATATATATAAGCTGTGATGATGTAAATATGGAAAATCCGACCTGTCATCAATCAATCTAAATATGAAATATTACAGGAAAAAAAAGTTACAAACATCCGTTCGTCTCTCCTGAGACGGGATCGATGTCAGAGCAGCGTCACATGCAGAACTATGTATCACGCACCTATACTTAGAAGAGATATATGAGATAACTGTTTTGTGGAGGTGACCCGCTCGCGGGTTTAGCGAGCTAGCCCGCAGCAGGCGTCACCGCAGGCCGATTCAATGGTGCTTTTTGGAGCTTTTGTAATTTTTTTGTGTACAAAAAAAAAAGGAAGAAAAAAAACTGTTCCAAAATGACTTGAATGAATGTATTTTTGTTTATGTACATGGAGAAAAAAAAAGAAGCGATACAGAAGTGTGAACAGTCAAGAGACGTCTTCAGTGCTGGTAAAGGCGGGGAAAGTTAGTGTTTGGTGGCCTTTCTGTGTCCTCGTTTATTTTTATTTTCATTTTTTTGTCCTTTATTTTCTTTATTCTATTTTTAACTGAGCCTTTTACATCATAATAAATCTTTTCTACTAACATCCATAGAGAACCCGTGACGAGGCAAAGCTCCTGTAGGTGCCACGATGAAGCCAAGCCGGGCCCCTGTTAGGCCGGCAGACACGGTACTGCTTTTAGTCCCCCCGCCTCCTTCCCCTGTGTCAACCTTTTGAGTTTTAATTGCACTTACTTTAGTTACACTTCAAGCCAAAAGCACTTAAACCTTTTATTTTACACCCCTCTCCCCCCGTCTTTTTTTTTAAGTGCAAACTTAGATCCACCAAGTTAGCATAATGTGAAGTAGGCAGTAGTTGCTGGAAATGACTCAATCAACACCCCTTAGTTTCACATTTAGACGTTTCTGGCAGTGCAAAAGGGTCTGCCTCTGTGAAATCAGAGAAAGCAAATGAATACAAATTGCATGAATTAGACAGTAGAGGTCAAGCTCCCCCTGGGAACTAAAGGTCCCAGGCTAAATTGTGATAGCCAATTTTGCACAGTGCTGCACTTTTTGATTATGAGACTATGTATTTATCCGCGAGAATGCTCGAAAACAAGTCTCTTTTTTGTTTGGTTTTTTTGCAAAATGGAGCGGCACAAAAAAAGAGCTTTACCTGTCATTGATCGCGTTTGTGTTTCCTAAGTGGTCTTTAAGCCAAAATCCCTTATTTGTAAAGGGATTGTTTTCCTTTATTATTTCCATGTGTCTGTTTTTACTTGTGCATTTTCTTTTTTTAAAAAATGAAATATTGTTGCATGTTTATTTTGGGTTTTTTTTACTTCACTTATGTAAGGTAAAAACAAAAAAAAGAAGAACGCATCGATTGGACAGAGAACGTAAATCGTCAAGACCAAATTGAAACTCGTGGCAGGACGTGATGTTAGGATGGAATCCGTCACGTCCTGCTCTGGAGTGATGCCTCGATTGTCTCCCCCCTCCTTCTTCTTCTTTTTTAAATTCCCGTTTGTTCCTTTTTGTTCTGTCGATGTCTGGCATGCTGTCTCTGGAGTAAAGGGAGCATCTCTCCAGCACACACACAGACACACACACACACACTCTTTCCTTGTACTATCTATGTTATCTTTTATACTCTAGTGCCACTTGGTGGAAGGAAACCACCTGAGACTTCTGAGAATGAGTCAAACTAATTGTCAGGGTCCAATAGAGGAAAAAAAACAGAGATAAATAATAAAAGAAAAAGAATGTGTCTCCTCTTGACACCTTTTTAAAATGTCTGCCTTTTTAATACAGCGTAATCATGAATGGCTGCACTTCTTTACGTCCTCCCCCCTCCCTGTCTCCCCCCTTTAGTTTGAGTGTAATGTTTAAAAAGGCAACAGGGCTCTCTCCTTTTGAAACCCAGTACTCTTAAGCACTTATTCTCTTTATTTTGCCCAACTGTAAGCAGCACAGTGACCTTTTTTTTCTTTTTTAATGCTTGACTACCTTTTTGAGCACTTCAGAGTATGCATGACATTGTCCTCTAGTTCTTTAGCACTTAATTGTGTTTCAAACTAACTCCCCCTCGGTTGCATTTAGTTAGCATCACACTGCACTGTCTGCAATCAGTTAGCTTTAAGTTTGGCTGTATTTTATGATTAGAAAAGGCTCAACTATCTTAACTTTTGGCACTCGGTAAAGATTGGTATGTGCTGTACAAAGCTTTTTTTTTATTACTCCATTGTTAAGGCTGTACAGGGTTGTGATGATAACTGGTAAATAGATCATTTGTACTTCTTTTTTTTTTTTTCTTTTTTTTGGTTTTGTATTTGTTTTTCTTTGTTTGGCATTATTTTATGTTCAACTTGCCAGATCTAAATGTAACAGGATTTGAAAGTAAAGCTTACATCAGATATTACGTCGGCTGTCTTGTCTTTTTCTCGCGACATTGTCGGATTTCGACGCTCGCTTAACCACACAAAACATCTTCACAGATGTAGGTTTTGGGGGCTTTTTTTCCCAATCAGAGACGATGACCAAGACTTTTGGCTTATTTCCCCAAGGTTGTCGCCACAGCGGACCAATGTTGCGTGTTTGATTTGGTGACACTAGATGTCCTCCCATTTGTGTGGGCTTGGTACCCAGGACTACAGTTGGATTAACTTGTGACCCAACGTTTTTTAATACGCCACTTTGCATTTAATCATTAGTTATTATTCATCTCTGGCTCTCTTCCACAGTGTCTCTTTCCGTTTCGTCTCCCCGATGGCTCTTCTTCCTGTTAAAAGGGAGTTTTCCCTTCCCACTGTCGCCAAGTGCTTGTAGCGGGGTCATCTCTGTTATTATAAGCTCTTACCTTACAATATAAAACACCTTGAGGTGACTTGTTGTGATTTGGCACTACATAAATAAAATTGACTTAAATGTCTCCAAAAAAAAAATCAAACAAGGGGAACCTTTTGCTTGTGAAGCAGATGTGTTAAACACTACAGTTCAGAGCCATGCCAACAAAGTAGTTTAATTATAAACTGGTTTCAAAATTGTCTAGAAACTGTGGGAAAAAAATTAAATTACAAAGACATTAATACAGGCAGATATAATCCATCTATTTTTTTCCAGTTACCCTATTTAAATTTGCAGGTGGGCTGGAGCCTGTCCAAGCTGTCATGGGCCGAGCATACACCCTGGACAGGTTGCCAATTTATCACAGTGGTAACCAAAAGAAATGAGAGAGCCCGTTCACTCACACATGCATACCTACAGAGCATCCAGAAAGCACTCAGAGCGCTTCACTTGTTCCACAATTTGTCATGTTACAGCCTTATTCCAGAATGGATTAAATTCATTTTACACCTCATCGTTTTCCACACAATAACCCATCATGACAAAATAAAAAGCCTTTGCTTGCAATTCTTGCAAATGTATTAATACAAAACAAAAATGGAACACGTGCATAAATATTCACAGCCTTTGCTCAACGCTTTGTTGAAGTGCCTTTGGCATCAATTACAACCTCAGGTCTTTTTGAGTATGATGCTACAAGCTTGGCAGAACCTCTCAAGCTCCATCAGGTTGGATGGGGACCACTAGTGCACAGCTATTTTCAGATATCTCCAGAGATGTTCAAGTCTGGGCTCTGGCAGGCCACTCAAGGACGTTCACATAGTGGTCCCAAAGCCACTCCTTTGTTATCTTGGCGGTGCACTCAGCATAGTTATCCACTTGGAAGAGGAACCTTCGCGCCAGTCCAAGGTCCAGCGCACTCTGAAGCAAGTTATCATCCCTGTACATTGCTGCATTCATCGTTCCCTCAACCCCTCAGTTTCTGCTGCTGAATAACATCTCAGCATGATGCTGCTACCACCATACTTCACTGTAGGGATGGTATTGGTCAGGTGATGAGTGGTGCCTGGTTTTCTACAGACATGACACTAGGCAAAGACGTCAGTCTTTGTTTCGTCACACCAGAGGATCTAGTTTCTCGTGGTCCAAGTCCTTCAGGTGCCTTTTGGCAAACTCCAGGTAGGCTGTCATGTGCCTTTTAGGTGTCGTTCTTGATATCCTCCCTGAATATGGCCCAAATAAGGTACCCCGATCGGGCAGCCAGCTCTTTCTGTACCCTTCCCTAGATCTGTCCTGTCTCTAAGGTCTACAGACCGTTCCTTGGACTTCATGGCTTGGTTTGTGCTCTGACATGCACTGTAGACTATGGGACCTTTTTATAGCCAGGTGTGCACCTTTCCAAATCATGTCCAATCAACTGAAGCGTATGTTGCCAGATGTTACCAGATGTTGCCCATGTCAGTAATTCTCTGAACCATCACTGATGCTGACGTGTGAACTTTGTTCCCGACCAGCTGGTTTCTCTCCTGTTAGAGCCAGAGGGCACACGGCCCACGGTTTCCAGAGAGACTTGAGGCTCGGAGAAGTGGAGGATCTGGATCTAGTCTGCTTTTTATTTTATGTCTTTGCATGTCAGTGTTTTAGATTGCATTTGTGGATGCAGGGACACACTGTGTTCACTGATAATGGCTTTCTGAAGTGTTCTCAAGCTCACAACAGATACATTTCTGTTTTCAATGCAGCGCCCCCCCCCCGGGCCTGAAGATCTTGGCTATTCAGCACTGCTTTCTATTCTTGTCCCTTTTTTCTTCCAGTTTTCTGAATCATTAAATGACATTATGTACCACAGATGATGAGATCCACAAATTCTTTTCAAATTTTAGGCTGAAAAGTACTTTTTTCGTGTGGTGAACCCCTGCCTGTTTTTATTTGTGAATTACTCGGCCTCTCAGGGATGCTCTTTTGTTGTCCCAACTTTTTTTTTTAAGATGTTATCGAATTCAAAGTGAGAACACATTTTTCAGTGGATGAAATTTCTCCATTTCAACATTTGCTGTTATCTTTGACCATTTTCATTTAAATCGAGGTGTCACATGACTTCCATTCTGCATTGATTTTCATTTTATACAGCAGAAGGTAGTAAGTGAAGTGGACTTGAGATGAGTTTGCTGAATTAAAACATGACAAAGGCAGAATAATTAATAACGGTGCTCACGGTAGAGGTCATTTCAATACATTGTCATGTTCAAGAAACTAGTTTGAGATGATGTGAGCTGTGTGACATGGTGTGTTGTCCTGCTGGAAGCTGCCATCAGAAAATAAGCACACTGTGGTCATAAAAGGATGGAGATGGTCAGCAAAAACATTCAGGAAGGCTGTGCTGTTTAAATGTTGCTCAGTTGGTACTAAGGAGCCTAAAGTGTGCCAAGAAAATGGATTATATTGCCAAAAGTAATCACCCATCTGCCTTCACACACATGAAATTGAGTGACATCCCTAATCAATAGGGTTTAATATGATGTCACCTCACCCTTTGCAGCTATAACAACTTCAAGTCTTCTAGAAGGATGTTCCACAAGGTTTAGGAGTGTGTTTATGGGCATGTTTGACCGTTCTTTCACAATTGCACTAATGTTGGACCTGAAGGCCTGCCTCACAGTCTCAGCTCTTATTCATCCCAAAGATAAGAGGGATTGAGGTCAGGACTCTGTGCAGACCAGTCAAGTTCTTCCACACCAAACTTGCTCATCCATGACTTTATGGACCTTGCTTTGTGCACTGGTGCACTGTCATGTTGGAACAGGAAGGACTTGTCCCCAAACTGCTCCCACAAAGGTTGGAGCATGAAATTATCCAAAATATCTTGGTATGCTGAAGCATGAAGAGCTCCTTTCACTGGAACTAAGGGGCCGAGGCCAGCTCCTGAAAATAATCCCCCCTCCACCAAACTTTCACCCATCAGATGCAGTCAGACAAGTACCGTTCTCCTGGAAACCACCAAACCCAGACTGGCCATTGGATTGCCAGACAGAGAGGCGTGATTTATCACTCCACAGAGCATGTCCAGTGGTGGCGTGCTTTACACCTCTGCATTCGACACTTGGCATTGAGCTTGGTGATGCAAACCTTGGATGCAGTTGTTTGCCCATGGAAACCCATTCCATGCACTGTTTCGACCCTACCATCTGAAAATTGCTGTAGAAATTGAGACTCATCAGATCAGGCAACATATTTCCAAGCTTCTGTTGTCCAGTTTTGGTGAGCTTGTGTGAACTGTCGCCTCAGTTTCCTGTTCTTACCTGACAGGAGTGACACCCGGTGTGGTCTTCTACTGCTGTCGCCCATCTGTTTCCTGTTGTACATTCAGAGATGCTCTTCCGTAAACCTTTGCTGTAATAAATGGTTATTTGAGTTACTTTTCCTTCCCATTAACTCAAAGTAGGCTGATCATTCTTCTGTGACCTCCAGAGAGAACTCCAACTCACTGGTTATTTTCTCTTTCCAACCATACAAATGATTGTGTGGGAAAATCCTAGCTGTTTCTGAAATGCAAGCAACCATGCCCAATTCTCCCAAAGTAATTTAAATCACCTTTCTTCCCCATTCTGATGCTCAGCTCAAACTTCAGCAGGTCATATTGACCATGTCTGCATGCCTAAACACAACGAGCTGCTGCCATGTGTTTGGCTGATTAGAAATGTGCAGTAATAATCATGCGTACCTAATGAAGTGTGTGCGTCAGCTTACAAAGAGTGTGATTCTAAATGTGACCAGGCTGTCATCTTAACAGTTTAGGGTCAAAAAGATGAAAATGAGTGACTGAAAAACTAAATACTTAAATTGAAACATTTACATTTGTAACTGAGCAAACACCATCTGCTAATGAAAGCTGTGTTCTGTGCATGATGGCGAACTCCAGAACAGCCGCTAAATGAAGCATGCAGTGAGATTGTTTTTCTCAGCAACAACAAACCAAGCCCTAATTCCTCCATCGCCATCTTGATTATGAACGCAAACGCTGTGGTGGCTGTTCAATAATGCTGCAACAAATGTAAATAATAAGAAGATAAAATAAGAAGTGAGAAAGATCACAAGTTTGTCTCAGACCCACAGGAGCAGAAATCATGAGCAGCGAGTTAAGGAGAAGCACCGATCATCTTTGAGGGACGTGGCATTCTCGAAATTTATAACAGCGCCATGCCATCATAATAATAAGGAATAGGATCTGTCATGGGGTCTAGCTGGTGTTTTTATTAGACCGATGGGAAGTCTCTGCGCCTCTCCTTTCTGTGTTGTAGTAATGAAAGTTACAGCACGTTCTCTCCCAGCCAAAGGTTGGCCCTGCCTAATGAAAACAGATGAAGCAGAGATAAAGTGTTTGCCGACATTAAGGGACTCATTTATCACCGTTAGCCCCCGAGCTATAGAACACCTTGGTCTGGAGCTCTCCTTTAACAGGCCCTGCCTCACAGCACCCCGGTGGCACACTGCAGCCTTCCAGGCGCATGCACACCTCCATCTTTACCTCTCTTTTCCCCTTCATTCTTTGTGCTTCACACAGATATATATATTTATATATGTTTGTTTGTTTTTTCTACTTCTGTGCAAATACACAGGGTTTAGAGAGGTTTTATAAGCCAAAAGAGAGCGTTTTAGTGAAACCTTTATCAAATCTAAAGGATTTGGGAGTCCTTGTGGGACCTTCATAGCCTCTCCCCTCCCAATGTTGACCCTTTGTGGGTTCAACAGCCATCCGGAGCCGAATCGCCTCTGCTGAGGGGAGGGAGGGGGTCATGTTCTCATCTTAGCTGCTCATCTTGCCTGTGTATTAATGAATCTTTTTCGGCTGTGTTTAAAGCTGCTTAATTAAGTTCAAAGCAGCGCTCGGGGCACTGTGCGCCTGCTCGGCTGACCTCCCTATGAGTGGAAGTGTTGATTAGGAAGTAAAGAGACATGGAGGCACTGCAGGGGATGGCTATTGATTGAAAGGATAGAGAGAGAGGGGAAAAAACTCATTTGGATTGTGGTGATTGGAATATCAGACTGCTATTTTTTTTATATATATATATATAACTCATCTTCTGAATAACAATAACTCCATCCCCTACGCTGACAGTTTGGTGAAAATTGCCAAACTTAAGTGAGGAATTTTCTGCGATAAGACCAAACGCCAGAGTTTTCCCTCATCCCAATAATAGCCCTTCACCCTCAGCCCGAGCTGTCTGCACGGTGTCGACCTCTCGACACCACCTCGTGAAAGTTGGCCGCTGTGGATCGATAGCGTGTTAGCTTTTTTGTTTGTAGGTTCAGGGCTGCCTTGGCTTTATTACAGCTGCCGAGAGTCACGGGGGAGTCGTGCGCGGCTTTGTGAGAAAGGAGCTCCCTCTTGTTTGCCAAAAGTGTAATCCCGCCGTGACCCGCCGCGACCCTGCCCTGAGAGGAAAGCTGCTTAGACAGAAGTGCGTGTCTGTGGGAGCTCCCAGCTGCCTGGCCTCTCTCTCCATCTCCATCTCTCTGTTTTTTCCTCAATACATCCACCTCACTCTCTGTTCCCCCCTTGCTTTATAGCACCGTCTCTCCTTTTTACCCCTCACGCTCATCTCATATATCCTCACCGTTTATTTCATCTCGCAGCAAACTTCATGCATTCCTCACTCCACATCAATACTTCTGAGACTCCCTCCTCCTCCTCCTCACACTCCCCCATCCTTCCACTGTCGAGCTTGTGAAGGAGGCGAGGCTTTGCTAAGTGCAGACAGATCTCAGATTTTTTTCCTTCCAAAGGAGAAAATAAACACACACACAAAGTCTTAGACAGACTTCAGTACAGTGAGGGTGGTGGTGGTGGGGGTCTGCAGAGCGGGACCAGTGGTGCAGGAGGGGAAAAGAGAGAAAAAGGAAAGGGAAAATGACCTCTGGAATCGATTTGGCATGGGTTGAAGCCAAGGCTAAAACTGTGCGCGGCGAGGCTCCGCCGAGGCTGCTTGTAGATTTGTAAATCTATTCATCTCTGACAAAAAATTAGGCACAGAAATGAAGTGGTAAAAATGTGAAGCTCCATGTTGATTCGAGCACTTAACGCCTGCAGAAGTTGTGCAAGTTTGGTTGCCAGCTGCTGGAAGAGCGACTGATTTTATGCAGAAGAGCCAGTCGATGATGTCACATGTTCCAAAAAAAAAAAAAAAAAAGGAAAGAAAAGAAAAAACAAGAAAGAGGGGCAGTCAGCACCTGATGCACGCTTCAGATCATCTTTGCGGGATCGCCTAGAGGGTCACTTCACTGGGACGCTCTTGATTTGGACACGCATGGTGGGGACGTGGATTTATAATGCAGGTTTTGGTGCCCGGCCCAGGGGGCATAGCATCACTGCCTGCCTGCTCCCCCTGCTGCGCCCGCTCCCCCGTCCTCCAGGGTGAGACATCACTCGGCGGGGGTCAGCAGCAATCTGATTCAGGAAGCACTGCAGGGGAGGAGGGGGGTGGCGGGTGGGTTGGAGGAAAACTGGGGAGCGGAGGTAGGTGTGGGCGAGTGGGGGGGGGGGGGGATTACCCACAAGTCTTTGGGCTTGGCATATCCAGACTTAGGGCAGCCTGAATCAGCAGGAGGGGGACAGATCATAACCCCCTGCTGGCTGCTGCCTCAAATATAAAGCTAATGCTTGGCCACTCCAACTGGATGACAAACACATTATAGAAGGGAGGACGAGGGAGGAGGTGGTGGAGGAGGAGGGTGGTGGTGGTGGTAATGGGCAGAGGGAGAGCAGCTCTACTTAAGTATGATCGTGTGTTTGAAATAGATAGGAAACAAGCCAGGCTCTGCTGTTACCATGGCATTCTATGACAGTCACCAGCCATAGGTTACTTAGTTTCTATGGGTAACAGTCTGTGCTGCACTTCACATCCACCGTGACACTGAACCTACAGATATCGCCCACCGAATCTCAGCAGCTCACAAGAAAGAAAGAAAGCCTCCCCTGCATCATTCAGAACATCCACACGCACCCCGGTTGTTTTTGGTTTTTTCCCTCTCTTTACCGTGATGATTTCAATGATTTTGGGGGTGGGGTAGGGGGGTGGGGGTGGTCTGCTGAGATCTGAAGTGAGGAGAGAGCTTAACAGAATAGTCCAAGGTCGAGCCCAAACTAATCAGGCTCCTCATTTCCCTGGATGGAGTAATGAAGTAGAACGCTGACCCCTGGCTGACCCTGGGAATCTGTAGCAGCAAACTGGCCTGGAGACCAATTAGGCAAAAGTAAACGGAAATATTAAAGCACGGCATTCATTTTTTAATAAATATAATCCCAGTCTCTCTCACACACACACACACACAGACACAAAAGCAGCTTCAAAGCTCAAAGAAGGGCTTGATGTCTTACAGACTGTCAGGGAAACTTAAATCTTGCAGGGTAAGAAGCTTCTTTTTCTTTTTTCCCCCTGTGAAGACCAGGGTTGATTACAACCTGGTTAGCTCTCCTAATTATCTCCTGCACTTGAGCTTTTTTAATGATTTCCATGATTCAATTACCCCTAACTGAATTCCTGTCTTCAATCAATTAAAGCCAAAGCTGCGCGCTCATCCATCTTCCAATCAGGACACCGGGAATCCCTCCATCCATTCTCATTTGAGGAGAGAGAGCGGGTCAGACAATTAACAGAGTTTGCATCCATCCATGTCTCTTTCCCCCCACCTCTCTCCTACTTCTAACCACCGCTTTCAGTCGGTTTAAGTGTGGTTCAACTTAAACTATAAATAACTAACTATTAATAGGCACCGGCATGGAGGCTCCTGCCAACAAACAAACGCTGCTCTTGTGAACGTGTTCTGCTGCAAAACCCTGAAGAAATACACCATCGCCTTTCATCCGAGAACCTCTTCGTCCCGCTCCACTCTGCTGGCTGTTGTGTTGCCTAATGTGAAGGTGAGTTGAGCGACAGCGGCCTCCTTCGCCTCTCAGGAACGTTCCTGACCGCACAAAGACGTACTTTTGTGCACCAGCCCACACTTTTTGGCACCATCTGCTGGAACCCTGAGAAACATGGAGAAGAAATCATACTTATTTGTAACAATAACAATAAAAAAGCAGGTGTGGAGGTGGGGGGGAGAATTTCTTCCTGTTCCTTTTTTTGTTTTGTTTTTTGACATCTTAATTGCATAGCTGCTACTTTTTGTCAGAAAACTAAATGTATGTTTGATTGATGAACGCTTGCAGCTGAATTAGAAGTAGAAGTAGAAGAAGAAGAGTCTAAGGAGCTTGGAAAGAAAAGCGTCTGGACTTCTTTGAGTTGCTTGAAAACTCAAAGAAGTCCAGACACTTTTTTTTCCAAGCTCCTTAGACTACGATGACCTGGATGACTGAGAACCTTCACAGACATAGAAGAAGAAGAAGCACAGAAATGGTTGCCAAGGTGCCCAGATAGTCATTTAACCCTCATTGGTTGAGAGGGAAGCCAAGGGCAGCGGCAGCCTTTTCACATGCTGCTCTTTCCATCCCCATTATCTCCTCTGTCTCATCCCTGCGACCGCCGGTATGGTTTCCTTAAAAGGCTTTTGCATTCTTTTAAAATGAAAATACCAAACGGTGCTCTTTCTGAGCAGACGTGCGGGATGGTGCTGCAGATTAGGTTTGATGTTTTATCGTCATGGCGGCTTGCTCTTCAGGAAAAAAGAAAAATCATTTAACAGCAGTGCCAACTGCAGAGAGCAGAGCATTGGGGAGTGTTTTGGTCACGTTTAACATCGGGGAAGATCAAACACAAACGGAGGCCTACTAGACTGCAGCGGCCTTGCGTGGGATTCCCACCATGATGAAGTCTGCGGCAGAACCACGGCCCCAAACTTTGGTCTGATCGTCCCCATCATGATCATGTTACTGGGAGGCTTCGGATGTCTTCATTCAGAGGGCAGCCTCGGGTACATCTTTCCTCAGAGTCTTAGCTTCTTTTTTTTTTTTTTTTTTGTCCTTTTGGATGGCAGCGAGCGCGCATTCCCTGGCACGATTTTCAATAGCGCTCCCCCGGGGTAGCAGGGGAATGGCTATCTCCACAATTACACTGACAGCTCTTTTCTAAAGTGCACTTGATTTATTTGATTTAGCTAAGATTAATGGTCCTCCCACCAAGCAGGCCTGGCTGAGATGCGCAGCACAACACAGACTTCACTGCTGCAGATGCGCAGGTGTATGCCAGCACTGATGTACCGGAGATTTGTATATTTATACACATATGCACGAAAAGTCACAAATCCATGACCACTCTGATCCAATCGATCTGGTTTTTGTTTGAACTACGTTGCATTTGAAAATGATAAGAGTAGAAATCCACTAAAGAGTCCAGAACTGCCAAAATAAATCTAATTATTTAAAAAATTGTTATTTTAATTCATATATAATCATATTTACCTTTCTAGTTTTAAAAATATTGCAAAGAAATAACAAAGCAATTAATGTTGGAGTGATATGCTTTTATGTATTCAAAAGCATATGACTGCAACATATAAATATGTAATATATTGTAAAATATACTTCTATTTAAAAATATTTTGCAATCAATGGGAAGCTGAGTCTTGAAAATCAGAGAAGCTGTCTGACAAAGTGAAGTAGGCTTAAAGATCTCAAACAGCAAAACATGGAGCCACGATTGAAAGAAAGAGATGTGAAGCAAAGTCAGTGACATTTATCAGAGTCTGGAAAGAGTTACAAAGCCATTTCTAAGGCTTTAGGACTGCAGTGAACCACAGTGAGAGCCATCATCCACAAACGGAGAAAACTTGGAGCAGTGGTGAACCTTCCCAGGAGTGACCCGCCTACCAAAATTACTCCAAGAACGCACTGATGATTCATCCAGGAGGTCACAGAGGAATCCAGAACAACATCTGAAGAACCGCAGGCCTCACATGTCTCAGTTAAGGTCAGAGTTCATGATTTAACAATAAGAGAGAGTCTGGACAAAAATGGCCTCCATGAGAGTTCAAGGAGAAAACCACTGCTGACCAAACAAAGGCTCGTCTCACATTTGCATAAAGACTTTTGGGAAAATATTCTGTGGACTGATGAGACAAAGGTTTAACTTTTAGGAAGCTTTACGTCCTGTTACATCTGCATAAAACTAACACAGTATTTCATAAAAAGAACATTATAGCAACAGTCAAACACGGTGGTGTTAGTGTGATGCTCTGGGGCTGTTTTGCTGCCTTAGATTCACTGGTGTAACTGATTGAACCATGAATTCTGCTCTACCAGAAAATCCTAAAGGATGATGTCCGGCCATCGGTTCATGCCCTGAAGCTGGAGTCAGTTATTACACCTCCTTCAGCCAAGGGTGGCACCACCAGTTCTTGGATTTTGAGGGCAATTACTTTTCTACTTAGGGCACAGTAGGTTTGGATAGCTTTCTTTCCCTTAATAATTGAAATCATTATTTAAACTGCATTTTCCATTTTCTTAGCTGATCTTTATCTGAACATTAAAATGTTCTTGATAATCTGAAACATGTGACAATCAAGGGGACAAATACCTTTTTTCTCCAGCATACTGTGTATTTTAAAACTGTAAGCTCTCCTATTGTAGCTGATGTTGGCTGTATCCATAAATTTTTAAGAAACTGCTGCTCGTCTGTAAACCTGCCGGAGACTCCGTGGGCTAAAATACTGTGAATGAATGTGTCAGCAGTATGAGCCATGCTGGCCTTTGAAACACCTGTCACACATTCAGGTGAGATGTTTTTCAGTAAGCTGTTTCTTTGTGTTTTTAACTAGATTTCATTGCTGTACTGGCACGCCAGCGCTGTGACAGAAGTGATTTCATTTTTGTGTGATTTTGTTTGGATTTTTTTTTTTTAAATTTATGGTTTGATCTTATTTTCTGACTCAGAATTTCAAAAACAGACACGTGTTCCAGAGACACCTCCCCCACCACCGTGTGCCAGGAAAAGCTTTGTGTGGCTAGCTGGCTGACAGTTGCCAGGCCAGTGGTCCGGTACAGTCCAGTGCTCCTGGCACTGACGCCTGCCCATCTGCCTGAGTTGACACGTTCGCTCCCACACCACTTGTCCAGGAGGACAAAATGTGCTACGGTGTCCTGGCAAAGCTCCCTGAAATGTCAACCTGGCGTGACAAACCCATACCGTCCCCTTGGCCCTCGTAGGCCTGGTAGTGTTGGTGGGGCGCTGCCCTGGATCAAGCAGGGAGCCAGAAACATGCCAAGGTAACAACAACTGCTGATCGACTGCCGGGGCGCTACCATCTTGTCCAGTGTGGATCGAGTTTGTTCGGGATGGCTGTTCTCATTACGGGGCTTGAACCTTGTAAAACTTGGCGTTTCCTCGGCTGAAAGAGCGCAGCTGGAAGGAAAGGAGGCAAACCATTCCTTTAAAAACCGTTATGAATAAAACCCATTTGTAACTTGGCGTCTCCTTTTTTTTTTTTTACAAGCCAAAAGACAAAGGATGGAGAGGAATAACATGCAGAACATGTTCTCCGTTGTTCAAGCAGATGGTCTTGGAGGTGCTGTGAGGGCCTGATGTTGGCTGACTCTGTCCCGCAGCCCCCTCAGGGCAGCAACTGTGAGTGGTCATTAACACGGGGAGCAGTCCATGCCAGGAGAGAGGGGAGGGCTAGAAGTAGTTAACAACCACTATCCAGTTAAATCCTCTTCCTCCGTGCTAAACATGAGCAACTGCAGCCTTCCTACTGGCTGCCAAGGCTGTAAAAGCAGCACATCATGTAAGACCTTTAGAAAAAAAAAGACATTGTTTGGAAAGCACAAAGGAACAGAGCGGGAAAAGGTGTATTTCTACGGCACTGTGCCTCATCGCTCACTTGTGCTGAATCTAAGGTTACAGCCGGGGCTGTCTGGCAGTTATCCATACACAGTGAATCATGGCGTTCAGTGTGTGCGTGCGTGTGCGTGCTTGTGCGCGCTGAAGCTGTGGACAGGTATGACAGGGCTGACCTCCACGTGTTACCAGAGAGAGTGTGTGGCCCAGTGTTACCTGTCATAACATGGGCTGCCTCGAGCCCCGGAACACCAGCCTGACCAGGCCACTGGGCAGCCAGAAATAATAGAGACTGGCAAGAGGGCAATGAGGGGTCACACAGACGGGGGGGAGGAGGTGGTGGTGGTGGTGGGTGGAGGGGAAGGACAGGGACATATGACAGGAGGACTTGCAGAAGCATGAAGGCAGGAGAGCGAGAGAGAAGGATGGAGTGAAGAAGAATTTACTCCAGCGAGGAGGATTGGTAAGGATAATGATGCAGCGGGGGGTGGGTGGGGGGGAGCAAGCGGGTCAATCAAGTAGCAGAGAGGAGGACAAAAGAGAGGAAGGCGAGGGGAGCGGCTACTGTTCTCGCTCCACACCGCCTCTGTGGAGAGTTAAAAAAAAAAATCACGTGTGAAGGCGGTGAGGGGTGACAGTCGCCCTCTCCCACCCCCCACCCACCCAAACAAGAAAAATAAGCCTCGCATCGCTTCTCATTTGTTTTGGAAGCCAGTTTATCTTCGCGAGTATGATATTCTCGAGGTGCAGCCACTCGCCTGCAGAGATGGAACAGCTGAATTCACTTAGGCAGGCTTTGGCCAGCAATTAAAGTGCCGGATTAAGAGTGATTGCATTTTGTGTCCTGAGGAGGCGCTGCCTGCCATCTTGAGAGGTCTCATTAACATGGCTGCCGTAGGCTGTGCTGAGCACTGCCACAGGCAGTTAAAAAATAATGGAGACATTATCAACCTTAATGTCTTGTACCTGGAGTGGAGAAGATTTTATAATCACTATTGTGATGGGCCACAGGCTGCCAGTTGTGCAAAAGGGAAAGGTTGGATGAAGATAACCCTTTTTTCTGACCAGACCCCTGTGTGGGTTTTTTGATCAGCCACTACACATGGGGAGCCTGAGCAGCTGGATTTCATTAATTGAGTGCTGGCAGCGTTCTGCTCTGGCGGCAGGGGTGAGTCACACTGGTGGGATTGGTCTCTCTCTCCCTGATATCATCTTCCAACCATAACTACAAATAATTATTCACTCAAATCCATTACCGGAGGTCAATCAAGTTCCCCAATCAGTTCTAAAGTCCAATTACTGGCGCCAAGGCTCTATTCGCGCCTTCCTGCAGATGAAGGCCTTAGCCCACAGGCTGCCCAGTAAATTACACATAGCAAACAGAGGAGCGTGCGCGTGTGGGAGAGCGAGCCTCCTCAGGTGCGTAATAAAGCAGAGGTACACAGTGGTCTCTCCCTGGGGCATTCTGACCGTGCCAGCCGGCAGACTTCACCAGGTTAAATAGAATTAGCCCGTGCAATGAGATGCACTTTGAATACCAAACCACCACGTCTCATCACTCCACAGGCTGGAGAGCACGCAAGCACGCCCAGTGCAGCCCAGCATTAACATCCATCTCAGCAGTTGATATAATAAGACGTGTCGCCATGAGGGTCTTCTTATGAAGAGGCTGCACAGTGACCCACCGGAGCAGCATAATGAGTGGGGTGCTACATCTGCAAGCAAAGGGGGGGAGGGATGGGGCTCCTCGCATCGTTTTTGTGGCTGTCTCGAAAGTCGAGTCCCGAGCCTGGAGGAAATGCTTCTCTCTCTCACACACACACAGTCACACACACGCTCATCTGTCACTACAGAGGGACAGCAGTGCAGCCAGGCGAGTCAGAGCGGCCGGGTTGGCAACGAGGCAGTCAGCTCGAGTGTGTGCGACAGGGGATGGATGGATGGCTCGTATGTATGTACAAGATGTGTAAGCGGTGAGCCGGCCGGATGTTCATGTGTGTAAGAAGGGGAAGAAAAAACAAAAACAACAAAAAAATAAAACAAGAGAGAGAATGGAGAGGGGGAGGAGGAGGAGGAGGAAGGTGGGCGAGTGTGATGTTATGTGCTCATGTGTGAGGAGGAGAGCAAACATAGAAGAGATGGCTGAGGCTTTGTGGATCAGCAGCCCATGACCGGCTGTCACACTACACATAGACACACACACACACACACACACACATCTCCAAAAATGTGGCTGGTAGCAGGGCTGACATTTCCCTCTGTCAGGCTTCCCTCACGCTCTGATCTGACCAGAAAACTACTACGCTGATGCATCCTACAAGAGGAGAAACATGTGTGGCTCTCTGTGCTACAGTACGCCCGCTCTGTTTACTGACATGTGTTGTAGCCTCATTTTTCAGCATTCGGGCTCTGAGGTTTTTCTTGGAGGGGGTTAAGCTGAGTTTTTAGGCAACAATCACAACAGTCTTTAGTTTGGTCTTTAACCAAGGAAGGCATTTTGACTTCAGACTGCTGACACAATGAAACGCTGTGAATGTAAGCCCCCCTCCTCCTCTATTAAACATGAAAAAACAACCAGAAAAAGAAAACCTCATCAAAGAGCCTGTCTCTGTCCTCTGCTTACATTCAAGAGATCCGGCAAAATGCTAAACACATGTGTTTGGGCTAAGATGGCTGAACATGATCCGGCAGCATTTGAGTTAATCTTCCTTAGTGAAACCGCATGGTGTTGTTTACACTGGAGACAACTGTGTGTATATGCATGGATGTGTGTGTGTGTGTGCGCGTGGAGGGAGTCCAGAGCTGCAGAACTCACTGTTCCCTTTTGCAAAGCCAGAGCAGTTACAGTGTGTATGTGTTTGTGTCAGCATGATGGAGGAGATGGGTGTTACTCAGACCTAATGAATCCATCTGCATTCAAGGGGCATTCTTCCTCTCACACGCAGGCGGGAGCAAACGAGCAGCGACCTGGGAGCCCGTCCAGCGGTTGGTGGGGGCTCTCGCAGTATTTCCAAAGCAGACTAGAAAGTACAAGCACAGATTAGCACTGAATTCACCCTTTTTTTTTTTCTTCCTTTGAGGAGGTTGAGAAAGCTGTACAGTCACACACTCAGCCCTCCTGCTCTGTACTGTACCAAGCTTGGCTCCTTTCTGCTTTTCAGTGAGGATTGAGAGCGAGAGGAAAAAAAAGCAGAGGAGGGTTGTGTACAGAGAGCTGGGACTACAGTACCTCGAGCTCGACCTCGAGGAGAGTGGCAGCTGTTGATGTCTTCACCTCTGAGTGACCCGGCACCCTAGGCAACCTCGATGAAGAATGGATGGAGGGCAGGAGGCGGGGGCGCTAAGAAAGGGAGGGCGGTTGGCACTGAGGGTTCAGTCATTAGGATAATGAACCCACAGCTGAGTGGGATTTGGGAGACCTCTAGTGGCTGAAGAAAGCACAAACTTACATTTACAGAGCACTGATTGTACGATAAAGATTATTTACATAGTTTATAAAAGCAAATCCAGTTCTTAGTGACCTGGAGGAAATGAATCCCGCTTTCTTGATCATGTGACTGCTTCAAACTACACCTGCCGGCTTCTAAAGGTGAGATATTTCAGGCATAAGTAAGTCAGATGTGCCATTTTGGTTACATAACAGTGATTCTTCCACACCCGCAGAAAGACAATATCTAAAATACAAATTTAGGAGCTTATTGTACTTTTTCTCTTGGACATTTATGCAAATGTGTGCATATTTAATGAGAACATCTCATTTGCATATAATAACCATGGTGATACGTTTTATTTGAAAAGCATAAATATTAGTTTTTCAGTGACGTGATATTACAACACAAAGCTGAAAGGCCACATTCAGAGTAACTGTGTTTATTCCAAGCAAGAAATCTCCAACTCAGCTCTTACATCAAACTTTGTTTATATTTCTAAAGCTGCTTTTTTTAAACAGATGGATTTTATTTATATAGCATTCAGACACTGATTTATGAACATTTATTCATTTTTTCTGATTTATAAAATGATAAAAAACAGATTTTATAAAGACTCTAATAATCTTGGCTTTAGTCATTGTCCAATTCGATTTATGATCTGGAAAACTGCAAATAATAAGACTGACAATGCCTCATTTACATGCTTAAAAATACATTTTCAGAAAACTTGCAATACAGAGTATTAGACAGACAGGAAATTTTCATGGTGATCTAAACAGTTTTCTTTCTGTATTCACCTGTTGTTTCTCCTCTGTTGATCCTGTATGTAAGAAATACCAAAAGTTTAAACAAATTAACCACATTTTTTTTTTATCACTTAATCAATTCAGGGTCTTGTTTCTGCCACAAAAAGAGAAGATGAGTGAAAATTTCAAGTTATTATTGCAAAATTTTGACTTACTGAGTCAAACTTCTGGGTGAGTTGAAATTTTGATTAGATAGAAACAAGCTTCCGTATGCTTGTCTTTTTGGGAAGAGAAGCCTGATTACCTGGAAAGACCTCCCTCAGGCACGGAGAGGAACATCCAAACTCCACACTGAAAAACTGTTGGATTTGAACCCAGGACCTTGTTCCAGCAGGATTACAATCATACCTCCCTGAGCACGCCTGATCTCGGACACTGAGTAAGGGTCGGGCCCGGTTAGTACTCGCATGGACCGCCTGGGAATACCAGGTGCTGTAAGCTTAGAGTGACTGTGGTTCAGGAGGTCGAGCAGGACATCTACTAATTGAAAGGTC